>NC_072736.1:49580312-49925312 GCF_026930045.1 Uloborus diversus
TTTGATTTCGTAAAATTTCTGAAATTAAAATTTTTACATTATCCATAACTATGTTTTTAGAAGAAAGAATTTCATTTATTTTAAGATTCTAACTATAAGTACACTTTCTAAAAAAGTAAATTTTGGCAGGTGTTTTTAGATTTTGAAAAAAGGTCTTTCTTTTGCTTTAAAAATGTAACAAATTAAGGATAGTAATGGATCAAAGATAACAAAAGTTGCCAAAAATGTAACTAAAAGCAGAAAAACTTTTTAATAAAACGGATTTGAAAAAAAAAACATCATACTAATGCAATAAAAAATAAAAAAAAAACTATTTTTTGGGCATCATCATCCATGTCTCCCCTTGCTCAGCTGCAGCGTTAATACAGCTTTTAAAATGCTATAACTACCCAAGAAGCAGCGGGAAAAAGACATGTCAATGTTTCATTACGTATGGAAATAATTAGAAAACATTGGAGAAAATATTACAATACATCTCTCTTGATAGACAGTTTGAGTAGTTTTAAAACTCGACAAAACATTTATTCTACAGATTTGAAACTTTAAACAAAACATTTATTCTACAGATTTGAAACTTTAAACAAAACATTTATTCTACAGATTTGAAACTTTAAACAAAACATATTGGTCAGAAAAAGCAAAGGATTAAGGGCCGTCGGTATCCTGTATGTGTATGCACGTATTTTTTAATTCATATAAATATCGTCATAGTTCGTCTTTTTTTCAAAAAGTTTTAATGGTAGAAACTTACAATTTCCAGTTTTTAAAGATATTTCTCAGCGTCTACTAAATTGAAACTTTAAAGCAATTTTGGTTGTTTCATAATTTATTAGATTTTAACTAATGTAAACATTTTAAAAGTAAAAATGAATGTGGTAAGTAATTCAGAAGCAAAAGTTTAACTTATGAACACACAATAAAAATGTGATCAAAATACAAGAGAACTGTGAAGTAGTTTTCTAGAAATTTAGAAAATCGCGTTTTAAATGCTGTTGTCAATCAGCTTATCCATTTTTTTTTATTTAAATTTAGTTAAGATCAGCTTACACAAAAAGACGACTTTTAATGCAGCTCAAACACTGTTAACTTGAATATTTTAAATTTAAAAACTGAAAAATAGAACATCTTAATGCTTTCGTGTTCTACCAACTTCTTTAAAATATTTTTTATTAGTAATTTAGTAATTACATGAAAAACCGTTACGAGTGAGTGCGAAAAGTTGCATTATTAGTTAATTTTTGTTCACCCTGTTTCAAAAAAAAATCGAGTAGTGGTTTTCCATTGATTTTGTATTATTATTATTATTTTACTTAGATTTAAACAAAAGAAGTTTTCTTTCTTAAAGCTCTCACGAAAATTCTCTTCTATTTCTTCTGCATCAAATTTTAACCAGTTTTATAGTCACGTTCATATCGAGTTAATGCACACAACGTTTGAAACGTTTTAAGGTTGTTGTTACAAGGTTTACAGCAATTGAACAATGTTCACAAAACTAAATGCGCGACCTGGAAAAGTGCATACGCAAGGTGATGAAAATGGTCACCTTTGAGTCTGCTTCAACGGGTTTATTTGTAATGTTTGTGTAAAAGTGGTCATCTTTTCGTGTTACCTTGTACATGGTGATTTCGGGAGAGATGGACCACCGTATGAGATAGACTAAAAATAAATATAGTCAATGCGCCTCTTAGTAGATGACTGAGATAATCAAACGATTATCTCAGTCAGGCACGAAAAGATATTTTGTGTGACATGCTGCTGTTTGCTGGTCAGAAAACAAAACAATTTTGTAGCTAAAAATAATTGTTTCTTCTGGTAAGTCGAAAATTCTTTTTACATAGTTATTTATATACAATCTAAGCTATTGTATGAAATGTAATCTGACTGAGAGAGAGAGAGAGATTTTGAAGCAGTAATGTCTGGGCATAAGTCGGCTTCCCAATAACCTAAAATAGGGACGCAAAAAGCACAATAATAGGGTAGGAGGCATTGTATTTTTCACTCAGACAGTCGTGAGAGGTGGGCCACGTCTAGACGTTAGAGATGGACCCCATACAAACTTGAATTGTTTTTAACATTAATTTTTAATGAAATTAATTTAAAATAGGCTTGATTCGGGTAAATTGGACCCTTTTTTAGCGTAGTTTGTTTTTGAAACCTTATACAAAAAAAATTAAACTTACTGTTTTTTTTTTAACTTGAATATTATTAATAAACAAAAGTTCATCATTTTTTTTCTAAAATAATGCTTTAAATATTGTTAACATTTATATTTTGTAAAAAATCGGATTAGTGTCTCACTTACCCCATATTAAGGGGTAACTGGGTCCCCCCCCCCTTTTATTAAGATTTAAATGAAGCATATCTTAAAAAGGGGAAACTGACTCTTACATGAGAAAGTATGTAAATTCCTAGTGTGAATTATTTTTTTTGAAATCCATCCATTTATGAGATATTTACTGTCTTTTAAATCTGTATCACGGAAAATTTTAAAACGAAAAACAAAACAATTTTATTTAGTGAAATTATTGAAAGCCTATAGGGATATATTTTACTTTTACATACAAAAGTGTGTTTAATGAACGTTATGAAATTGATTAAGATCAGTTTGAGAAAATTAGCCAAAATGTATGTTGAAAAAGAAATTGGAAACACTAAATGACTGCGTCTATGTAACGTTCGCTATGAAACAACCATTATCGCTTCCTCATTAGTAATTATTCCAACATCATCTGCACTATGCCAATAAAAAGTCAGTATTTCTGTTCGTTCTTGCAAATTTAACAGTATTTTTTAATTTGTATCATCAACTTCCACCATTAAACCTACTGAAACCTTAATAATTTTCTTCATATATATTTCACAAATATATAAGCACCAGCTTTAGCAAATTTTGAAGCTGTACTATGAACTCTTACTTGTCTTGCATTTCATTAATACAAATTTTTAATCAGAGTTGCTTTTGATTTTGAAATTCCCGTTAGTAAAGGGGGACACACTTACCACATAGTGAGGAGATCCACTTATCCTTTATAGCAAAAATGTGCGGGATAAGTGGGACTCCTCTCGTTAAACACTTATTGATAATATGTTATGCAAAATTCTTGTTGCTGTATGAACTTTAAGGAAAATCATACGTGAAAAATTAACTATCATAAAAATAATAAGAACTAACCTGGAAACACTTGTTTAAACAATGTTGCTTAGACTCACAAAAAAAAAGGATTTTTTTTTCTTTTTTTTTTTTTTTGAGTAAGTAATTTGACCTATAAAAAATTCCTCGAAACCCAAATATGTGCAAAAGCTATCACTCTTATGAAATTTAATATGATCAATGCAAAAAGGTTTGAAAACTTTATCCATACTTCAGTTTTAGGGGGGGGGGACCCATTTTCCCGAATCAACCATAATAAAAAATAGTATTTTTCTGTTTTTAGAGTATGCCAACTACCTACTTTCGAAATGGTTTGTACACACGCGGGGAATGGACTGGAGCTGATTTGAAAAATGCTGTTACAGTCGTTAAATATTCGAATATGAGTGCTTGAAGGTTTATTTAAGGAATGTTATCTTTTTGAAAAAACACTTTCTATCTTTAATATGGATGAATATTTTTTACAATTGAATAAGAAACCCGGCGAAGTAGTGTCATAAAAGGATCTAACAATGAGGCTTCAATTGTATCTGGATTAAAAAATAAACTTTCACTTTTAGCATGTTGAAATGGCGAGGGACCATTCCTTCCTCCTTATTGTAGTTTCAAAGGAAACAACATAAAAGATGAGTTGTTAGATGGAATGCTGCTTTGAGTACAAAACAAATGTCGTCACAGTCTGCTTAAGTAAATTGAGACCCATTTTTGGATTGGTTAAAAACATGTAATGGTAATTAAACCTTTAAAAATATAATGCATGTGCAATTATTTTATAATTTAATTGTGGTTTTTTTCTCTCCGATTCAAATGGTCCATCTAACACGGACTGCTTCAGGTAATATATAGAAAAACTTTTAAAAACTCATAACAGGAAATCCTTTATAAATATGACCATCTACATTACGATTTTTATAAGAAACATCATACACTGTATGCGCATACAATGAAAAGTAAAACATATGTAAATATCGAAGAAAAAAGTGGCCCATTTCTTCCTGCAGTTCCCTATATGTAACTCTTACAACACGAACTCGGTTTTCTGTAGAAATTTGAAATGTCGTTTGTAGGGCGGGTACGAAACACATTCTATGTGCGCCCCTCTACGGCTGTATGAACGTTTGTATGTCTCTTGCATTACTTAGAAATTGTTTGCAACAGGAGATTACAGTTACAGATACATGTCTATCGGGACTCTACATTGATTTGAGGTTTCCTTTTTGGTTGCAATAGATCATTAATAGTTCAGAAGTGTGTACTCGGATATTTATTTGTCCGTCTTGGTAAACTGACGTGATGACGACCATTAAGAGATATGTAACTTAAGAGACAATGCATTTGGTTGTAAAAACTTAATACCAAATTCACGGTCAATTTAATGATTAGCAAATTTCGGGAGAGTCTTCTGTATGAACCATAACCGACATTTTAAAAGTATTTTTTTACATGGTTAGCAAGAACGAAGTTTTAGTACTTAAAAATGTCCTTCTTCTTACTCTTAAGAACTTTTATATCGTACTTATGTGCTATAAAGACGCTTAAGCGAGTTCTTTTCTTTTACCTTCATTTAATTATTGTTACTGCAACGGGCCATCTTTGACTCTATCAGAAAAAAAAACCCTAAGCGGCCATAAACTACATTCTCAACATTATTTGGGTGCAGAATCTGTCCAAATTTTATAAAAAAAAACTAAAAATGCATGATTTTTTGCAGTGTAGAACTATAACTGCGTACGTAAACACACGCAAGTATCTCTTGAATAATTTTAAATTCATATATTGGCTTACATTTACGTCATTAAGCGTCCGCATGAGATTTAAAAAAAAATCAACAACGCGCTTTTTTACATACAAATACATGTATGTCTGTTACATGTATGTGTGTATATACATAGTACGATCTAAAAGTTCGGGGACAAGCTGAATAAAGCATTATCCTGAATTATTCACCGAAGCACATCCATCTTCAAAATAGTCACCTTGAGCGACTATGAACTTCTGCAAACGTTCGTAAAATTTTTGGAAGCACTCCTGGAAGTCATTTTTCGCAGCTTCCTGTAAGGCCGCCTGAGGTGAATCTTTAACTTCATCGTGGTGAAGAAAGCGACTTTCATGTTGAGGATGCACGCTTTGATTGGTCAATACCTCGATAGGTTAAACATAACGTTTCGTGACTTTTACCTATTCCCAGCAGTTAAAAAACATTTGCAGAGACGTCACTTTCTTTCTTCAGATGAAGTTGAAGCTGTATAGTAGGAGGCATCATTGGAAATTGCGAAAAATGGCTTCCAGTAGTTTTTCCAAAAGTTATACAAACTTTGGCAGAGGTACATAGTCTCTCAAGGTGACTATTTTGAAGGTGGATGTGCTTCGGTGTCATGAACTATCAGGGTAAAGCTTTATACAGCTTGTCCCCGAACTTTTGGATCGTACTACGCATCTATATTTATCTTTCTATGTTTTTTTTTATTTATTTCTATCAAATGTGTGTAACTGATTACATAAATATTCATGTGTATTACATATGTACAGAGACGCTCTAATGCATCGCATAAAATTCACCATTTCCATGAGTGGCAATACAAAACTTTGTTAAGTTAAAAGGATTTTAGCCTCCGAGAAACTAATTTTATCTCTCCTTGTACCTTGTAATCGGACATGTCTTTCAAAAATGTCCGTAATTAAAATCCCATTTACATAGTAATCTTAGAAAGGTTACGCGGAAAGTATTACGCTAATTAACGCTTGGAACTAAATTACTGCATGTTGGTTCATCTAGTTACAAAGCACTTTATATGCTTATGTAACTGATAAAAGACACGTCTTTTATTATTCATTTTCGCACTCATAAATTCAGTCACAACTTCCTATCTTTTGTTATTAGGAAAATTTCTTCACAAGCTTTCATTGCAGGTGAATTGAGTTTATTATGTATTATTCCTTCAGTAATGAAACGCTTTCTGCATTAAATTGCTGTAAATAAGTTAAAGTTTATAACTACAGGGTGGTTATAAAATAACGTGAGGTGTTCAGAACCCTCTAGCAAGTGAAGTATTGGACGAAACGTTGTCAAACTTCATGAGCGTACATAGCAGACCATGGAATTTTGATTTATACAATAAAAAATTGTACCAAAAAGTCACCACCAGGGGGAATTTTGGCACTTCACAAGTGTATTACTTGCGAATACTGAAGAACTTAAATGCCAAAAAATGCAGCACACACCAAGTTTTTTGCTACTAATAATTGTTGCTTACACAAATGAGGTTCAATAAAACCAACAAGAAATTTCAATTTGTAACAAGAGAAGATTTTTACAAAAAGTCGTCAGGAAGAAATTTCATCTCAGCAGCAAGGATTTCTTTCTGAATAATATTCATGTAAGATGGTGCTCCGCCCCATATTGGGCTTTAGGTACTGAATGTACGGCGGCAACATTTTTTTTAATAGCGGTTTCATTAGTCATACAATTCCTACGGTATGGAGACCGTGGTCGCCCAATCTTTCACCTTGTGATTTTTAACTATGGGGATTTTAAAACAAATAATGAGGTATAAATCACGCATGATTAAACAAGGTTGTTTAAAACCGTAATGCGCAGACAGCTTCAACGGAAGTGATGACCCTCACGATAACGGCCACCGTGCGGTGACCTAATTCTCTGTTTTGAAAGGTAAGTTAGCATACAAAGTTCCATATGCACATTATGATAAAATTATAAGTTTTCCATTTAATGTATCTGTTATTATGATATAAATTTTATATCATTAGTATTCATGGGGGAAAATATAATATTAAACTATTCTGAGTAATTTGTTGCCAATATCTTAAAATCTGAGGGTTCTAGGCACAAACTGATTGCAATTTTGAAATTAGAGACCAAAATTACATAAGAAATACACTGTTAAAAATTTTCCGGAAAATTTACGGTAATTGTTAATGGCATCCATGTTGCCAGTAACTGTCACTGTCAAAATCAAATGTTACTTTAAATTTTTACGGTTTCCTCGGTAGACCACAGCAACCAATTGGAGCTGGGATTGCTTATTTCTCCGGTATAAATTACCGTAAAAATCAGCGATGCTGTAAGTCCACCATTTTACAATAACAATTAACAGTAAATATTCCTGAATTTTTAACAGTGTACTCTATTTTATATAGATACGAAACCTTGTAAATATGTGTTACTCTCACGCAACAAAAATGTATGTTGCTCTGATTTTGTGTCAATAAAATATTTAGTAACTATTAGGAAATTTTGTTGTTTATATATTTATTAAGGAGACAAATTTTCGTCACCATGATTACAAATCGTTTGCTTTCATTAAATGCTTAACTTATGCACAAAACTTAACTCTGAGAACTGCACTGTCCACCGACTTCCGCGAGCGGGACCACACCTTTGCGGTGTTGTCTATGCCCCCCCCCCCCACTCACGTCTACACACACAAGTTCGCACACGATCGTCTACACATACACACACACGCCTGCACACACACTTGTGATTGCGAAAAATATAATTTGAATTGAAAATGTCAAATGTTCTTATTATTATTTTTTTTTTTTGCTTTTACGGGAAAGTAAACTAAAAATAAAAATAAGTTATTTATATTATTCTGGAAACTAATTTAGAAATTTTTTCCTTCTGAATAATTTTTAACCTTTCTTTTAGCTATTTATTCGGTTTTAGAGCGTAAAGCAAATTTGCTCAAATTTGCTAATACAATCGCTTTTGCTTATAAAAGAAAGATTTGTTTTGAAATCTAAGAATTACATAAACATTGTAAGATTATCTTTTTTAATGCAAATCTACCTTTGTTTTGCTAGTATTGACTCATCCTTTCCAGGCAGTGACTTTTTCGAATATTTCAGTCCTCCAATGATTTATTTTTCCTCTTTCGTTATTTACGTAAATTGGAAATTATTTAAGGCAAAAGTTTTGTAACATAAAGAGAGAGAGAGAGATGAAAATTCTGACCTTTTTAGCAGACATAGTGACTAATATTGACCGAAGTATAAGGAAAAAGCATGCATTTACAAAACGCCTTCTGGCTTTTTTTGTGCAACAAACATATTCCGAAATGTTAAGGACTTGTTTCGTTTTGGAATAACTTTGAAATTTCTAATGCAATTACTAAGAAACTAGAAATTCTAAAAACTATTTCCTACAAGATAACTATTTTTGTTATAATTGGAATGTTTAAAAGTAACATTTCTTTCTAACTAGTAGATTTTTAATAAAACGTTGATACATAAAATTGTCTTTAGTGATTTTTGTTAACTTTTAAGTCATATGTCAGATTATTTTAATAAGTTTGTATGATGGCGACTTTTCGTTTTGTAATTATTCTTCTCAAATTTTTGAAATTAATGAAAAGTATATTACATAAAAAAACTTGATGTTCTGTTCCATCAAGAAGAAAACGAGCTTACTATGACCGGCAAACGAACTCTTAGTGATAAATCGCTCATTAGTCACCAAATTGTAACATCAAAAACGATGCCTCAAATCACGTGTAAAAGAACCCTTTTTTGAACATTGGAGTTCAATTAAATGGGGAAGTGCACAATTAACTCTACTTTGAGCCAACCTAACAAATTCCAACTTTCTATGACATACTGTTTTTTCAGTTACGCGTGATACATATGTGTATGCTCTTGTAATGATTGTAGTCAAGAAAACTAAGATTTACTTAAAAACTATTATATTTAACTTAGCATTTGTACAGTAAATTAAAATAACATTATAAATAAAATTAAAACCCTTCTTGGTTTTATAAAAGTTCTGCGACATGCAGTGTAACGGACGCGTGTCCTAATGCTGTTGGGATACGTCAAGTAGGAAGCCGCCTGTTCTCACGAAGCTTGGCTGTTTTATGCTCACAGTCACCTGTGCTGTCCTCTGCGGACAGCGCATTTTCATAAGACGCAGACAATATGCATACAGACATGACAAGAAAACTCGTCATAATTAACTCAAGATTCAAGAGGATCGTCAAATTGGATACTTCAGACGTCCATACCTTCTTAAGTATTAGCAGGGAGGAGGAGCAGGTATATTAAATAATGCCAGACAAAATAAATCCACTCAAGCCATTAAAATGAGGCTTTTTCATTATCAAAATAAATAAATAATGCAAACGCCTAAAATTAAAAACGTTTAAATAATGAACATTTCAATTGGCTTAAGCTGTAGTTAGATTATATTTATATTTGAGATGCTTGCATAAAAACATGTTTTTATGTATACGTTGATTTTATTTTAATTTATATCAATAATTTGCAAACGATATAAATAGTTTGCTCACTAGAGTGTACGTTTTAAGTTTTCTTTTAAAATCATTGGCATTTTCTAAGAGATTTGCTGAGTGGGACCAATTTGTCCCACCTAGGGGCTACTTGAACCCAATTTTGAAAAACAGAAAAGAAAGATAAAAAGTTAAAATTGTTCTTTAAAAAAGGCTTAAGGTGATAGCAGACCGTCTAAAAATTGGTAAAAACAAGGTTATGAGTTCACATCATTCGTTTAACAAAAACTTAAGTAACGAATAAATACCTTTGTGCTGAAAATTCAAAAAAATCAGTAATTCGGGTTCAAGTACACCTTGTTTACGGCACGGGCAGGAAAAAAAAACCACTCAGCATTATTTTGGGGTGAGTAAAACAGAAGTTTAGGCCGAAATTTGAGGGGAAACATTTTTGCAATGACAATACTTCTTTTACTATGTAAAAGGAAGGAAAAAGTTGCTACTGAGTATAAGATGCCTACTAAGTACAGTCAAACTGGCTTAATTGAATAGCTAATTTGTTAAATAAAATATTCTAATAAACTGGATATTCTGTTAGCTGGGATCAAAATAACGAATTTTAAGGGGGGACAGTTTGAAAAAAGAAATTTTTTATATAGTTTACAGTTTTGAAATGTTTTGCACTGATTCACCATCTATTTAATAATCAAAATCATAACATAAATATTTAAAAAAAAAATTTATTCAAATTATTTTTTTTTAAATCGCTAAAACTAAAAATATTCATGGTGGTCAATTTCAAAAAAAAAAAAAAATTCAAAATAATATGCACAAATATCTAAGCTTTAATTTTTATTTGGGAATTAAAAATATTTATTCAATAAATAATAGAACATATTTGAAGATAAATTTCGAAAAAATAAAAAAATAAAAAAATAATCACCTTTTTCTAAGTATTTTTTTCCAAAGTTGCCGAATAAAAATTAAAGTAAACTGTTCGAAAGAAATATGCTCGAAATTTTATTACGTTATCTTTATCCGTTTTTGACTTAAAAGAGTTTAAAGGGAAAAAAACGGGGAAAAACTCTATAAGGAGAAAAAACGCGTTTAAAGTTTTAAAGTCAAATATAATATTAGTTAAATGCATGCAACAAAAATAACCATATATTTCGTTCTTATTAAAATGTAAACAAGGTTCAAACGTCCTTTTAAACAGAAAAAATTGAAAAGTTTTTAAAATGATTAAAAACAAAATACAAAATTTAACGGTTTTTGTGTTTCGGACCATTTTAACGTTTGGCGCATTCATTACATTAAGCGGGATATTCCTCCGAACCGATATTCTAAAAAGCGGGATCAAGTTTACAGACAACTATACTAAATATTTTTTTTCATGACTACTTAACATAATGTAACTTTATTAACAATAATACTGAATCTTGCTCACGGAAATGAAATTTTGAAATATTATTTTGGAACTAAAAATTGATGATGGGGCTCTGTAGTGTTAAAATAATCGTTCATTAATCGGCCGATTCTGAGCAGAAGCAGTGATTGGAGAATTCATAAATCACCTATGATATTTAGGGGATGAACTAGTAGCTTTGCCCGAATTGGATGAAGGAATTAATTTTGAAGTTAGGAAAAGACTACTCCAAAAATGTTTGCTGATAAGGAAGACAAGTCTGATGACTGTATAAAAAAAATTCAGATAACAGTAGTTGATTTGGAATACTTTCTTAGTAAAGATTTTCCTCTTTACAGAATCAATTACAAGTAAATAAAAATGTTTGATAAGTTACAAACACCAAAAGATGTTTTCCTGATTGATCCTAATTCATGGCAAAATGAAGGAAGCTATTTAAAGGGGAGAGGTATCGTTAAAATGCTGAAAGTTGTGATGACAACTGAAAGAGGAGCACAACTAAAGAAGAATTTCGCAATCAATTTACCAAATATGAGTCAATCGTTCAAGCAATTTGTTTTACAAACAGTTGAAAACTATCAGAAACAAATGCACACGATTGAGATACACTGAGAAAAGTGTACGATTAAGGTAAAGTTTCTGATGCACTATTTCATTCTTATTCAACGTAAAATCTTAAGATGATATGAAGTAATGAAAAAGATTAATTTTAGTGATACCTCACTGTCAAAACACTTTGTAAACCTAAGGGAAACGATGTACGGGTTTGAAATAAAAACTCGAAGATTTGTGAGAAAATTACCAAAAGTGTTAAAGTTCAACGTCCTAGGGGTACGTGTTATTATTGACCGATCGAGTACAAATTTTGCACATATTACTTTTTATTATAGTGTCACAAAACTAGGGGGGCGTCACTTGCTGAATTCCGAAAAAAAACTATATATATATATATATATATATATATATATATATATATATATATATATATATATATATATATATATATATATATATATATATATATATATATATATATATATATATATATATATATATATATATATATATATATATATATATATATATATATATATGATAGCAATATAAGGATTGAACAAGAAAGAAAAATGTCTTTTAAAAGAACGAAAAAATGAAAAAAAAATCCCAAAATACCCTGGGGCCTCATCAGGGGGTTCTCCCCAAAGGTAGGGAAAAACCATGAGATGCTTCGTGAATGCCGCATTTGTGTAATCAGCCTTACTGTACTGAATAGATTTAAACTGGAAGTAAAGCTGAGTTAATGAGATATTAGCAGCCATTTCGTTTCTAGGATTACATTGAAGCCAACATTATAAAAATTCTATTTGAAAATCTTTCAATTTCAGATTTCAATTTTCGTAGCATTTCTTCACGTCCATTATATTTACCTGAAATTAGGAGATAAGTCAATTGAAGCTAAAATATGAATTTAAAATCGCATTTGCATTCAAATATCGTACTTTACAAGCAGAACGCATATCTTAAAGCGATCCAGTCGCAGAATTGCATTCAATTCAGAATAAAACAGATTCGGAAATGAATTATTTATGAAATTAGTTTCTCTCAATCCCCAAAAAGGTCTTCGGTAAGTTACGTAAACTAATTTACAGTTCAATATCGACGATATATATCGGAGATTTGAGGGAATTTTAACTTTCTCATTTGTATTCAACTTCAAAAGAAAATTTACGAATTTCCCCCATCTACCCTCATCTACACGATTCTTTTTTAACAGGTTCGAATTTAAACGATAAAAGAGACAAAAAAATATACAAGAAAAACACATGCATTTTTAATTATGTAATTTCATATCACTTAGTTATTAATTTCTTTTAAATTAAAGCGGCTAATTTTCTTCTCCGATAATTTATTTTTAAAAGCGCTTTTTTTTAATCATATTTCTATTTTACGGTCTTTAAAAAAAATGTCTGCAGTAGTTCACATGTGCCCCTATGAGGGGCACATGTGATCAGGACTGGGACACATATGAACACGATTAAAAATGCAGGACATTATCATATTTATATTTAAAGAAAAAACAAATCATACTGAACGATTTGTAGCATAAACTGTGTCAGTTTAAATTGCACAGTAGTTGTGTCACTAAGAAAATATTTTTTTTCCCAAATATATAACTGCTCACTGTCAAATTTAGTCTGTTCTAATCATTGGAGAGACACGAAAAAAACTTATAAGACTACATAGTACAAAAAGTTATTTGTTGTGTGAAGATAATTCTAAATATATATTACTTTTTATGAAGTTTCATACAGAGTGTGATAATGTATTTTAAAAAGATTTTAAACTTATTTGTTTAGCTAAATGAAAATATTTAGTTTATTTTTATTTCCTGTGAGTATTATGTAACACTAAATTGTAGGCTAACTGTTTAGAAATAAAAGATTTGAAAAAATAAAAAAAATAATAATAACTCTTAATAATAATAATAATAATAATAAATTACAATAAATTTGCAATCAGGTTAAAAATAATAATTATAAATATTTACTAATTTTTTACACTTATAATATGCTACACTAATACTAATATTACGTAGGGGATATGAAACTGTTCATATGTGCTCCTAGAAGTTAAGTTCGCAAGTGCAATTTACTTGAAAGTTCGTATAATGGTTTACAAAAATTACGTTCAGCTCAAGGGTTAGTTTAAAATATGTTTCCCCGAGAGAAAGACAGTATAAAAACTGCATGCAGCGTCTGCAAAACCAAGAAGTTACAACAAAAGAAACACAATGTGACTCATTGCTCTAAAAGTTTGGCTGCAAAGTAGGATTGGTACTACCATAACTGAAGATTTGTTGCTTGAAGTTATCTAAGTAAAATTTATCATGTTCACATATGCTCCCCTCTCCTATGAGGAGATAAGCAAATGATTACAAATTCATATTAAAAGATTGTTTTATTAAGAAGATGCGACACGACAAAGGTTAAAGAACCGTAAGGCGGGCAAGCATTTAACTGATATTCTGGGGCGTATTCAATTGCCACCCAAGCATGATCCAATTTCTTTCGGCGTGAGATCTAGAAGGCCATGGGAGCGCTTGATTTCTTTAAAGACAGTATTGGAAGAATTGCGCAATATGCGGACGAGCATTGCCTTGGTGATAAATGACACTTGAGCGGCTAATAGCATAAGCGGTACAGCCGACTTTAAAATGTCGTTCACGTGAGCGAGAAGCATGTTAGTTCCCAGAAGGACAACTAGAGGTCTTCGTTTAATTCAACAAATCGTCCCTAACAATACCATATCTTGTTTAATCACTGTATGCCATTCAATAACAAATGCCAGATCGGACCATTGGCCTGGCCGCTTCCACGCCCGTGTGAGTAAGTCATGAGCACTGGAACTGAAACGGTATTCATTGTTGATCACACGTCGAGTCATCGCCGGTCAGTCACGATCCAGCTTGCCAAGTGAGGGTAAAATTCAATGGACGATACAAATGATCTGAGTTAGTGCTAAGCAATAAGCATCAAAACTGCGCCGACTCGTGATACTAGCGTCTTCCAGTCGTCGCCGAATCGTTTTTTCTTGATACCATTAGATGCCTGTAAGATGTTAAATGGCATCAAACCAAAGGTAGTGACATTATTGGCACGGAAGTAACAGCTCTTATGATTGCGCAATCTTCGCGCTTATTTGTGTTCTTGGAACTCCCTGATCATCCTCAACGGTAATTACCGCTATTTAAATCTGTCCACATTCCTCTACAAACATACATGATCGATTAAATTTATTGAAAAAAAAAACCCTTTATTTTTAAGTTGAATGTCAACCTTTGAACAAAGCTATTAACAGGAAGTAAAATTTCTTGTGCAGCGATGTAAATTTTTGCTTTAATAATCAGATAATTTTCATTTTTGAAGAACTTAACACTTGATTAAAATAGTTGATGTCCTTGAAAATATGCATATTACGTATTCTAAACGTTACAATTCGTAGTTCATTAGTAATAAACTGCCACCAAATATATTTAGAGTAATTACGTTTTCACACAATTGCGTATTTATGTAATTTTCTTTCTTTAACATTTAGCATTTCTTGACTGCTTAGCGAATTAAATAATAAATTTTACTTTGAGCATAAGTATATCTTTAAAAACAAAAGCGGGTTTGTGCAAGAGTTTTACAGGAAAAAACAATGCCATATGTTCTCAACTTCACCTCACTATATTAATTTTCCTCCTTTTCTTCGTAAAATACTAATTTTTAAACCCGATTTAGGATTGTAGTATTACTTTTAAAATATTCTTTTGTGAAGCAGCAATTGATTTTGCAAAAATATTTGCTAATTATCTAATTTTTAATCAAAATAATTAAAATTGAAATCACGTTTATGTTTCACTTATCCAAGAGCAAATATGATGTACTTCATCGGAATATTTTGTAAAGAATTCATTATCAGAGTTTCCCATTCATTTTTTCCCCAAAAGAATACTTAATAATTTTCTCTCAAATAAATATTCTTTTATCTGAAATAAATTCAACTAAAGATTGCACAGTTATTGTCAAGAGAATTAACCACTTCAAACGTGTTGAATTTCTTTTGATATTAATAAATCTTGACTTCAGGTCATACAAGAAATTCTCATTAAAATCTTGTTTCACTAAATGTTGTTCTGTAAAGATTTATTTTAGAAAGCATTCAGATACTTTTAAAACTCGTGCACGCATTCTGTGCTTTAGGATTTTAATCAATATTTTTTTTTGTCATGTTTTAAATAAATACTCACTACTCAGACATATCATGTAAAGTTAATCTCCAAAGAAAAAAAAAATATAAGAAGTATTTCCAGGAGATAACAAATTTAAATTGCATTTTCAAAAATGGTATTTTTTAAAAGCTATTTATAAGAATATTCGTTATTTTTAAAAGCAGTGAAATGAGTAAAGTCTTACAGTCTTCAAAATTGTAAATTTTATTACTTTGTTTTATTTTTCTGTTTTCGCAAAGTTGATGTTTTTCTTCTCATTATTATTGATATTATTCTTATTCAGTTTCTTAAACATGTAAAATTATTTAGAACTGGAAAAAAAAAACGAAGTAAGTGGACAAAAATGAGTAAATAAAAATGCTAACAAACTTGTTGTTAAAATGTGTGTGTGTGTGTGGTTTTTTTTATTCATAAAGAAATCAAGTGAACTAAAGTTTGCAATTAATGCTGAAACTTAATGACAAAAAACCTAAATATAGAGGAACATATAATGTTTATTCACAAATTGAAAAATACATCGCATATCTACTCAAATTTGATTTTTTTTGAACTAAACTCGGATTTTAGTTTTGTAAATTTGCTTTCTTTTATTACATTCCCAATATTTATTTTTATTACTATTTAATTTTATTACTTTATTTGTAATTCAAAAAGAAAGGTCAACTCATCGTCCCTTTGTGATAAAAAAGACTGCAAAAGCCAATGCGGGTTTTAAAATTTATGTATTTTGTATAAGTAATTGTATTAAATACTGTAATACATCGCCATTTTAGAATGTCGACATTATTAAACGAATACGAAAATAAACAAAGTTTTAGAACATGTCTGAAGCAAGAGAAGATTGCTTTATTAAAACTAATCTTTTTTCGTTTAGATGGAGATTATGTGAGAGACTTTGTAAATATTTTAAAAATCAATTCGTCATTTTTAAGTCATTGCGATTAGAAAACTTGGGTATTGTAAAACATGCATCGGCATGTATATTTCAATTTAATATAATATTGTTTTTACTAAGCACAAAGCTGCTGAAAACTGACAAGATCAAACTGCTAACCTCCGCTATCAAAAGGTTTAAAATACAAAGTAGTTACTTTTATTTTGTTAAGTTAATCTCTAAAATAGTGTAATTGAAACATATGAAGTTACACAAATTTTGTTCTAGAAGTAAAAAAAAAACATATTTGAAGGCTAATGTTTCGTTTATCAAAATTTATCATGTTCCTTTACATTTTTGTTGTTGAAGTTGTGAAATCTCTAAAGCTTGATATTAAATTTAATTATCCTGTTTTGGGCAGAAAATCAAATATTTCTGTTTTGAATAATACAAATTTTTCTGAATTGATTTTGCATGAAAGGATTATTTTTAAAATGAAATATATTTTAAATTTTGCTTTAAACTTACGGCATTTTCCGAAAAAACAACAACAACAATTAATTCAATGAATTGATACTAACAAATTTCAGTTTTAAATATGCGTGCCTGTTAGTACATATTTGTTCTTTTAGGTACTAATATGACAAATTTAACAAAATGGAAACGATTTTGAAATGAAGTAATGTAATCCGCTAAGTCAGAGAGATATTTTTGTGATACTATTTTTCGTCAGGTACTCTGTAACCAGGAGCAGGTGTCAAACGGCGAATTGTCAAGATTAAACTTCTCTTGAGCGGCAATTTCTGGTCGGGTTCGGTTGTCCCGTCTGTTTAATCTTTTGCACAGCATTTGATTGTTCAATGCTTTGCTGCATTTTGAGCTTACGCACATACTTTAAAGTGGTGGTACACAACCGACGGCCCGCGGGTCCTATGTGGTCCGCGAAGATAACCCATCTGGTCCGTAGTTATGTCCATTGTTAAAAGATGAAAAACATATTCTGGTATCTCCCAATTCAATTGATCATCTTCATTCACTGTTACAAATGTCACAAATTTGAAGTCGAATAATATGGGTTTTCTAAAAGACAGATGAAAACTTAATACCAAAAAAAAAAAAAAAAGGCTAAAATGATAACTAACGCTTCTTGATTTGCAGTATTCTAACCTTTTTCGTGTTTTTCCATTTCGTGGTTTTTTTTAAAAAAGATTTAAATACATTACAATGTTATATTTAAATACATAATTAAATATGTGTTCTGACCCGCGAGATTCATCTTAGTATGAGATGTGCCCCGTGCCATTTGGGTAATAAAAGCTTGCTCATTACTCTTCTAAAAGGTGTTTTATTTTCTGCCTTTCAGAGATCGTACGAAAGCGAAAATTTCACCAGTAAAACTATGTTGATACTAACGGAACGTACTTAAAGGCTACATAAGGTGTGTAACAATATGTGTTAAACATTTTGATTTTTTGATTTATTCTCATTACTTAAAAGACAGAAACAGTATATTCTTTCAAAAACTACTCTTGCAAACGTTTTTCCCACCATATTTTTTTCGCGTTATACAACTAAGTAATCACTTGCATATCAATATTTTCTCCTAAAAAAAGGGAAAGCAGGATTACTATCAGATCGGCAAGCTGGTATTTTCCCATCACTCTGCATAACTCTCTTTTCTGTTTTAGTTTTTGCTTCTTAAGTTAATTTACTCCATTTACTGATGTTCTAGATACTTTTTAAAAATATTCCTCTCCTGCTTTCATGATTTTTTTTTCTAGAAAGTAGGTTTTCCAGGGCGGAAAAGAGATAAACGGTATTAGAGAAATATAAATAAAACTGTAGTTATGAAGCGGGAATTTTTTTTTAAGTTGACATACACATTGGTTTTATTTCTTAGAAAAAAAAATGTTCTGAAACATGTCTTCATTTCGTCGGCGTCATGCAATGCTAAAAAAAAGCGAAAATGGAAAGTCTTCAAGAGAGTCAGAACAGTTTTTTTTTACTCCACCTGACGCGTAGTTGTTTTTAATGTTTTGGTTTGTGTAGATAACCTTAAGTGTGGTAACATTGCTTAAAGCATTTAAAACCAGTTGGTAGGCATTTAGTAAGTTGCATGTAGTAGCCTTTTCAGTACCACAGGCACCATTGAATTTGAATAACGCGATTTGCAATGTTTCACATTCGTTAGTTTATCACGGTGCCGACGACCAAACTGTATTTTTTCTTAAAGGGTCTTCATGAAGGTTTAATAAATGCAACTCAAACAACTCCCAATTCTCTGCGGAATGGAGTGGCACGTTTAACGCGGACATCCGATTTAGTGAAAAATAAACTACTTAGTAAGTAAAACACAAAAATAATATATCTAATAGCTTTAAAAATTCCAATAACGCTCTCATAAATTGAAAATATAGCTAAAATAATCCCAGTGCATTAAAACTGTATGTAAAAGCTAAAAAACGACCGTTAGTTACTGCAAATGGATTTCAAAGATACGCGAGCAAATGGTGCAAACAGATTGACTGAATCAGAAAAAGCTGGGCTAAACCAATAATGCGTGGGGAGGGATTTTTTTTTTAAAGAAGACTGGTGCGGTCCCTCAATTGCGCGGTGAGTCGTGTAGATTTAAAAATCAAGATTCAAGTAGTCAAGTTTCGGTGACCATGGAAGGGAAGCGGAAGAAATAAATAGGAATGTCAGGAAATTGATTTAGGCACTTGTTAAGTTGAAATGAGTGCATTTGCCTACATTCAGTTAACCATTGCCGACACACACACAAAAAAAAAAAAATGTTTTTTGAACGCATGAAAAACCGCAGATAATCCGCCACGGATAATCGGGATTTTATTGTATAACATTTTAAAGAGCTGGTATGTTGTCTGATAGTTGGGTCATTCTGTTTTGTTGTGAGGTAGTTCAATTCCTCCAGAAAATGCCTTTCAATAAATATTCTGAAGAACGCGTTTTTGCAAATCAAAGTTGCAAGCTACTTATAGATAATGTTTACTGCAAAGCATCGAATGAATCATGTGTACTGCAATCGTATAGTAAAGCTTGCATTATCTGTCTAAAATATTTTTGTTTATTTTACTAAGATACTCTTTATTTCTATGCAATGAATAAATTACGTCGCATATTCTTTAACAGAGTTAGGCAATTTCAATTGAGAAGATGAACGTTTAATGTAGCCCTTGACGAAAATTGTAACTCTCTATTTTAGGCCAGTGTTTTTGTTTTTCATTTTCTTTTGTTTTCCTTTTTAATATTTTTAAAAATATTTTATCTTTAAGTAATCAATAACTTCAACTTTCTTTATGATTAAGATGTAAAATGAAAGATATTAATTGACTTTGAAAAACAGTAAACTCTGAGTAAAATTAAGCTTTATTCTTTGCAATAAGTTGAGAAATGTCATTTATTTTCATTGTATCATTTTCAGAAAATAAATGCGAAAATGAAAGAATCAAAACTGTTTTCTTCAGAAAAAAATGCCT
The DNA here is from genome assembly GCF_026930045.1 of Uloborus diversus. NCBI lineage: Eukaryota > Metazoa > Arthropoda > Arachnida > Araneae > Uloboridae > Uloborus > Uloborus diversus. The sequence continues at coordinate 49,600,280 of NC_072736.1, forward strand.
GTATTTTTTCTAAAAAAAACTCATTGTTTTCAGGAAAATAACTTCTTTTTTTCCGGAAGAGGATAATTTGTCAGTTTCGTTTAAAATAAATGAGCCGTTTTGTTGGTTTTGACCTTGTGCATTATGCGTAAATTTTTAAAATGTGAAATCCTAAGGATTTGGCATCCGCGTTTCGTTGATCTTCTAATTTTTTTCTGAATAGAGCGTTGTTGGAATTCATGAATACGATCCCTTTTTTTCTCCTGTGGCTGACTTTTGCTTAAAATACTGAGCGAGTGATATTGCAGAAACCATGAGTTGTATCAATTACAGTACCCATTTTACTTTGACTTTAAAAAACATTTATGTCGGCAAAAATTGCAATCCTTACATAGAGGAGAGTGATAATGAATGAGCCAATTTTTTGTTTTTAATTTTTGTAATTTTTTCTAATGCTTTTTAGCTCAGAATTTCCTCTTTTGTATTTGTTCTACTTTACGTATTTGGTTACATAAAAAATCATAACAATTGGATTAGAAAATTTGTATAATGAATGATAATACCCCCATGATATGTCTATAATGAATGGACCATTAATGGCAATGAATGGACCACTAAATGAGCTCAATGAAAACATGTGGAATTGACCTTTAAAAATATCTTAAATAAATAAAAATACAAGCAAAAATTATTATCAATTTCATTACAATTACTTTTGAGTGTTACATATATATATTTAATATTTAAATTTTTTTGTTCATTTTTGTGAAATTCAATATTATCATTGACAGAGTATTAATAATTTTTACTTAGATTTTTATCAAGACAAGTAATTAAAAAAAGTATTATGTATTTAAATGTTCACCAGCTTACAAAAGCAAACAATAGGATATTCTCAAAAAATCATATAAAATCAACAAAGCAAAAGCGTACAATTCTACTCTAACCAATTCAATCAATACTGGATGGAATCACTCATCCTTATACATCAATGGCTACTTCCGTTATGTCCGTCCGGGGTGAGCTTCAAAACTACTGGCCGGATATTACCATTTTTTCCACCATGGATAGCTACATTATCAGGAAGCAATATAGGCTATAATTTATTTTTAAAAAACTTAGTTTAAAAAAAGTTATGATGGAAAACAGTAAATTTCATGTAATTTCCCCCTTAAATAAAAAAATATAAAACCCATTGTAACAAAAATTCGTTGCCTTACAACAGCAATATTAATAGTTATCATTATAAAAATTTTTAATCAAATCTTCTCTGGATCAATCAAAAAATTTATTGTTTTCTCAGGGTTTTTATCCTCATCTATGTCAATAATCGATAACGGGACGATGTAAATTGATTTTGGCAACAGTTAGAAAATAGAAAGTGTTTATTGTCAAAAATTATACAAGTCCGTAAAATTCGGGTCATGAAAAAGAGATTGTACGGTATTGAGTGACTTTTATTCCACTGGATGCGCTGATTTCAAGTATGACATCCATTTTTCTTAATCATAAAGGTATTTTCACCAATTGGGCTTTAACATATAGGCAGAAAAACGTATTTTTTTCCTATTCTGAGAGAAAGAGTCTTTTCAAAAGATGTGTAAGTTTTTTTACTTACAATTAATTGCTAAACATATATATTAATTTCATAGAAACATAGTAATAATTAATCATAACAACTCAATTATAATGGAAGGTAATCTTTTCAACTGGAGCTGTGTTTGCAGCCAAAGTCTACGTCAATAATGTTTCTCGGCTTTCATTTGACCATGAAACCAAAATATCGCAATTAAAATAATATTTAAAACTATTGTTAAAATGTAAAATATACCGATAACTAAATTAGGCAAATCTATAAATAGCACAAAAACTTCCATTAGTTTGTCTTTCTTCACAATTTCAAACCCTTTTGCTACTTATTTCGGAAGAAAATATTTAGCATCATTTTATGATCATCAAAAATATCTCAGTATTTGGCGACAATATCTCTTTGACGAAAATTAGTAACAGAGAGCTTTACAAAGTAGGGAGGGGGAGCATTATCTAAGGTATCCCGAAACGCATGTTTGGTAATATTTTAAATCGCACCAAGAATCCACAATAATTGAAATTTCCCAAAATAACTAAACCAAGTATAGTGGGATTACGAGCGGCTACATTTTAGAAACCGTTTGTGTTTCAATAGCCATATAGATAAAGTTTTAGACTATGTTTAAAAAAAATACTGATAAATCGTTATAAACAAGTAAAATTTCATATTTTGGAAATAATTCATTTTCTTTTTGCATAAATATAATGCTTTCTGAATACTATTTCGGTCTTTATACTTATTGCTATTTTACTATCATTGGTTAATCACATCAAAGCGGGGTGTTTTGAGTTATTTCAGTTAAAACGGAAAACGAATGAAATTAGCGATTGTTTCTCACAATTATTACTGACCCAGGCAACGCCAGGTATTTTTGCTAGTATCAAATAAAAATGTTGAAATACTGGTAGATGTAGTCAATAACTGGAAAGTTTATCTTAATCAGTTATAGAATTTCACTTATGTTTCTAATAAATCGCTAATCTTTCTTAGGGCTAAAATGAGTTAATTTTAAAAATAACAATAAACCTATTCTAACAAGACCTCAACCTATTCTAGCAAGATCTGAAGACATAGATCTAAATCTAATCTCTAAACTTTCAAACTAAAGATTTTCATGGAACAACACTTAAGATAACAACAAATATCACAAACGCTGCAGGCGTAAAGAGTTAAAGAGTTATTAAAATTGTTTAAAGCGATGTTACAACTCAAATTTAACATTAAAGGGTAAAATTGCATTTACCACAGAATGGTCTATATTGATAAAGTGAATACTTGATTATGAAACAATTAATTAACTGGGCAATTAGTCAATACACTTGATAGCATTAAAACATTTTTTTCCGCTTTTTTGTATTAATATACTATGTGGAATATACCTCGTCAAATAGTGGCTTACTACCAAATATAACGCAATAAAATATATTTCCTTTATGCAAAAGAAGGTATTATTTCGAGTCTATTAATTTAGGTTATATACGTAAGGAAACTCTAAATAAAACAGACAGTAAGTAAAAGTCTATAGAGTTAAAACCAACGCGCACCAGTCTAAGTGCGTGTCTGTAAGCATATCTCCTGCACTTGAGTGGAAATTTCTACCAGGTAAATGAAATAATTCTGCCCAGCCTCACTCCTTTTTGAACCTTAAGCGGCCGCACATCCACACTGACACACTGAAAAAATCAAGAGCATCAATTTTCACGCGCCGCAGATAGCATTCATGAGCGCCGCAGACCATCATTTAATTATCTTTACCATATCAGTTTTCTCAAAAAAGCCAACATTTTTTTTTCTGTATTTTTGAATTTTTTTTTTCATTTCTCTAGTTTTTGTGTTTTTGTCTTCCAAAATTTGTATTCCAGAAACATCACTTGCAATGATACATTTACCCTTCTTATGCTCTTTCTTTATTACTCATTTTTTTCTCTCTTAGACTTTGGGATATCCTTTAAAATTCGAAGAATTTAAGAAAACATTCTGTGCTACACTAGAGCAAGAGGGATCTTTCGTATCAGTTTTATCTATAATTTAAAATATTTTTATCTACTTCATCTGAAATGTCACTTAAAAGAAGCAGGTAGTTACAAATGAATTTTTTCATGGAATGCTCAGAAAATACCACTATTTTCGCATTACGTGGTTTAATTAGCATTTAAAATTAATTTTCATTTTGTTTTTCGTTTTCATTTAACCTTTATTTTTGAAATCGCGTTTCTTTCATTTATTTTTATATTATTTATTGTTTAAAAATTTATGAACCTCTAAATTTTAATCTGAAATAGAAGTAACCATGCATTACTACAAAAAACTCATTTTTGAAAGTTTTACTTGAACAATACTTTTGAAAAAAAAAAACCTTCAAAGCAGTATTCTGTAACAAAAGTTTTCTTTTTCTTTTTTTTCTTTTTTTTTTTTTTTTGAAATTCAAATATAATTAATTCAGAACTATTTTCATTTCTTTTGAATGAATAACAGAAAAATTCCTTTTTTTCTTACAGGATTTTTTTTTTTTTTTTTTTTGGTACAGCATGTCTGTATTAATCACCACATCTAATAATATTCTTCGCTTATTCATGTTCCGTAATTATTAAATCGCTAAAAAAGGTTTTACCTTTTCAGATTATAAAAAAACATTATGTCTGAACTAATTGGATTTTTATATATCTCATGAAGATAAAAACTATTAATTTTTTCCCTCACCGCTATAAGACTGAAAAAATATGTAATGCAGTAAAATGCATATTATTTTCAAGAAGAAAGGAGGAGGAGAATAAAGTATTAGTTTCTGAAAAATCTATATATGAATTTTCTCTTAAATCCAAACAAGAAATTCCGTTCAGAGCTAAACGTGCCTACTTTCCCGTATTATAATCAATATTCTCTAAACTAGATAAAAGTTATTTCAAACGTACCTTTTTAACGTTTTAAACTGATTTTTAGAAACAAAATGCTCTTCGAAGCACAAAGCATGTTCTTAACAAATCTGAAATATTATTTATACTCGTATATCCTAAAAAGCAAAGTAATAATAATCAGAAATATTTGTATACAAGTCGACCTCAAGTCTAGCCTGCCGGCGTGGAATTCGCTTTGTCTCCAATCCCTACAATGCTGTATCCATGATTTACTTCCACTCTAAGTTTACCTTTTACCTTTTTTAGGCAAAAAAGTTACGTACTTAAAGATTTATAAACTTTTTAAAAAAATACTTGTTTTGGTATCGAAAAAAAAAGGATGAAAATGGATAGTAATGTTTGAAATTAAAGTTGATGAATAAATGATATTTGAAACGTAATACATCAAAAATCTGGCCAAACTGTAAAGAAAAAGCAATGTTAACATTTAATAAAGAAAGCACAGATTATAAACGGCATTCTTCTAAATTGACACGTTTTAAAGTAACTCATAATGCATAACTGTTACATTTACTATTTACCGAAAAATAACTTTTTTTTGTGAGATAAAACAAAGCATAGAACATGTTACTGAAAAAAATAAAATTTAACTTATTTCGCTTAAGTTAAGTTCTGCTCTCTTATTTTGTGACACGCGCAGACAATGAATTAGTAGCTTGTATTTTGAATACAAATACCGAACATTTTCTGTTAATGCTTTGTAAAATTTTAAACACTAGCAAATTCTAAACGTTACGAAAATTTATTCGCATAAAAAAGGAAAAACTCTTTGAGTTGCACATCCCCAAGCTCCAAATTAATTTTCTACCAACTTTCATAAAAATCGAACGAATGACCTTTGATCTCATCTAGTCACAGATTGGCACTATAAACTTTTGGTTTTATTATTACTAAAGAAACGTTACTTTTTCGTATAAAAAAAATAAAAAAAACATTTGACTGCTATGAAATATTGACACCAATTTAAGAAAAAATGATTTTCGTGCATATTTACGAAAAAGTACACTTTGAATGAGATAAATTTTATTCTGCTTCTTTGATATGTATAACTTAAAAATGAGTTTCCGCACATTGTTAGATGTTTGCGCATAAATAAAAGGACTTAAAGCTTTGAAGGAAAGAAGCAAATATGCATTCTAGAAAACAGTTCTCTATTTAAGTTTTCGAAACTTAGAAGCTATAAAACTAGAATCTTAGTTTATTAAGTTATTTCTTCTATTTGACACTGAAAATCCTTTTTATTTACAAGTGTTATTCTAGCGAGATAAGTCCGCAGAATATCTTTTCAAAAATATAATACTTTTTCTTCATGCTAAAAACAAAATAAAGGGTGCTTAAAATAAATGCTCAAAATAATGTTTTCATATTTCAAACATTCATAAATTAAAATATTCTGCATTTTTTTAAAAAGGAAGATTTAAGCCACCCAACAATTAAAACGAGTAGTTAAAGTCATGGAATCCACTTTTTCTCTCTCCATATACTCTTAACTACGTAAAGAAAAAAATATGACCATAATGATACTTCTTGTGACTCTCACAGTGTTTACTATACTAAAGATTTACGAAAAAATATTTTCCGGGTGAATTTGAAAAGAAAATTCTTTCTTTTAATGGCTTCAGCATTACAGAAGTAATGACATGAAGTTAAGATTTTTCCTTTCTGTCATCCATTCCTTGCTCTATAATTAGTTATGAGTAATGATGTAATGTTGGTTTTATTTCTGCCGACCTTCGTGCTATTAATCCTTAACACGAGTAATGATGCTTCCTTAGATTTCGCCATTATGTTTGCTGAGTAAATAGAAAGGAAAATGTTTATATCCGCACTGGAATTTTCAGAAATAAATTACGTGAAAGTAATCATTAGTGGTTTGCTCAATTAAAAACGAGATGAGTTAATTAGTAATGATTTAGTATGTCACAAAATCTGCATCCATGATGTTTTTTTTTTTTTTTTGCACTAGAATTAATCGTATGTGAAGAGTTCTAATAAGGAGCAATTTCATAATGTTTAGACACTAACTTGTATCATTCGAAGTCTTGAGTGTGGGAGTTAAATTCTTATCTTTGAAAAACAAACAAAAAAAACATGACTTACTTGTTTCCATATTATTTTTTTTAATATGTTTTTTTAAATTGTGTTATGCAAGTTTATTAAAGTTCATTAATATTTGCTAAAAATCTCCATTTTTATTTCTAAAACTTACTTTGTATTTACTTTGTTTGGTCTTTTTTATCCTACTCACTTACATGTTTGCTAGGACAAAATAGCAAAATTTAAGGTTGAAAACTTCCGGCCGGGAAATGTGAAGCAAAAGACCTTCTTTGCGGAGCCACGGAATTTCGCCAATTTTGAGGAGGAACTCCGCAAAATGCGAAGCAGTTGGCAACCTGCATTATGCTAATTTTACTCCAGAGAGGAACTTTTTTTTCTGGAATCTGAAAAGAATGGGAAGCGTGCTATTTCAACCCTGGTAAAAAATGAAAATATTTATTTTTAAAAGAATTATGTTTACATAACTCGATGCAGAATAGGCTTTCACATACAATGTACTAATAAACAGAAAAGCGCAATTCTTATACTTACGTCCGTCTGACTCTAAGGTACAGAGTTTTGACCATAATTTGTTACGACCTGATTTGTTGGTTCTTATTAAAAGATAAAGTACAAGTAACATAAATATATCGAATATTCAAACCATATTCTTACCTCAATAATTCTATTTAGAAGGAAAACACACAGCAAACATACATATTCATCGATAATAAACAAAATAATAATAGTGGGGTAAAGAAGCTGAAAAATATGCCAAAATATTTCACAGCTGGCTACCAGTACGCCCTTTTGAATTCAGATAGTACATGGGTAGACAAGTCCAAAAGGGCCGGGGCATAAATATTTCTGGCCCTCTAACGGCGTTGGTGTCATCAATATGGCCGCTAAGTTTTGCGATGCGAATTTACATTTCCCTCTGTAACTCGGATTTGTGTTTTGATATTAACATATATTATTAGTGATTCTTAATCAAGGGAAAACGTGCTTTCTAACCGGTTATTTGACATTATCACTCATGTTCAAATAAGTAGAAATATTTAAAAGTTTTTAAAAATATTTGATCTTTATTTTTATTTTTTTGAGACATTCTGCGAGATAACTGGGAATTCAGTATGTGTTTCTGAAAACGTCTAGATTACTTTTTGTTCCTCAAAAATTTACCTTTCGAATAATATATATAACTTTTATTATATTACAAACAGTTGCCGTTTACGAGAAGATATAGCATAGCACATAAAATCAATATGACAACAATGAAACTAATACTGGTTTCAAGAAGTAATAGAGTAACTTCAATAATGCTTAAGTAACAAATGTAATAATAGTAATTTTTGATGTATATGAAAATATTTATACACTGTTATCCAGAATCAACAATACATTGTCAAAAGCAGAAATGTAAGACTTTCAAATAAAACAGCATCTTGATGATGTTATGCAATAATAAAAGAAGTTAAAACAACGTAAAAGGCCCAAATTAGCAGGAAAACTATATACTCGTGTTTCGGGGTTATAAGGAAAGCTTTTCAAAGCCAAAGATGTGATCTTAAAGAAGAAAAGACATCGGACAAAAGTTTTGTTGGATGGGTGAAAAGAAGTTTCCTTGCAGTACTGAAACATCTGTATACGGTTTTCCTACTCATTCATGTCTTCATACGCTGTTTTATATTCATTAGTTTTCAAGCACATAAGTTAAATTTTTTTAAACTAATAACTAAATGGTTTGTGAAAATTTTCTTGTAACCACCAATCGCTTTCGGAACACTGACCTTCACATAGAAAAGTTTCGTACATTGTATGCTCATTTTAATACATTCACAAGATTTGCATCGCTTGCGGCAGATACAGGAGGTAAGTTGCATAGATTGCTTTGAGAGCTCTGGAATTGTTGTCCACACAAGTTGGTATGAACCTTCTGAAGTGAGTTTCCATCCCCAGTTAGTTGGCAAAGTTATTGTATAATGAGAATCGAAACTGTGGTTCCAAATTCTTGCTTAGAGGGCAGCTCGTTTGACATATTGTAACAAAGCATCTGCAGTTTGAGGAATATTTTCAATTGCTCTATTGTTTCTTGTAAATAAAACTCGTCTGCAGTCATAAGTACTCTGATGACTTTGTTTGATTGTTGAGTAGAAGAACAAAACGCTGCAGGAGATCATGACATTCATCATCAATATCACAAGTGTATGTACAGAGTCGATGCCATGCGCAATCAATTTCGCGGAAAGACACCTAGACCTTCCAAGCAGTCTTATTTCCAATGCCACAAAATGTGGAAACTGTCACAACCAGTGACAGAATGCAAACTCAACAAATACCTTGTGTTTGAGGGAACAGTGATTTTAAAATAACCACTACATCTGAGTCCACAGTTCGTATTAGGATGCGAGTATGTATACACTAATGCATGCTGAACATGGAAAAGTAGGCGGCCATCTGTTTCTTCTGTGATGCGGGAGAAATGCTTGAAACATTCATAGTTGTTGACGTCAGGACTCGGTTTTCATAAATACAGAAAAATTTTCCCAGATACTGGCCTCCCACCATTTTCTTAGCTAGCAACTAGAACAATTGTGAGGATTTTTTTTTTTTTTCAAATTACAGTTGCGTCAGAGATTTTAATACTAATGCCACTTCCTCTACTTTCTCAGGTACCGGCCTTCAAACTGTTACTATCTCTACGATCAAACATTAAGTGTTCAGAACATCAATAGCTGCAAACGAGTTTTATTTACAAGAAACAATAGAGCAATTGAAAATATTCCTCCCACTGCAGATGCTTTGATACAAGATATCAAAACGAGCTGCCCTCCAAGTAAGAGTTAGGAACAACAGTCTCAATTATGATTTTACAATGCCTTCGTGAACCGACTGAGGATGGACACTCACTTCAGAAGGTTCGTACCAACCTGTATGGACAACAATTCCAGAGCTCTCAAAACACTCTATACAACTTACCTCCTGTATCAGCCGCAAGCGATGCAAATCTTGTAAATGTAGTAAAACGAGCATTCAATGTACGAAACTTGGTCTATGTGAAGGCCAGTGTTCCGAAAGCGATTGGTGACTACAAAAAAATTTTCACAAATCATTTAGTTATTATTGCACATACAAATGAACTTTTGTGCTTGAAAAATTAAAGAATATAAACAGATGTTTCAAGGTTACAAGAAACTCCTTTGTCAGCCGTCCGGCAAAACTTTTGTCGGATCTTTTGTCTTTTCTTCCATAAGCTGACATCTTTAGCGTTGAAAAGCATTCCTTGTAACCACGAAACACGTGCATACAGTTTTCCTGCTAATTTATGTCTTATACGTAGTTTTAACTTCTTTTGTTATTGAATAAATCAGCAAGAGGTTACTTTATTTGAATGTCACATTTCTGCTTTTCACAATATATTATTGTTTCCGGATAATAGGGTACATTCTTTTGCTTCTTATTCTTGTGCCAATTGTTTGAAATCGATCCTGCAAATGCCCCTAAAGAAGCTAGAATTAATTTGCATATACATCAAAAATTACAATGATTATATTTGTTACTTAAGCATTAGTGGAGTTACTCTATCTTTTCTTGGAACCAGTATTAATTTCATTGTTGCCATATTGACTTTATGTGTTATGCTATATCGTTTTATAAACAGCGCTTGTTTGTAATATAATACAAGTTATATAAACCATTCGAAAAGCAATCTTTTGATGAACAAAAAGTAAAACCCACGTTTTAGGTTTTATAAATCGTATTCCAAGTTATCTTGCAAAATACCTAAAAAAAATAAAAATAAAAATAAAATTGTTTTATAAACTGACAAATATTTCTGTTTTTTTGAACATGAATGATAATGTTATATGTACCATTAGAAAACATGTTTTCTATTGATTAAGAATCACTAATAATATATGTTAATTTAAAAACACAAATCCGAGATACAGAGGGAAATGGTAGACTCGACTCGCAACACTTGGCGGCCATAGTAATGACAACGCCACTAGAGGGCCAGAAATTTTTTTGTCCCGGGCTTTTTGGACTCGTCTACCCATGTACTATCTGAATCCGAAAGGGCGTACCGGTTGCCGGTTTTAAATTTTTTTCAGCGACCAGACCCCGCTATAAGTATAATTTCTGGTTAGATATAAAACCAAACTTAGCTATTCTACCCCATAATAAACAACTCAAACATTGAGAGGAAAAAACGAACCAAAAGGGAACCATGTCAAGTTGTTAAGTCCTGTTCTTTTCTCTCAAATATACTTATCTCATAACTCAATTTACTTCTTTCGTAGGCAGTAAGAGCCAATATCTATCAAAAAAAGGCCTGCAGTGAAGTGTCGTTCAGAAGAACGTATTTCAAACTTTTTTTTTCTTTTTAAGAAACTAATGCTCGAAAACTTCTGGTTAACAAAGGTTTTTACATTGTTTTTTATTGATCAATTCGAGCAAACAAATAGGATCATGATAGCATCTGAAAGTATTCTTACATGTTTTTTTTTTTTTTTTTTTTTTTCGCGAAATGGCTCAATTATCAAACATTGCTTTTGTGGATGTACTGCTTATCAAGCTGCATACAATACTTATTTTTAGTTCATTTCAGGAAAATGTATTTTATAATCGGAAATGTCCATTGAAGATTCTGAAAATAGTAGACTTCTTCCAAAAACAATATCATAAAGTAAAATTTCTAATAATTGTTTTTTAAGCGTTAACTAAGTGCATGTTATCAACAGCTACTAACAATTCAAAACGTTTCGTAAATATTAAAAATAAAAAAATCATGCGACATTGTCAATTGCAGGGACAGAAAAATCCAAAAAATGACAAATTTAAACTGAAATGAGATTTTAAACCATACATTCTGCAACACAATATTTCTTTGTGTGGTATTTAAACATACCAAAGGTACATGCAAAACGGTAAAAATAATTTAATTTCAAATTTATAAAAAAAATACTATCCAATCTAACTACACAGCTGAATAAATACTTACCTTACTAATCTCATATTCAGATTTTTTTGTGAAAAAATCGCAGATCCTACAATTTCCACAAAAACATAAAATGGCTACCTGTTTCAGTAGAAAGACTTGTTTTTTTTTCTTTAACTTTTTGTTCATTGTTTGAAAATATAGGCAATCCATATTATTTCTTCTTCTTTATAGAAGTATATTTATAACTTCTACTGTTAAAAGGTTTACCTGTTTTTTCCTATCTGCCAAAAAATTTGTTATCTGCAGAAATTATCTACATTCAGTAAATAATGATCACACCATTAGTTTTGAGTAGAATGTGATCTTTGAAATTATTAAACACTTTTATAGCAGAAGTTTTTTTTTTTCACAAAAAATTGCTTTAAAATGACCAAAAAAAAAATTTGTATAAAATGCATATGCTCGTGTAATACACACTCCTAACGTTGTAATGCACAATGTTTAAATGCGAATATGCCAAAGTTTTAGCTTTAGCATGTCCTTTAATTGATATTATTGACATAGTTCTGTCTTGTATATACATTTAAAAGTTGATACAAAATATTCCCTATTTTGTTCTTAGCTGCTTGGTGTACTGTGAAATTAAATTTCTTCGAAATATCTATTTTTTTTCATACAGGAACTGAACATCAAAAAAAATGTTTGAAGAACAAAACAATAGAATTTAAATATTATTAGCACCTGACTTCATCATTTTCTGCTACAAATTTCGAAGTTTACAATTTTCTAAATAAAAGTATGTCTTTTACGAATTTAAAAAAAAAAAAAAATCCTTTAGGGTTTAACGTCTAATTCCATTTCCATGCACATAAGTATTATTGTTGCATGCAGATTTATTATGATTTGACGTTTTAATAAAAATAGTGTTGTATTATGCGTCGATATTTACAGAAAGTGGCCAAGTGATTGTACTTAAACAAATATTCTGTATTTGTATTGTTTTTTATTATTTGAACACATTTTAAAGGTTATTTAAAATATAAATTTTAATCTTTCAACACTTCCCTTTTTTCTTTTTTTCTTACTTTTTTTTTTGTAACAGACGTCATTGTCAGTGTCCGTTAAAATTTTAAGTTACAACCTTTTCTTGTGAGTTTGATATTTGGGAAACATTAACGATTTTATGTATAATACAGTAGACCCTCGTTTTACGCAGGTTTATTTTACCTTGTTTCAATTATACACGGTTTAAGATTTGACACCTTAATTTTATTTTACGCGGATGAGTTTCGGTATTACGCCGATGCGGCATTGCAAATAGATAAATTTTTCCCCTCTTTCAAAATCCATTTCTACAGATTATGCGTATTCAACTGTATTTTGGCGTGCTAATAATCGAGCTTGCGCCACTGAAGACGTTTTATGCGATTGGTTCCAAAGCTCTTTCCAGAAGTAAAGTTATTAAACTCAACAGTTCAGAACTTGCTGGGAGAAGAGCTTTTAGGAGTGACAAAGGAGGTCAAAACCAATGAGCATACTGACGTCGGTGATGCACAACCAAAAACGTTCACAATGAAAATTTTGAGCCATTCTTAGACAGTAGAAAAGATATTTCTGGTTTGTTAGTGAAGGAAGGTTCTATGATGGAAATGACGCAAGTGCTTAATATAAAATTAGTCCTCACTAGAATGAAGTATTTTGTTGTCTACGGAACCAAACCCCTATTTTAACACTAGTAATAGTCCTGAATTTAAGCGGTTTCGATTTTTGCGGCATTTCCGTGAAACGTAACCCCCGCGTAAAACGAGGGTCTACTGTACTAGGTTACTCAATTTGTCATATCATGCATCGAAAGCACGCAGCTCCGTGTCAAAACCGTGATAGCAGCACAAGGTGGAGTTCCTAAATACTAAGTAATTATTTTTTTACCTATTTATAGTAAGAATCACTTTACGTTTAATATGTTAGATTAATAATTTAAATAAACTTAAAAATGTGTTCAATTATTAAAATTGATGTAATAAGAGTAATATAGAATAAAAGTACAGAAAAGTTAGTTTGGGTACATTACTTTGGCCACCGCCTGCAAACAAGCTCATGAAATGTTGCTTACAAGCAATTTAAACCAGGCAGTTTCTCTCTGTCTCTCTTTTTTATCTCCTTTTTTTTTGCACACGGCACCAGAAAGTGCACTTTTGTTATAAAACCATAATTTCAGTTCTGTAATCTTCCAGCACTAAATTAAACAACATGAATTAAATTAAATGTGAAACACCTAAAAATACAAAACTTGCTAAGTAAACCTTCTTTTCAGATTTAACCGCTACTTCTCTGAAAAAACTTTTTTTAAAACTGAAATCTAAGTAAAGGAGAAAAAGGAAAATGTTCAAGCTTAGAAAAAACGACAGGAGTTACAGCACATATAAACTACATCTAACCTAAAAGAAACTAACAAATTCTGTGGCACAAAAAACACTGGAGAAAAAAGTTTGAGGTACAGTAAACGGAACTGAAAGGAAAGAGTCCTAAAGATATAAAATTTCCTGTCAATTAAGTTTATGTGTATATAGGTAGTTGATTAGTTTTTTGTACATGAAACGGTTTCGCCGTAACTTCTTTATTTATTTTTTGCCAAAGCTAGTAATTGTCAGTGGTCAAACTGTGGCAATAAATTTAATGGAAAGAAAACATAGCGAGAATATTTCTTCTGAAACCGATTGCTTTTCTTTACTTTGTACTCGTTTCTGTATTTTAGATAAATAGTTTTTCGATATGTATACACACACACACACACACACACACACACACACACACATATATATATATATATATATATATATATATATATATATATATATATATGTATATATAACTTACCTAAAAGGAGTCGCGTTTTACTGCATTATGCATTACTTGTCACTTTGTACTTGATGCAATTATCTTTCTGAGGCATTCATTTCATTGACAATAATTATTTTTAATATGTACCATGCGTCTTTTAAATTGCATGCTGATGTCAGTTCTGAAACGCTACATTTTAAAGGAAATTTAACGCAGTTTATTTTAATTATGCAGCACTTTCAAAGATCGATAATGAAGCGTTTTAAAAAAAAGTTTAAAATACCCTTGAAATAACCTGCGCTGTTTTAGTTGCATTTCAGAAGTTAACGACTAATGCTCTATTTTTTGTACAAAATCATTATAAATGTTTCTTGTTCTTGCAATGATACGTTGTAATTACATTTTGAGGCAATTTGTAAAGGCAATTTTGAGTTTTTGCTTCGTTGCAGCATCAGTAAAATGTCAAAATGACACCGTGCCGCATTTTTAGTACAGCTATTTATGTTAGGTCGAAATATAATTTTCTTAAAAACTATATCATAACACAGCAGGATGATTCAGGGAAATTCAAAGAAGGACTAAGGTTTTTGGGAAAATACAGAGAAGCAGTTAGCAAAAAAGTTTGAATGTGGTCAAAGTTATATATATAAGAAAGAATGCACTGATTTCCCAGATGTGACAAAATGTGTTTTCAATTTGTTTTGAAATATTTCCCCAATGTGTTCTCAAATGCGTTCCTTAGTTTAAATTTAACAAACATCTTGAGAATGATACATTCAAAACAGATGCAAAGCACATTTCAGGTCACTTTCTTTATAACGAAGCACATACAGAACATATTGTAATGCACTTCATGCAACTAAAACAATATTTCTTACATAAAATCATTCAAACTTATTTACAATGTGTATTGGGAATTTAGAGTGTATACGTAAGATGCCCACTTTTAACTTGCAAGTGAAATTAGAACTTTTTTGAATAAATTGAGATATAGACTAAAAAGTAATGCGAAAATTCGTAATCTTTTATATCATCTATCATAAGAAATTCATTCAAACTAAATTGCAGTGTGTTCAATTTCTTTTAAGGAATAAAGGGTTTATACTAGTCACAAGAATAACGATATACTAGTAGAAAAAGAAAATAACTTTAAGAGATGCATCCTTTGAAAAACAGCAAAATATCAGATGGGGAAAAATAAACCAGATTTACCACTTATAAGTCTTTATAACAACAGCAACATTTTTCTCTGAAGAAACTGTTAAAAATGAAAAGTATTTGTGAGACCATAGAAAAGCATTTCAATTTTTCCCATACTTCGACTGCAAACTATCGTGTTTTTTGAAATTGAATTTCAAAGAATAGTTTTTGGTATGGAAAAGAAATGCAAATGCCACAAAATATTTAAGCATTTTTTTTTTTTTGGTAGATATAAAAAAGATGTTAGATTAGCTGTTATTATCGTACTTCGCAATCATAAGACTGTAAATTGACGATAAGGGTACTTAATATTTTTTATAAAATCTAGGACCACTATTTTACATTAGTGCAATGATTGTATGTTCAGACCATCACATTAAAACAAAATAACAAACATTTAGCTTTTTTAATCATCCGAAACGCGCTAGTGATGTAATAACATTTAAAATGGCAGCTGTCTGTCCCTTATCAATTGCTAATAACTTTAAAAGCTGCTTTAAAATATTCAGCCTTTTCAGATACATTTTTCCCGTTTTGAAATAGTGCTGAATTCTTCTTTGGATCTCCAAACCACATTCAGATTTCTGCTCTAAATTTCTTCTACTGAAATATAGCATAATTCTATAAACAAGCCAAATTACTTCCACAAAACCGTCTTTTGCTTGGATGAGTACAATATAATGCTTTTTGTGTTGCGAGGAGCATAAAACTACGATAAGAACCTTACAAACATTGTAGTCTACCTTCAGAAATTTTGAAATTTATCTGTACCTATATTTTTCTTTCAATTCAACGTTTCCCAATTCACAAACTCTACCTTCATGGAGGAATAAATTTTCCAAATACTTTGTGCATTATTAAATATCTGCAATCTTATAATGGAAGCGAAATATTTTATAATATAATGCATATTTAAATGATTAAAATGTGTCTAGTACATCTGTTTGAATAATATGCTTTTATGAAATTGATCTTCTATTTTTCGATCAAAATTATTGTATTTAATAAAATATTTCAGATAGCAATATGTGGTAAACTTTCTTGGCGACGGCATGGCGTAAGTTTTGAGAACCGTTCTCTGGAAGTCACGTCTTTTGGTTGTTTTTGACTTCTGGCAATTGTGAATATTTGATTGCTTTGCTTTATTCTACAACTTGCTGCATCGCCCGGTACTGCACGGTCTACTTTGAAAATAAAAGGTATGTCGAGTGACACGTGAACACTTAAGCTTAAATAATATAAAAATAAGAAGAAATTACGGTAAAATTTTCCGCCAAAGTAATGTGTATTTTATGAAGTTAACGGAAAATCTAAAAGTCCCGAATAAATTAAGCGCAACCGTTCATTAATGCAACTAAAGTTCTTGATAATCTTTTGCTGGCAGTACAAAAAAAATAAATAAATAAATAAATAAATAAGTAAATGACCAAAAAATAATCAAAAAGGCCAATTTTAACCTCAGAGATATGTATAGGGAACATACAAACGTACATACATATGTAAATATTCATTTATTCTTTGTTTTATTTATACAGATTTAGCTTATCTTGTGCGCCATACGTTTGCGACAACCTATTTTCTCATTCATCAGATCATTAATGCAACGATTTTTTTTATAAATCACAACGATTTGGTTATTTGATAGAAAACTGTGAATAAGTGTTACATCATAAAATTATGATAAGATTTCAGGGTAGAATATATGCATAGGCATGCATTTAGCGATTTTAGCTACACGTGCGTTTCTAGTCATCTGCTGGCATAGGGAAAGTCGAACAGTATCGGAAAACTAAGTTTTATTCCCTAACCTATTTTACGTTTTAGGATATTGTAATATAATGCAGGTATGTATGTATGTCTGTTATGTGTGAACTTACACATGTTTCTAAAATACCTTTTGAAAACACTCCTTTAAAAAAATGACACTGGAGTCAAATTGTATGTTATGAATATGAAATTATGTATGTTAGTTTTAGATATTTTTTATCCCATTTTTGTTTACACACATTGAAGCGAGCTTGACTGGCGACATTATTGATAAATATTTATAATATGAATGATGTTGCCGGACATATATTATACAATAAAATCTCGTTACAACGAATACCAATATATCAAAATAAGCACTGCAAGAAAATAAACTTCAAGCCCATTTTTTACCATTGCATTTTTAAAACTCCGTTGCAACGAAATTCTAGATACATTGGACAAATGTTACTGTCCTTGAAGTTCCTTATAACGGGATTTGACTGTTTTTATCAAAAACTAAAAAACTGCTGCTTGCAAAATAATACTATTTGTTCAGGACATGGATACTTGCGTAATATTTATAAAATGAGGCAATTCTTTTGAGATTTGCATACTTTTGCGGAACTAACCTAACTGCCTACGCAACTGAGCGAGCTGTTTCATTTTTGACTTTTTCTACTGCTTTCTATATTTCACGTTCTTGTCCTCTGCCTTCAGTCTAACTCATATTTTTTGCAAACGCAAGACAAAGCATTTTGAAACAAAAAGTATAATCGTTAATATACATTGCAGATGTCCATTACTACCTGAATAATTGTTGCCTTATATCAACCGAATGACGCAGTACGGAGAAAACTTTTTAATGCAATATCTTAAGATTTATAGCGGTTCTAAGTGCCCATACAATAGTATAAGATATACCGTTTCTACTCGAGAAGGTATGTAAAATAACATCTCTTGCGTAGTTATAGCCCCGAACTGAACTTAAAGCCGTACTGGATAAAACAAGCGCAGATAGACAAAATCACTGTTTACAACAAGAAGTTCTGTATAGAACTAGACGAGCAGCTAATACACTTCTTTCCGTTAAAAAAATCTTTAACAGCTTTTAAAATGAAAAAAAAGTAATAATAAGTTCATTAAAATAAATACATCACATAAAAAAATCGTTTCTTTTTCCCCTGTTGCCAAAAATAATTTTTAAACAAATTAATGCACTTACCAAAATCAATAAAAACAATAAAATGTCAACTTAAAGAAATAATTTTCGTTGTCAAAAAAAAAAAAAAAATCGTCTGCGCATATCTTTAACATAAATGACTTCGAGTTTATTCGCCAAAAACTGAATACCTAAATTAAAACTTTAGCGTGAAAATAAAAACGAGTCATATCAACAATAAGTATTTCACAGTTAAAACCACAGCAGCGAAGTCGGAGTCGGAGTCAATTTCATTTTGGGATAAAAGATTCGGAGTCGAATATCCAAGAATCGGTGTCAGTCATTTGTCCTCCGTGTATAGGGTCTGGTGGGGGAAAGTGGTCAATGGGGTAAAGTGGTCATACGTCAAATAAATGGCTATAGCTTGGAAATAAATGTTCGAATAAATGTGAAAATTTTATTTAAGACTAGGGCGGTTATAAACTACATTTTGAACGCCAATTTTTACAACTGGCAAAATGCTATTTGGTTAAAAAAATATTTTGTGTGAATATGAAAAAATTTAAAATCTAAACACCAGTTTTAACTTCCTTGGGAAATTTTGTTTGTTAGAATTATGAACAGATTGACTGCACAGGAAGCTTCATACATGTCTCAAGAACTCTTACGCATTAGCAGTTAGCTGAATCTATTTTAGATAATTTTTTAGAACAATTTTAGTAAGATGGGGTAAAGTGGTCACAATATTAGGCTTAACGAATATTCTTCTTCTAATGTCACTTATAAGGCAGATATTCAATAAATATTAATTTCACTTAATATGTAATGTTTTTACAGTAAATGGAGTTAAATATACGAGTACATGTGTATGCATACGCATATACTCTTGTAGGCACGAAAATATACGTATTCACATAAATGCATCAATAAAAACGTATATGGGTATCTACAAGTATTTTTTATATGTACAGATATACATTCGAATATGCGCTTATACTCTTATATATATATATATACGAACACTTATATACTCAAGTAGACACTTATATACTAGCATATGATACACAAGGAAGAGTTTAAACCCTTGGGTAAATCATTAAAAGATGTTATAGGGGAGTATTAAGAAGCAATAATCATAAGAAAAATATGGTCACAAACACAAAGCTGATGCGCTACATGCACGCAAAGGCAGAAACTGATGGATGCAAAACATGTCACAAATTTGTTACACAAAGACAATTTTACACATTATTTTAGATCTCAAGAAATTTTTAAAGGGATTGATGAAATTTATGATCTGCAGCTGTAATACATGCGTTGAAATCACGAAGCATTCGCTGTTGCAATAACGAGACTTTTGAAAAACTTTCACCAGTCGCTCCGCCTTTGTTGCGATGCGTGTATTTGAGCTGCTACAGACCGTAACCTTTAACAACTGCTCTAAATGTTTCTTTAACTAAAATGTTGGGTAAAATCATCTTTGTGCAACAAATTTGTGACCTGTTTTGCATCCATCACTTTCTGGCTTTGTGTGCATGTAGCGCGTCAGCGACCATAAAACCCTCTTGATTCTATGCTTCTTATCATGCCCTTCACACCCCTTACATTTTTGCACAAGAGCTTGGGTTCACTCTGTAGGCATACCTGTACTGGTGTATACACGTAAATGTACGCATATACGTCTATACAGGTGTATAATAGTGTCTACGCGTATACATACGTAAAAACTCGTCCTTCTATATATATATATATATATATATATATATATATATATATATATATATATATATATATATATATACACGTGAGTAGACACGTACAAACACGCACTGGATGTATCCACGGATTAACTCCTGTATACCCATATATGTATGTACGTACACTCATATATGCGTATATACGTCTACTATACACGTGTATACTTAGATATGCACGTATATACTCGAGATACAAGTGCACACACAAATATGATCGTTTATACGTGTATATACCCGTATATGCATGGGACACGTATACACACGTGACACGTATACACTCTTGTAGGTAATCGCGTATACATGTTTATATACTCGTGTATACACGTATATACTTGAGTAGGCACGTGCATGCATGTATCTGATGCATACATGTATCTACTCATATAGGAACGTGTTTACTCATGTTTACACGACAAGTATATACTCGTGTATACCCGCATATACTCGTGCATAAAATTGTAACTATAAAAATAACCAAAATATACAAATATTAGGGTTATTTGTAACGTTTTTGCATCTATTTTTAACTATGACCACTTTACCCCGTGCTATGACCACTTTCCCCTACCCCATGGGGTAAAGTGGTCATAAAAACATAGGGAAAAGAAAGCGTTATAAAACTACTTAAATCAATATTTTTTCCCAAAAATTCAATGTATTGTGTTCGTTAATAATGCAATGTAAAATAACAACAAAAAAAGTTGATGTGTTTGAAGAATTTATTTTATTTATTATCCACCTAAGTTGAAAACCTACGATTTTATGACCACTTTACCCCACCAGACCCTAAATGTTTGCCAAAGCTACGAAGTCAGAGTCGAAGTCGGGGAATCAGTGTTCGATTAATTGTCGGGCACAGGAGTCAGAGTCGGAGTCAGGTGCCAATAAATTCTCGGAGTCGGAGTCTGGAGTAGGTCGTCAAGAGCTATTTCCAACAAAGTTTGAAGTAAATCTGCCTTTAAGTTCAGAATCTATATTGATTTTCAGTTTCCCCGTAGGCGCTAATGTTAAGAGATTTGAACTGTTCAAAATTGAACGAAAACTTGTTCAAATCAAAAAGATATTTTCGATACATGTTTTTCATCAGAAGCTTTTCCCTACAAAGTTTGTTTGGAGCCTCTTAGCTTCTAAGTTCAAGATTTATTTTTGATTTGAATTTCCCCGTAGGTGCTAATGTTAAGTTTTTTTGAACTGTTCAAAATTGAACGAAAAATTGTTCAAATCAAAAAATGAATTACGGGAATGAGATGTCCTCGCCGAGATCTTTCTAGCAAAAAAAATTGTTTGAATCGAAATATTCATTCAAAAGTTATTAAGGGGGGACAGACCGACACACCGACAGATTTATCCAACTATTTTTTTTATTATTTTTGACTTTTTTTGTTTTTCGGGATATTTTTAAGATGCATTAAGCCTTCTTTCATGTTTTTTTCTTCCTTCTCTGATTTTTACTGGGAAAGTAGGCTAAAAATGAACAGCCTACCTAATGAGATACATAAAATCGCTCTTCTAAAATTATGGTGATTGTTCTAGTTTTTAAAGTAGTGCACACAGCCTGCTGGAACAGTTAAGGACTATTATAGTTGTCTGATATCGAACAGTCTAATGTGACCTGACTTCCCCCCTGCTAACAGTTTGATTTTTTTTTTTACACAATTTAAACACATGGCACAACTGTGTGTCAGCCTTGTTTACAATTTCTATAAACATCTGCTAAAACGATTATTTGTTTATCAAATGTAAAACACATAATGATAGGAATATATGTTTGTAAACTATCAAAATTAGTAATGATAAATTACACATTAATATACATACAGTGATGCCTTGTAATCCTTCTTGTAAACATACCTAGTAATAATACAAAATATAAAAAAATATTTCAGTAGGTAATGATTATTGATGTTTTGGAGAAGAATGAGAATATCAGTTCCGTAAATGCTCGCAAAAACGACAAGCATTACTCGAAATGATTATTTGAAATTTATGCAAATTTAGTGTTTTTCTGACACTACAGAGATATTTTCCCAATCAATAGCATTTTAAACAAGAACACTTTTTTCCAACATCGATAAAATCAAAGGTTGTAGAAAAAAATTTTTTTGCATATTATCTTTTAACGAGACTATTTAATATCTTTGTTTCTACAGAATTTTTTTCAGATATGTGCAATTAAACTTTTCCGTCCGCCAACAGCGTTTTTGTACTCCGTTAGCTACTTCTCTCTCCCTCTCTCTCTCTCTCTCTCTCTCTCTCTCTCTCTTTCTGTTTTCTCCCTGAGTATTTTCCATATTATTTCCTAAATAGGTGCTAAAACTTTTTTCTAAAATAAAATATCTATAAGTTTTTATTATTTTCATAACTTTTAAAATTTATTTTTGTTTAAATACTGTGAGGTCTCAACGGTTCTTTTCGGCCTCCCACGACGATTACGTCTGGTTAGGGGGTCATTCTTGGAGACCACACGCAACCACTGCAGTTGTCCCACGGTCTTACACAAGATCCCCTTCCAGATTACGCAAAAGTTGCGGTCACTACAGCGCCGCTCCTCCTCTTTTGTCTCGGAGCACAGACCACCCTGTGGTGAGAATCGAAGTTTTCTTCGGGGGTCTGAAAGGCTTCTGGAGGCAGAGAGGGTTACGCCACGAGCCGGGACTGAGGTCCGAAATTCTCTCGGGAACGCAATGTTCCAAAGTTTGGTTTGTAAAGCCAAAATATAACTTAACTTCCAACGAAGTTAGTCCTCTGTGGATAAGATTCCTGCATTTACAATCCTTGTAAATTAATTGTACATAGCTGTATGCAATTACTCCAGACAAATAAAAGTTTATTTTTATTATTTATGGTCTGGTACGTTACAGCTTTAAAATTATTTGGTGGCAGCTTCGCGATGGTTCCTCTATCGCCTCAAAGAGACTGGTAAACAAATTATTTACCATAGTTGACATTGCAATTCATCCAGAACTGCTCTGCTTGGAATGTGCTCATCTTGTGCATCTTCGCCCATGTGAAGAGCTGTGTGTTCTTCAACTTCTGTGCGCGTGTGAAAGAAGAAATTTACTTCTTGTGTTTTTAAAAGCGAAATCGTCGCATTTCCCTTTGAATTAACAACGGGCAACCCGTTAAAGAATTTTTAGAGATCGGTCATCGCGACCTGAACTTTTTTGTGATAACCCTCCTGTGGTTCCTGCACATTTTTAGAGATCGGTCATCGGACCTGAACTTTTTTGTGATAACCCTCCTGTGGTTCCGCACATTTTTAGAGATCGGTCATCGTGATCTGAACTTTTTTGTGATAACCTCCGGTGTTTCCCGCACGGATCCTAGTATTCATTAATTAGTTCCCTATCTCTGAATTTACATTTGGATATACCCTAAAGGGGTCCTTTCTGCAATTGGGTAAGTACCCTTTTCATTTTTGAGAGTGACGGTTAGGGTGTAAAACTGTTCTTTTTTCTCTGTGTAAAGTAAAATTACTGTACCTTATGAACATGTATTTTTCTAGGATTAATGACACTTAACTTAATTAGGTAGTTCATTAACTTTTAATTTGGCAGTTGTCTTGTTTGTATTTTTATTTTTCGAAATTAAATTGTTTTGTAATCATGGCTTTCTTAAACAAAGCAAAAAAGTCTGAACTCCAGGAATTAGCTGAAGAACTGGGGTTAACTGTAACTCCTGATTTAAAGGTTGTTCATTTGAAAGAGTTAATTTCAAAAAGTACGGAGGACCCTGAAGTGATTAAAACAATGTTTGAAAACATTATTTCCGAAAGAAATTTGATTTTGGAAAAGGAGAAAGAAAGGAAACAGGAAGAGAAAGAACAGAGGGAATATGAGTTAGAAATGCTCAGGTTGCAGTCTCTCCCACAGCAGGGAGCTGTTTCAAATGTAAACACTGGGTTTCGGGCATCAAAAGAAAATTTTGAATTTGTCAAATTCATCCCAAAATTCGATCCCGAAAATTCAGACATCAGTCTGTACTTGACTATTTTTGAGCGACAGGTCAAAAAGGCAGATATTTCCCAAACTAATTGGGTTTACTGCCTGTTAAGTTTACTGCCGCTGGACATCGTGCAGTTGATTGCTCGGGAGTCTGATGAAAAGTCAGAAGACTACGATCACATCAAACAAATTTTACTTAAGAAATTTAAATTAAGTGCGGAAGCTTTTCGCCAGAAATTTGTTCAACTGAACAAGCGGGTTGAAGGAACTTGGAAAGATTTTGCGTTCGAAAGCAAAAATTTTCTTGAGCAATGGCTTGAAGGTTTAGAGGTCGGGGACTTTGAATCTTTGAAAAGTCTGATGGTAACCGATCAAATCAAAAAGCGCGTAGCAGTAGAAGTGAAAGAGCATTTCATCGACGATTGGGGACAATACAAAGACCCTGAAAAATTAGCTGAACTGTTAGACAGCTATGAAAATATACGAAAAAATCCCAAACAGACAAAAACTCAGAAGAGTGAAAAGACCGCTCATAGGTCATCTAATGGGAAATTTGGGAACAACCCCTTATTGAACGGAGAACGCTCCGCGCCGGGGATGAACAATATGGGGAATTTCGAAAAGCGAAAGACACCCCGCTGTTATGAATGCAACAGTCCTAATCACTTGAGACCGTCTTGTCCGAAGCTAATGAAAGAACGGAGTGGGGGTAGCGAGAGTTTAAATCGTATTTCGGTCAAGGAAAGGTGTCATTCTGAATTCTTAAATCCTTACATTCAGGAGGGCATTATTGGGAATCATAAAATTCTAATACTTCGAGATACTGGATCCTCGATTGATCTTTGTACTAGAAAATACGTTAATCCTAATTCTTATACAGGAGAAGTGGTGTGGGTTAAACAACCACTAGATGCGCATCACCTTGCTTTGCCTCTTGCTGAAGTAGAAATTGAAGGGGAGCATTTTGGGAGGATAAAAACAAAGGCTGCCGTTTGCTCTGACTCTTTAGATACGGGGCGTTATTTGCTAGGAAATAAAACCGCTGCCTTGCTTAAGGAGCAAAAACAGTATGAATTTCTAGATTGTGAATTCTTAAACGCCGTACAGACTAGGGCGATGCTGAATAAATACAAATTGGCTGAAGATTGTGAGTCAAATCATGATTTTGGGAATGAAGCTCTGTCTGTTATCACTGATAAAAAGGATGCAGATCAAGGGGAAAATGTTGGGATTGAAGGGGATCAGCAGGAGGAGGAAACCCCGCTGATTATTCCGGCAGTAGAGCCTAACGCTCCAGAATTATCTCTTTTAGAAATCAGCCATGAGGATTTAAAAGAACTTCAGCGGAATTGCCCAAAATTAAAACCAATTTTGGATATTGTGTCATGTAAAAATAAGACCTCCAACCGGGATAATTATAACATTAAAAATGAATTGCTAGTTAAAACGCAGACTGACCGGTTAGGCAACACGAAGGAGTTAATTATTGTTCCCGAGGTGTTAAGGGAAAAAATAAAGGGCATGTGTCATGAGGGAACCTCTGCTCATTTAGGAATTACTAAATCCAAGGATAAGCTGGTTAGACATTTTTTTTGGCCGGGATGTTTCAAGGATATGGAAATGTTTGTCCGGTCTTGTGACCCCTGTCAACGGGCCGGTAAACCTAGTGATAAAAAGAAGGCACCTCTAAAAATCGTTCCTATCATTGGGGATACTTTTAGCACATTAAACATAGATTGTGTTGGACCTTTAGTAGAATCACCTAACGGTAATAGATATTTAGTCACCGCAATTTGTTTGGCCTCAAAATATCCAGAAGCCATTCCGGTGAAAGATATTGGGTCAGTTTCAGTTACGGATGCTCTTTTAATCATGTTTAGCAGAATGGGTTTTCCGGTGGAAATTCAGTGCGATCAAGGGCGATCGTTTACGAGTATTCTTACTTCTGAGTTTTTTAAGCGATTTGGTGTAAGAATTAAGCATAGTTCTGTCAACCATCCTCAATCTAATCCAGTGGAGCGGTTTCACAGAACCATCAAGCGATTAATTCGTGCATTATGTGTAGAGTCCGGACCTGACTGGGAGAAACACCTTCCACTAACTTTACTTGCCCTGCGCACGGCAGTTCATGAGAGTACGGGATATGCTCCAGCAGAGTTAATTCATGGGAAAAATCTTAGGACGCCGGAAACTCTTTTATATGAAAGGTGGATGGGAGATGATATTGAAAACAAGGGTGTAACCGAATACGTTTTTAAACTCATAAATCGTTTAAAAAGATGCCAGGAGGTAGCCATTAAAAAAATGGAAGAGTCGCAGATTAAGAGAAAGGGTTACTACGACAAGCATACGGTAAAAAGAGAATTTAAAGTGGGCGATTTGGTCCTAATTTTGGCAACATCGAGGCCAACAAAATTTTCTGTTCAATGGGTTGGTCCTGGGACGATTAAAAGTAAAATTTCTGAAACAAACTACATTGTAGAATTGTCTGGGAAACGGGAAAGATGTCAAATCTATCACGTGAATATGCTCAAGCCCTATCACAAGAGACCGGAACAGATTAATTTGCTGAGTTTTGAAATGAAAGATGATGCATCAGCAGATAACGATGTGGATTTCCCCACCATTGAAAGGGACCCCAACATCTATAATTTCAGTGAAATAGTTCAATCGAGTAATCTTTCAGATCGTCTAAATTCAGAACAAATTGAGCAGTTAGAGAGATTATTAAATAAGTATTCGAAGAGTTTTTCAAATGATCCGGGTCTCACTAATTTGGTTGAGCATGACATCGAATTAATAAGTGACAAACCCGTACGTTCAAAACCTTATCGTGCCTCGCATAGGCAAAATGAAATTTTGAAGGCAGAAGTTCAGAGAATGCTTGACCTACGCATTATTGAAGTGGTGGTGTCAGACTATTTGTCCCCCCTCATTCTAATTGAAGTCCCTGGAAAGGATCCTAGGCCTTGCATTGATTATAGGCGATTAAACGAAATTGTTCGAACAGAATATTTCCCGCTTCCAAATATCGAGGAACGCGTTGAACAGGTATGTGCAGCCAAGTACATTACGATTTTAGATTTTGCTAGGGGATATTGGCAAATTCCGTTGACTCCTAGAGCCCAGCGTTTAGCAGCTTTTTGCACAAATTTTGGGACTTTTCGACCCTTACGGCTTCCTTTCGGGCTACGGAACGGTTCTTATATTTTTGCTAAGGATTACCTCAGAACTGTTAAAAGATTGTGAATCTTTCGCCGTGCCGTATATTGACGATATAGCCGTGTATTCTAACACCTGGGAATCCCATTTGAAACATTTAGATTGGGTACTCAAGCGCATTTCAAAGGCTAACCTAACTATTAAGCCATCAAAATGCAGGTTCGCGCAAAATCATGTTAAGTATCTGGGACACATGGTAGGTTTCGGTTTCCGTTCTCCAGCAGAAGCGAAAGTAGAAAGCATTCGATCTTTCCCTACTCCGCGAACAAAGACGCACGTTCGTGCTTTCCTC
Source organism: Uloborus diversus (assembly GCF_026930045.1). Classification (NCBI taxonomy): domain Eukaryota; kingdom Metazoa; phylum Arthropoda; class Arachnida; order Araneae; family Uloboridae; genus Uloborus; species Uloborus diversus. The sequence goes on from NC_072736.1 coordinate 49,627,908, forward strand.
GGATTAGCAGGGTACTACAGTCGCTACATTCCGATGTTTTCGGCTATTGCTGCGCCTCTCTCCGACACGTTGAAAGGGAAGTCGAAAAAGGGGGAAATTGTTTGGACTCCTGAATGCGAGAAGGCCTTCGGTCAATTGAAAGAAATGTTGACGAGTCAGCCAGTTTTGTTTGCTCCGAATTTCAACCGTGAATTCATTGTGCAAACGGACGCGTCAGATCGTGGTTTAGGCGTAGTGCTTACGCAGTTTGATGAAAATGGGGAAGAACATCCCATTTTATACTTAAGTAAAAAGTTTTCAGACGCAGAGCAAAAATACTGCACGAGTGAGAAAGAGTGCGCCGCGATAGTTGTCGCTGTAAAGAAATTACATTTTTACCTCGATTCAAATTTACCGTTCAAGGTAATTTCAGACCATCATCCACTCGTGTGGTTGACTAAAAATTCAAGTACCAATCCTCGTTTAACGAGATGGTCGTTAGCTCTTCAGCCCTACAATTTTGAAGTCAAACATAGGCCAGGAAAAGATCATCAAAATGTCGACAGCCTAAGTCGTTCATTCTTTCAGTAAAAGAAAGGTTTGAAGGTTGTTGGGTTTTTTTTTATTTAGCTAAGAAATTTTTATGCATTTTCATTTTTCATGTGATAAATCACATAGTTTTGGATTATTTAGAGTTAATTTTAGAACAGAAAATAACAATAATAAATTTATTGTTAAATTAGGTCGGGTTGAAATAACTTTTAAAATATGTTTTAAGAGGTTGAGTCACTCTCAAGTATGGAAATGGTACTGCTCTCTTCTTGTCAGAAATTACTGTTTCATGTATGTGTAACTGTAATCACCGTGACTATGATTTCGAACTGTTTACACGTGATTCAAGTGTGACAAGATTTGCATAACAGTGTGTTGGACTTATTTCAAACTATTTGAACTGTTTCCAAATTTTTGAACTTTCCACCCATGTGAAAAGTTCCCTTTTTAAGGGGGAAGGAGCTGTGAGGTCTCAACGGTTCTTTTCGGCCTCCCACGACGATTACGTCTGGTTAGGGGGTCATTCTTGGAGACCACACGCAACCACTGCAGTTGTCCCACGGTCTTACACAAGATCCCCTTCCAGATTACGCAAAAGTTGCGGTCACTACGGCGCCGCTCCTCCTCTTTTGTCTCGGAGCACAGACCACCCTGTGGTGAGAATCGAAGTTTTCTTCGGGGGTCTGAAAGGCTTCTGGAGGCAGAGAGGGTTACGCCACGAGCCGGGACTGAGGTCCGAAATTCTCTCGGGAACGCAATGTTCCAAAGTTTGGTTTGTAAAGCCAATATATAACTTAACTTCAAACGAAGTTAGTCCTCTGTGGATAAGATTCCTGCATTTACAATCCTTGTAAATTAATTGTACATAGCTGTATGCAATTACTCCAGACAAATAAAAGTTTATTTTTATTATTTATGGTCTGGTACGTTACAATACGAAGTATTAAGTTGAAGTAAAGCACAGAAAGCTGTTTTTAATAAGCTGTTTAGCTTCATTTTATTGATGACCTTACGTCATGAACCTTTGATTGTGGTTTTAGTCACGCAGCTAATGCTGCTCGTACATGGTAAACACCTTACTCCATAAAATTATTGGCATCATTTCTATATCCAATGTTTATGAGTAATTTAACCTGTATATTTTGTGTAAAGTGCTATATTGTTTTGGGAGGGCTACACTATAGTCATGTTACTATGATGTATTAAATCAGTAGTTAATGTGTAAACTTACATTGGAAATCTCAGTAAAATTACAGAGAAACTTTGAAATTATGCAAATTAGGCATTCAATAGCTGTTCCTGGAGGGTTAATCCTTTTTTGTGTAAGTTTAATTATACTTCTAACTATTCAATGATTCAAGCAGTTCAAACTAATCAAAAAATCAGTTAATAACATATTTTATACGTTCTAAATGAAGTGTTCAAAAGCAAATTACTATATTATAATGCTTATAACTCCCAACCATTTGCCCTTACATATTATATGCAATAACCATGGGACAATGACATCTTTTTTCCTGTCCCTTGTTTTTAAATATGCGTGTTGCCAAGTTCTCTGTCATTTGATATTAAAAAAAATTATAATAGCCAAATATACCATAATCATGGATATTCTGCTATTAAAGAATAAAAACGATGGTTTGCAAATATAACAGTGTGCAAAAATAACAGTATACAAAAGCTGTTTGATTTTACATCTTATTTGCAGTTTTTGCCAAACATGTTGTTTTCAATCATTCGTTTATTCAATGTTTCTCAGGTTTATGCTTTACCACAACCAATGCACACCACTCAATTTCACGCCAATTTGAGTTTTAATTCCAATTTCCTACAATACATTTTCATAATATAGAGAAAATAACACCCAAAGCCCCCGGGTTGAATCGAACCCACAACGTCAGTCTTATTGCTCACAGAAAGCTTGCAAAGCAATAGGTTGTTGATTGCATTTGTCTGGAGTTTATGAGTTCTGCATCGATGCTGATCTTTATGCATGCGCTTTAAAAATAATTTTATAGCAAGGTAGAACTTTACAGCAGCCGCTGTTAAAGTTTCCGCAAACAATTAAAGATTTCTTAAAATCGGTATGACTTCCTCCAAAAGTTGTGTAACGTTAAACCCATTAACATAAATAACTTAACACATTTTTTTATAGTGTAATCAGGAAGTCTAATTTTTACTCTTTGAACTAAAAAAGGCTGTACTTCATCAATACCACGCAAAATGATGATTTCTTTTTTTTTCTTATGGGCGTTGACAGTAGCATTTGCATAGTTCAAGGGAAAATGATGTAGAAGTGCCAAATAGCACGAACAATTTGGCGAGCTAACAAGTTAATGTCGTCAAGTTTATCGTTCGTGAAATATTTTCCTCCGACAAACATTAGCGTATCTTGCCAGCCATAGTGGACAAATGCCCAAAATCAGATTCAAACATTAATGACATCATAATATTACATATGTCGGTCTCATATCTTTTTTCATCCGTTTTTGCTATCACATATTGAAACACTGTTCCAGTGGCAGCGGGGGTGGGTGACTGCTGACATCACTTTTCAATGGCTAAGCCAATCACTGGCATTATCTGTCAAGTATAATAAAAGAATACGTCATAAGTGCCTTTTCGTTTAAGATCATTAACATCGCACCATTACTAATGGTGGATCCCAAGCTCTCAAATTTTACCACATAAAAAAAAACATCGTGATACTTCGTTTAATTATTATTTTTTATACATTTACTTTTATTTCAGGAATCACGGTATCAGTTAGCGGTTTCTCAAATAGTTTGATAACATAAAATTCATATTCAGATTGAAGCATTAATTTTAAGTTTTTATTCAACATTGAGAAACATTATTTCATGTAATAACATTTAAGTGTCAGGGCTTTCTCGATTAAATACTTTTATTTGCGCAGTAAAAACTGTTTCAGGTGTCAAAAATAACATTTAACAATTATTTATCATGTGTCGGAGACAACTTCTGTAAGTGTCTATCCTCATGGTGAAAGTCTATTCTCATCGTTTCTTATGATTTTGAAATAACAATAAATATCCTATCTTTAACATTATAGTCAAGGTATAATGATAAATATAGTTGGTTTAACTAGTTTATTGTTAGAAAAAAAGTGTACATGTATAGTAATGTAATCGTCAAAGAATAGAAATGAACCTTAAATATACAAAAAGTTCTTTTTACGATCTTGAATATAGGGTAAAATGAACTAGCGGGGCAAAATGAAATGATGAAATATTTACTCCACTTTTAGCGGAACTTACCTAGTAGTCTTCTTTATCTTTTCATTACTAATAATAAAGCTGGAAGTTTCTCGGTCTGGTTGTCCGGAGGATGTCTGAATCTCTGTAACGCGCATAGCGCCTAGACAGTTCGGCCGATTTCCATGAAATTTGGTACAAAGTTAGTTTGTAACACGGGGGTGTGCACTTTGAAGCGAATTTTTTAAAATTCGATGTGGTTCTTTTTCTATTCCAATTTTAAGAGCAAAATTATCATAAGATGGAATAATAAATTACGAAATTATCAACACGTGGAACCGTAACATGGGCACACGCTAATTTTCGAGATACGAAATTATCATAACGTGGAACTGTAACATGGGTACAAGCCAATTGGCGAGAAAGTTCACCATACATTATTTGTAAATATACAGGCGAACCAAAAGAACTCTTAATTTTTCTATTTCGGGCAAAGCCGTGCGGGTACCACTAGTGTAACTATAAAGTAACATATGTGGTCTATTCCAGTCAAGGAAAAATTACCTCTTAAAATCAAAACATATGATAATGCAAGCAATTTTCAAAAATGGATACTCATATTGTAATATTTTGCTCTAATTCAATAATTATTTTGATATTATCAAAGGATAAAGTACTTCTTTTTATATCCTAAACATTAATTGGGACCTTCTTATATTCGGTGCAGTATTTATTTAGCTAATATTTAGCTTTTTTGTGTTTAAATATTTTTCACAATTAGTCAAGTGCATGCGGGGCAAAGTGAAATAGTTCATTGTGCTAACTTATTCAATCATTTACTAAATCACTTAAATATTCATTTATTAAATAATTTATTTACAGTCCTTTAGTGTTTCAGTTATTAATTAATTCATTCACTTATATTTTCTTATTCAGGCAATATTTAATGCACTTATTATTTTTTCCTCATGCACTAATTAACTAACTTATTTAATTATTAGTTTATTGTTTCATTAACTTTTCATTTAATCAATTACCCTGTTATTTGCTATTTAATGTGTTAAAAAATATTTTTCACAATCAAATAGAAAATATTTCATTTTTCACAAAAGTAAAAATTTTCCACTTTGTTTTGAAGGCACAAATTTACTACCAAAAATTTAAAATAATGCTTAGAAGCAAGTTTTATCATAAAATAGAATGCTCTTTCTTTGTGTACTGTAATTTTCCAAACGAATTTCTAATATGTTCCCTTTGAAAAGCTTCGTCATCTTAACCATTTCACTTTGCCCCACAATCCCCTCTTTTATTTTAAACAATAATAATTACACTTTTTACTTTTTGCTACTTCTCAAGTAATCACTTTTTTAAAGTTTGTCTTGTTATGTTTTTATGTATGCGAAATCTAAAGCGTAAAATACGATCTAAAATATCCAAACAAATATTAATATGTCTCTAAACTTTTTTTTGCACTTAGCAAAGAAATTTATTCATAAAAAGATATGAAATTCATTTGTGATCTAAAAAAACTAAATAACAGCAATTCATTTCAAACGAAACTTTTCTAACGAAATGCTGGACACAAACAAAGCTAAACTGAAGAGGTAAGGATATAGACTTTCCTGTCAATTAAGTTTACGTGTTCGATAATTCGGTAACCATACATGTAATGACTTCGCTTTAACTTTCTTCGACAAGGAGCTAGTAAGTTTTGTTGATCAGGTGATAGCAATAAACTTAATGGAAGAAAAACAAATTTGGAAGATTGCTTCTTCCAAAACTGATCACATTTCTTTTACTGTCTTTAATGTGTCTTTCTTTTTTTTTTGTGCTACAAGTTGCTTTTAGTTATCAGAGAGTGTAAAATTCCGTTAAGTTTTATGTAGCAAATAAAATATACATGTATGTATTTTTTTAACTTTTTGTTACTGTAATTTTTTTAAGTTCTGTTGCGAAAGAAATAACACACATGTCAGCACGAAATACACGCAATTGTTCGGAACCAAAAAGGAAGTTTCGTAAAAAATATTTGTTCATTTTTTACCTGGAGTACGATGCGAAAAGCAATTTTGGCGATTTTCATTACATTAAGAGACTCTATCAGACGACTGAATGTTAACACCATTATCAAGATTTTTATTATGAACCTCTTTTCAATATTTTTATGCATCAGTTTGCAGTACCACGGGAATCGCTCTCTAGAGAAATACCCCTTTCAAAAGTTATTTTACCTAATTTAATGCATAAATTAAACGTAATTAAACTGCGAAATAATTCAGCTGTAGGTATAACTACGAGCTTCAATTTAATTTATATTATTATTTTTGGAGATAAAATCAGACATTAACACTTGGGATCCTGGTATTGAAAACTCATAAAATGGATTTTTCTCCTTGTGTTTTGAATTATCAGTGTTACGCATCGCTGTTTTCCGTCAGCTGGTATTTTTCTTTCTTTTATCCTAAAAAATAAAATGTTAAAAAAAGAAGAGTAACTCTTAGTTATTACACTCAAAAGAAGTCTTCTAGACCAGGACAAATATTAAGCATCTTCAGGATCAGAGAGAGAGATAAAGAAATAAGAATTACGGACAACTCTTCAAGCAGAGCAGATCTAAAAGTTATCCGCATTCATGTCAAGTCCTCACAAAATGCAGCTAATAAAATCCCCAAGTTTAAAATTGTGTAAATGTGCTTGTAGGAGGTCATGCACAGTCATAAAACGTAAATGAGAGACACCAGCAGCTCTTGTTAGGTCCCTAGGAAGACAAGAAGAAGTTAGAGTAAAAGTTAAATGTTTCTTAGATTAGCCGAAGACACATGAGGGTTGAAGGAAGAAGTATCGTTTGCAAGACTGTCTGCTTTTTCAAGTAGGTAAAAATAATGTTAAAATTCATATAACAAATATGAAAATCTGAATCTTATGCATACATTGCTCACGAACGTCTTATTTACATAAAGGCAATGTTTACGTCCGTTTTTCCAAATGTATGTCATCATAATTTCATGTATAATGTACTCCCAAGTTCGTTTCAAAATACAGTAAATATTTGATGCTTGAGTTTGATTGAAATAACATGCTTTTTAGTCTCCAGTAAGAACACGGGGGAATATCTCATCGTTTATGCCTATACCAGTCGCCCGGTTATTAGTGCATCTTATTCTATAACACTGTTAAAAAATCCTGAAATTTTACGGTAGATGATACTGGCATCCTTGTTGCCAGTTACTTTAAACATAAAATCCTATGTTACTGTAACATTTTACAGCAAAATAAACGAGAGTTAGAAAAAGCAAAATGCAAACTGCAGGTTCGATCTCGAGACTTTCGGATTCCCAGTCGGCTTTAGTAACCATCATACGAGTTAGGACCCATGAGTAAGGAGAAATACGGTGTTATGCGCTTTGCACTCTAAGTCACGTGGTGTATCAATTGGTGCTGCAATCATTTATTTTTTCGGTACAATTACTGTAATTTTTTTCTGTACTGTAAAAGCCCCCTTTTTCAGTAATATTTACCATAAAAGTTTCCTGAATTTTTAACAGTGAATCCTTTGTTTCCTTTTTTAAAAGAATGCTTTGAAACGCTATCCTCCTTAACAAGTATCCAATGAACACTTGTAAGGTTTTTTTTGTAGGTATGGAAATATATCTTCTCAATCACACACACACACAATAAGTTTCTTAGAGAAAATTATTTCTCATTAGATAAAACAAACTTAATCTGTAACTTTTTTCCTAAAACTGGTGATAGTTGAAATGTAAAACTCAGCAAGCTCTTAAAGAACATCTCAGCTTTAATCTTCTAAAGGCGAAACCAGCTACTAAATCTTTAAAAAAGGGTAAAAGGAAAATAAACATTTTTTTCTGCGATTTAAGTATTTTGAAAGAAAAAATTTGTATAAAACATAAAATCCAAGCAGTGTGGACGAATAATCGAAACAAAATTGATATTACTTTATTTTAAAAGAAATTTAACGATTCTATTAGGTCGAATAAAAATGGGTAGGATTTCGGCTGTAAAACAATGTGCTCAAAACAACTGTATTGTTAAAAGGATATATCCTTCCACCAGCAGTTTGTTTTCCGCCTGTATTACTTACAGGGGGGTTACAATAGGGTTCACATTAATTGGGACAAATCTATTATTTTGCGGACTTTCAAGTTGATTGCCAACTAGCTCCAGTAGGTCTCACTAAGCTGCTGAATTGTTTTAATGTTCTCTGGACGTCAGTTTTGATTGCTTAGAACTAGTTAATATGAGAAACTATGAATATTGAACAATACTTCTGATTGTTTCTGCGAGAAAAAGAAGTTAAATTTTTGAGTTAGCTCATTTTAGTATGCTAAAAATGATATAACTCCTAAAAAGTTAGCAAAGACAATTATACTTTAGTTACGCATCTATAGCTGTAAAAAATACAACGTCCATGATTGGTATCAGAAAATCGAGCTTCTGCGGGCGTCTGAAGAAATGACAAATGTAACTGAACCATTTCCTCTGCAAAGAAAGGGAAAAAATGAATAACAAAAGACAAAACTCATCCTCTTACTACGAGGTTTTCACTACAAACTAGCTTTAAAATATGGGCTTTTTCTATATGTAAAAAAATTAACAATGCGTAATATAAGCAAAAAATATAGGCAAATTGTTTTAGAAACGACAATGAATATGATAAAATATATAACAAGACTCAAGGGAAAATGCTGTTCCACATTCTTTACACTAAGTTCGAGTTTCCTTTGTTTTCCAATTTTTTTGCGCAACAAACCTTCTTTGAAAACTTTTTTTTTTAATTAACTTAGGAGATAGAGGAAAGGAAGCCACACACATGTTAGCACGAGCTACGAGCATGTACACATGTTTTAGCAGCATAATGTCAAGCAAAAAATTTTTAAACTTCTCAAGTATTGGCCGTGCTAGTCCTACTTCTGGTCGTAACTTTTGGAGCAAGGGGCAAGTTTATGTTCTTGTGGTGACAGCTTCCTCGTTTTGGCAGATGTTAATATGTAATTTTAACACTGACTTCTTCGCGTTAAAACATATTTTAAACATTCGAGATGATGAACATTCAAGTTTATTTTTAATGTTATTTATTTATTTTTTGTTTATTTAATCATTATTTTTTTAAATTTTTGCGAGTAAGTTCTAAAGTAGATGATAAGGCACTTGTAAACACAACATCTAGAGGTACATGTGAACATTTCCCTTATCTTATCCATAATATTAATGTTAGTGTAGGTTATGATAAAAAATGTGGAAGTATTTATAATTATTTTTTCAACACTCAGTTTGTAAATTTATTGTTACTTGTTATAATTATTATTAAATATTAATTATTTTTTTATTAATAGTTAATGATTTTAAATGTATTTTTAACCTGATAGTTGCTACATACCTGCATTAAATTAAAAGACAAAACATTTTCATTTAATTAAAAATTGTAGTTTAAAATAATTTTTAAATTTATTATCATATTCTTTATGAAACCTAAACGCAACACACAGCAATAATCTTTAAACAATAAAATATGCATTGCATAGTGTCCTAATAGTATTAATTACAAAACTCTCTCCCACTCCCTCTCTCTATGTATAAAAGGCACAAAATGCAAACAAAATCCAAATAAGAAATTAAATGAAAAATATCATAAGCCTCAGCAAAATCTCAATCAAACAGTCAATTAATTTTGCCCTTAAGCTAAATAACATGGTAAATTTTGCAAAACCCGGAAATACTTAAATAAATTTTAAACTAAGATTGCGCTTCATTTTACTTTTAAAAAGTTGCCAATGATTTCTAACAATTAAACATCTGTATTTATATTATTAAAATAACTCTTGTGGCAGAAAATTTCAAAAAATGCATTTGTGATTTTTAACTAAAGGACATTTTGAATGAACTCTTGGAGCAAGAGCCTTGTTTTTATGATTATTCCACTTAAAATCCAAACCTACATTTATTAAGTATTTTCTCTAGTGTTTTACACTTCCTACTATTTAGCCTTAGTGATGTTTTTCATAAACTGAGATAAACAATTAGACGATTAAATGATGGGTCTAAGAGTCTTAAAAACGATCTTAACAATAAGTAAATAAAAATATGTAAAGTGTTTTGTTTTGATTGCTGCATTGAACTACTTGTTTCAAGTAGTCATTTCTTGAATTTAGGACCATTTGCGGTAAAACTTTTTATGTATATTTTTGAGTCAAACATAGCATGAAAATTGTCAACTAAAGCTAATTAAGGCTTTGAGAGCTCAACTGCTGAATTAATTGAAAACAAAAGAGCTGTTTAAAGCAAGTTATTTATTTTTTTAGCATGCGTTCAGCGTATTGCAAAAAATTTTGAAAACGTCATCTTTTTTTTCAGCATATATTATTCACAAACGTAGGTAACGGTTCGATAATTTTTTTTTTCTAAACTACAAGTTGATCCAAAAATCAGTTCAGTTTCTCATAACGGATGAACTATTTGCATAAAAAAACGATGCGATTTGCATATAAATGCTCAGAAACAGAATTTTGTTTATATATATTTTTTCTATTTATACATGTAAGTTCATTTTTTATCCTAAAAGTGACGCTGGAGCTCAAATATTGGAATAATATTATAGAATAATACACTTTCTTTAATAAAAGTGTTTGAATGAAACTGATATTTAATATGTTTCTCATCATTGAGAATTATAGCCGCTAGACGATGCGAATCACCCAGCAAAGAGGGTATACCTGACGCATGGTGACATCTTGCTTCTTTAAACTGGGGTAAAAATAAGGCCTAATTCTATGCAAAGGTGAATTTAAACCGCCCAGAAACCACAATTTGTTAGATCTGGTGACCATGAGGGCGATTTATACTGAAAACATCGACTAATTCGATCTTCCGGGGTCCTTATTAATACATTGTATAGTCGCAATAAATCCAACTACATACTTATTGGATTACAGTAAACATTTTTATAATATCAAATCACTAGAAAATCCAATGGTATTTAACTGGATTTTTTTTGTTCATCAACTGCATAATTTTGGCTTCAAAATTAGAAGCATTTTTCTTTATACTAGTAAAAAAAAATGAACTATGCAGAAACAAAACTTTGATGATAACAAATTGATTGCTGATCACGATTTGTCGCAAGTTAAGATTTATGCCGTCGTTGAAGTCAGGATTTAGCGATTTTTTGCTACTACTACATCAAAAATGAGAGGATGACGCGGTTGGTCTACATCGCCTTATTTGGCGAACCCAATTTATACATCAAAAAAAAAAAAAAATTCATGCTTCAAAATACTTAAAGTACAAATATGTATGAAAACATTTACGATATATTTTAAGTACTTAAAAGTACACTGGTGGAAAAATTAAGAGATGGAAGGTACTTTTCCCAAATATCTCGAGAAATACTGGATAAAAGTAAATGAAAGTTGGTATGGATATAGCTTGTAGGACAATAATGTGTGCAAAGCAAAAATAAAATTGCCAGTCATTGGCAAGAGTTATTGCCAACTGTCCAATATGAACGGAGCTTCATGATAAAAGATAGCAATGAAAGTGAGGCTTGTATGGAGTGTAGCCGCCTCTACTATGGTGTGTATCTGTCCCCTCTGACAGATAGACAGTGTGCGCAACGAATATGTATACTGTTAATAAGTGAGTTAAGATATGCTTGTGGAAGGCCGTCCCATTTATCCACCAGAGCGAATCCCATGTATCCTCCAGAATGGTTCTAGATGGGGCTGACGTATCGCAATAGCCCTCCCAAGAGCATTCCAGGCATGTTCAATGGGGCTAAGGTCAGGATATTTCGCTGGCCAATCCATTCGATAAATATCTTCGCTTTACAGATACTCCTTAACCAGGACAGCCCTATGCGGTCAGGCGTTGTGTGTTCTTAAAAACGAATTCAGTGTTAACAGCATCCCTGAAAAGCATCATATGGGGTTCTATGATCCTAGGCTTGTACCTCTGGGTATTCACGAAACCAATACGAACACATGGAATGGTGTGCGAGTATCTGGCATGATCCCTGCTCAAACCATCACTCCTCCACCAGCATAATGTTCCCTTTAGCTGATGTTACTAGAATAATATTGGGTCCCAGGTTCCCTCCGTATAAATATTCGCCGATAATCAGGTTGTAGATTGAATCTGGACTCATCTTTATAAAGAACATTGCCCTATTTGAACTGTGTCCTACGCTGGTGATGTCTGTACCATTGTACACACTCTCTTTTGTGGGAGTGAGTGAGTGAGTGGGATGCGAATGGCGGGCTCCCTGACATGCAACCCTCTTTTACCGAGCCTCTAAGCAACTGTCTTCCTTGAAACCAATGTTCCTGTGGCAACGGCGAGGTCCCGAGGCAGCTGTGTCGCTGTAGACGTCCTCGGCGCTCTGCTGTAAGTAACAAATACTGGTCTTTATTGGGCGCTGTTGCTCTTGGACGACCTTGTCCGGGTCTTCTGGACACTACCCTACTTATTTAAGACTGAGACCAAAAATTCCAAATAACGCTTGGAGTTACACCCAATGCCCCAGCAGCCTGAGCTTAGGACTGTTCTGCCTCAAGTCTATCCACAATTATCAACCCCATACCTACGTCTAAACAATGATTTTCAATCATTTCACCTAAAAATAAACAAAAAACAGCAAAATTATTCAAGAAAAACAATACAAATCGCTACTGTGTTGTCGACTGGAATTAGCTGAGCAGCTGACTACAGACTTTTTCACCTCCTGTTGCCTCAGCAATGCCCACAAGAATACGTAAAATCATCTCAGTGACACCAGCGCTATAGTGTCATTATATGGCAACCAAGTGTCCGGGTTTTCCGTGATATTTTCCGAGAAAATTTTAAAAATGCCTTCCATCTCTTAATTTTTTTGTCCACCAGTGTATGTATTTTTTTTTCTTTTTTAAGAATTTTATATTTCAACACATAACACGATAATATATATATATATATATATATAAAAAGTGAAGGACATGATACATATGAACGTGAGTCAATAAAAGAAAAAAAAAAGCAAAATACTGTTACATAACAGGAAGAGAAAACATAATCATACATAGCAATACAAAACTAGTTTACAATGCTTATAAATGCTCTAAAAAATATTAAAAGTATTTCACAGAAGAAAAATGCACTGAAAATCATTTCCCCAATACAGTAAAAAATCGGTAAAACTTCTCATTTTTCACTTCATTAGATTTCACTTCGGCAGCAAACCAGAGTCAGAATTAATTTATTTTCTTATCCATCGCAAAAGTTCGTGGTTCATGGAATTCACCTAAAGTCTGATATTGTTTTGACGTTGGAGGCTACTGCTGTCATTTCCAAAAAATATCAGTTGATGGCTGTAACTTTGCTGATAATAATCCGTTATGTGCGATTCAAAAAGTTTAATTATTTTTTTTCTCTGTAGAACAAAAAGTTACATGCTCATGTGTAGTTTTCAACAAAAGTTACACATTAAAGCGATTTCAGATTTTTTTTTTCAATAAATTTCTTCAACATTTTTAGCATAGTTACAGGATGCTAATACCAATTCGAATATAAAATTTCATTGAATTATTTTAAAATTTAAACTTTTTTTAAAATTAAAATTTAGATTTTATAACGCTTTTGTCATATTACTCCTTGAGAAAGAAATTTTATTAAAATTATAAAATAGTAGCTAAATATGATACGTAAAACAACCGAAAATAGAATGTTGGAATTACTTCTTTTAAAATTTTGTGGTAAAGATAAATAATGAAAAAAAAAACTAAACGCTTTCAGTAAAATATGTTCATATTTTAATAAAATATAGCAAATATAATCCACAAAACTAATCAAACAGTAAAATCTTTCACAACAAATATTGACAAACCACTTAAATACTTGGCATAAAATTTTCAGCAATACTTCGTTTGCAAGGAGCAGTTTGCATTTTGTAACTGTGTCGAAAATTAGGTTTTGAGAAAACCAACATTTACTGTTTTACTGTTGCAAATTCCATCATTGAATAAACAATTTAGTTTTTAATACAAATTCACCACAAATAAGGTCTTATGATTCATTTAAAATGGTATTAGTATTAAAAATTAAAATATTATATGCATTTTTTACTCATGCATTTTAAATGCACTTTTATAAGCGTTTTCATCTGCATTTTTTAGTAAAAAAGGGAGCGTGGCTCACACAATAAGTGTCACACAATAATAAGAAAACTTCGCCAGTTTTCCACCGATTTAATTCTCTTTTTTTTAAACAGTTCAGCTAAAGGTCTTGCTTTTGGAAATATAATGAATGAAGAACCGTTTGTTTGACCAATTTTTACTCATCTCAAGAAGGTACTTATGGTTAGTCTGACACATAATAAACTTTCCCGTGTGAACCTGACCATACTTAGGCAAATATATTGATCACATAACTTTAAAGCACTCCAGTTCAAATAAGAGAGTAGTAATATACATTTATACACTACTTACAGCATTATTACACTCCCATATAAACACAACCTATACGCTGATATATAAATTTTAGCACAACTAACTTTATAAAAATTTAGATTTACAGATAAGTGCAGAAGAAATAGGTAAAAAATGCAGAAGATTCTACAATAAAATTATTTTAAATTAATTAAATTAAATCAGTTGCCTTAAATAAAATAGCATAGTTTAAACTTAAATCTAAAAATCATTATAAAAAAATTAATGAGTTTAGATTAATTATACTAAGCATTATTTTCATCATTTACTCCCTCAAAAAAATTCTGCTGCCTTAAATAAAATAGCATAGTTTAAACTTAAATCTAAAAATCATTATAAAAAAATTAATGAGTTTAGATTAATTATACTAAGCATTATTTTCATCATTTACTCCCTCAAAAAAATTCTGCTTTAGTTGGAGATAAATCGTTGATAACTTACTTACAACCATTGCATAAATCATTTCGTTCTTAAAACAAAGTAAATTTTCACTTGTTTATACTCACTACGTTATAGAAAGTATTACCCCCGCTATGTCGTCATTGTTTCAGTACAAAAATAAACCGTTTGGACTTCAAATACCCCTTGATTTATGTAATATAGTCATTGCAATAAAGAAGAGGAAAATTTGAAACATTTTACCTTACATGCGGAAGGGCGAAGTATTGGGTTGAAATGCAGAAAGCTTCTACAAAATACGAAAGGAACAGCATATCTGTAAATACACAAATCTGTCTGTAAACGACACATTATAAATTACGGCATAAACATACACTAGATTAAACAGTAAGTTACCGCCCCAAAGCTGGAGCTAAGACAGTACTACATGCAATGTACCGACAGGCTTTATGCAATATATTAGGCTCCAATGAGATGACATCTGCTTCGGTCTCTGAAATTTCCTAACCAAGCAGTCGGTATATTGCTTGTATACTCTAAATAATTCATTTTGTGTTAGCATCTGGTGTTAAATAAGTCTTATTTATTTGTAATTCGTCCGGAAAGGGAAAAAAATTGTGCGCCGAAGCGTTTGCAATCACCGATACATCCCCCCCCCCCTTAAACTATATTTTTACAAATAAGTCCTGGTTTTGCTTATTCGATTCTAAGTGAAAAATTCACACACATTTTAACGAATTTTAAGTATTAAGTAAACCGTTCAGTTAAAAAGAAAAAAAAAAAAGAGAAACAATGTCATTTTATAGCTGATGTTACATGCAGCGCTGACGTGCATACTTTATTTGCGACACAAATGTAACTACCAGGAATTGATTGCATTGGACATTTTTACGTTTGAAAACATTAAAAAAAATATATGCATCGAATCAAAAAAATAACTTTTTTTTTATTTGAAATGGTCCATAAACCTTCTCAGCACTGACCTAAACAAACTTAAAATTTTAACAACATCGGACCGGTAGTTTCTGAGATTACCCCGGACTTACAGATTTGAAGTTTCTCTTTTATTTACATTAAGATAAATGACATTCATTAAAATTAATCAGCATAGAAGTAAAATAATGTATCTTACATTTAAGAGTTTTAATGACTTAACATGCTTTACCTCCGAGGCACAGTTACAATGGAGAGACCAATTGATAAACAATCCTCCAGTATATACAATTTTATCGAAAACAGCAGTAAAAAAAAGGGTATGCCCACGGTGACTGACGTTACATTTTGAATCCATTTGTAACTTATAAATTCAGCACTGTCTTGAAATTAAATTTATTTCTTCTGAAATTGAACTAAACTATCATGATATGGTACATCACTGCCCCCACACTTGTTTTCAGACTTCAGGAAAAAAAATGTATGAAATTAAGGGGAATAAAAAAAAACGTGACTGATGTTACGCAGAAGAGACATTGAGAAAAGTGTTTTATATATAATTCGAAATTTCTACAAACTAATAACGTAAAACCTGAACAGATTTCTTCCCCTTAAAATAGAGATTTTAGACTTGATGAAAACACTTTGTTTTATTGAAATAACTTAAAAAAGAAAAGTATAAAGTGTATGTTATAATCTTAAAATCTAGAAATGAATTAATTGAAACCAATTAAAAACTATATAATTTAAACAAATATTAAACATGACATTTTTAAAACTCTTCTAAATTTCGCAGCTCTTATGAGCTGGCGTTTGTGATTAAAGTTTAAAAATGCCATATAGTAAAGAAAGTTAAATTAATATATCATGATGTTTAATGAGATCAAATATATCCGATTACAGTAAATACACAAATAACAAGCATTTTGGATAAGTCCTCAGCGTTATACATTTCATAAAATCTTTGCTTTAAAAATCTAGAAAAGAGATTTTATAGAAAAGTCGACTTTCTGACAAAAATCAATAAAGTAATCGGATTAAAATTTCAAATAAATAATCTAATTCTACTTTGAAATGTCTATTCTTTAACAGTAACTTTTATCTTCAAGAGCTCGTAATATTTAGAACCAACCTTTTCCCCAACTAACCATCAAAATACCCCTTTGATTCATATAAATATTGCTAACATTTTTTCGGTTATTGCAGTACCAAATTCATTCACTTTAAATAATAAGAAGATAAAAGGAAAATTGAAGTTTAAAGCTTTAACACTTGATCATTTAAACAAATTTCACGGCAAAGCTTTTCTATTTCAATATATAATGAAAGGCTTAATGGATAGGAAAAAAAGTAGTATAAGGAGTGGCATTTTTTCTTGCGATTTTAAAACAAAATAATTTTTCAAATGTGTTGAACAACAATTTTATTCAGTTAAAACTTTTTTTGTAAAGCAAATCAAAAATGCGTAATGTACCATGACAACTTTTTTCAACATATTCCTTTGTAGTCAATTTTATTTCGCTTGCTTTAAAATAAAATTAAAAAAAAAAGATTATGTGTTTACAGAATAATATATCATTTTTAATTTAAAGAATTAACTACCCGAATTTCTAACTGCACTGATATTTTACTTCATTTTCATTATTTTTTGTTCATAGAAGCGTTACGGTATAACTTTTCAAACAATACGGCTAATGATTTTTATATTTCAACAATGCTTTTTATGAATAAAAAAATCTGATAAAACAGACAGAAATTCAAGGATAATTGTAGCTTTTGGAAACACGGAGTTATCAATTATAGAACAGCAAAATTACAATTTGAAGAATAGTACTGTGTTAAAGTTGAACGAAATTAGTCGAGCAATCACATCTTTTTTACATATTTACGTCTGTTTTATTCCTAATTCGTTAAAAAGTACAGTGCAAGTAAGTTTAGACAGTTTATGAAAGATTTGAAAGCTCTTTAGCATAAATCAATATTTCTTTGAAATGGATTTGTAAACAAAAACGACGCTTTTACTTTCCGAAAAATAAATGAATTTAAATATAGTTAAATACTTCAGTACACTTTGGAGGCCTTTGATCTTTTTACGATTCTATTCCCGAGCAATGTTTTAGTATAAAACTTTTCAGCAATTCTTGATAAAAGTACGTTTCATATTCTGCAAATTCTTCTTTGTAGTTAAAAATACTTTCAAGATCAGTTATTAGAAATGGAAAGGAAAATATGAATTTAATCTATCATCCAACTTTGATCTTTAAGCATAGACTTTATAAAGTTTTCCTCCTTATTTTAATATGTAACACAACGATTAAAAAACTGAGTTGAGTTTTAATGGCATTTCCATTTGCTGCAGATGTTATGTATTTTCCATTCATATTGAATAGTGACTGACACGAAAAGCTTTCTGAAAAATGTATTCAACACCTTTTTACCGATAATAAATAAATAATGAGAAAATATAATTGTGTACAGCAAAAAGAAAATTTTTGAGTTTCAGATCGGAAGAATTTTAGTTTTCGCACCTTCCGGGCATCTTTTTTTAAGAAAATATTTGTCTTCAAAATATAATGTGTTGTGGCTTAACTTTTGCGTTACTAGGTGCATTTTTTCACACTAAGCTTTGTACAGTTATGTATCATTTGTATCATTTGTTTAACTGCTTTCAAGGTTTCATCAAATGAAAACTGAAAACTGCAATATTACTTCTACGAAATAATCAGTCAGTCTTTAAAGTATCAGTGAAAACAATCAGTCCTTTAGTAACATGCAATTTTTTCTTATCCTCCTTTGCAAAACTGTTTGTCTAGGGAAGAAAAGCAGCTCAGAAATAAAGATCATTACTATGTCATTTCCCCATCCCAAACGTCAATGAAATGGGATTTTAAAATTGCAATCAAAGAATTCATTTACGCAATTTTGAAAAATATATTATATGTTAGAACATTGTTTACCTCTATATAAATAAACGGACTAGAATTGGAAATATGACTGATTCTAGTCTTCCCAAGAGGAATGAACCAACTTGATTGTAGAACCATACAAATATATTTTCGGCTAACCTGACGTTCGCTTACAGTTTCATTTGCAACAATTTATTTGTTATAAATAATACCCAAAATGTTTAACATTGAGATTAGATGTAGATCAAGTTAGCAACTATGCAGTTGGCTCTCTGTTTAACGACTTTGAAGGGACCACAAAAAATCGTCCTTAAGTAGAAAGCGTCCTTAAATAGAATGCTTTTAACACTAGAGTGGACATCTGGGATCGTGAAAAGCCGTCGTTAAATAGAGCGTCGTTAAACAAAGAGGCAACTAGTCCAATCCATCCATTGAACCACTACATAACTTTAAAATATCAATAGGTTTTTTTAAAATAAATAATGCAAAGCAATGTTGTTTATTTACAACACTGCTCCTAAGATGGTCGCCATCAGCTGAAATCCGTGTAGTTGAAACATGTACATTTCGAAGATAGTTTACTGTACTCAGATTGATTCAGATATTTCTGCTGTTTGAATATTTAAATAGATTATCTTCTCTTTCATTTTTTGCATTATTTTAATGATTTAAATGCAGTATTTTCTTTCTTTTTTTAAACCTTTTACAGTTTTCCTAAATTCATGTCCCTCACGTGACGGACTAAAAGTATTTTTTGAAATTGATATTAAACTAAAAACTAAAATTTGAAATAGTAGTAGCTTTAGAGTGACCTAAATAGTATGTGTAAAAATTTATGAAAAAACAAATTTTTGAAGTTTAATTTAGTAAATACAGAACGTTTCAAACAAAAGTATCTCTGAATGAAGATACAAAAGCGCTACTATTTATTTTATCTGCGAAAATTTGTTTCGTTAGAAAAGGTATTTTGTACTTTAAAAAAATATCTTTGATTAAAAAAAAACTCTTCGATAGTGAATAGCATAAATTGAACAGTAATATATATTTTTTTTTTTCAGCATTTAATTTGAGCAACAGTTTTTGTGCAGATATTTTCTTCGTTTTGGCAATTTCTCGTAATTTTGAATTTGAAATATAAAAAAATTATCAGGAAGTTCTAATAGACAAAGGAAACGCATATTTTCAACAAAAGGATATCTAGAACTTAAAAGAAAATAAATAAACCTGAAAGTTTTTTTTAAATGCTTTTTTTTTTAATAAGAGCGAGGCGGAAAAAACAAAATAACGCAAGAAAATCCCGTACAAAAAAAGAAATATAAGGAGAATGGACATCGCTCTGAGTAGATTGTAATATTGCTTTGGGGGGGGGGGGGGGGGGTATGCTTAAAAATTTTTTAAGGATCTTTTTAAAAAGAAATACTTGTTACTTTTAACGAAGAAGAAATAGTTGATGGAGTAACGGGTAACGCAAACCGACTTGTTCATCAAAAGATAATGAAAAAGATCGAAAAACATGCAGCTAAATATGCCAAAAATTTCCTAATTTAGCAACTTACACCGATCACAAAAATATTCAACATTAAAAAAGAAAGAAAGATTGATGAAAGACTTCACAGTAGTAATCCCTGCAAAAAAGCAATAAGCATTAAAGGATTATTAAAAGTTTCCATACAATTTAGTGCAAAACCATGTAGAACCTATTGCTTTTTGGGAGAAATATATGCTTAAATGGAAGAAAAAAAATCATTAATTTCCAGTGAAGAACTAAATTGTTAAAACGTAGTTTTTGAAAATTATAAAGTGTAATCTCTATCCATGGGACAAAAGTAAGCGGATGGAAAGATGAAATATTTTTTTCCAAACTCGAAAAGTCTCCCACACTGTAAAAAAAAATTCCTGAAAATAACGGAAAAAGAACCGGCAGCAAAGTTGCCGTAAATACTACGTTTACGTGCAATGACTTTCCGTGACTTAACAGAAGTTCTATTTCTTATTTCTCCATAGTTGTAGTTTTCCGTTCATAATTTTCCCGTGACTGAACGAAAATTCTATTTCTTATTTTTCCGTTTATTTATGATCTTTCTGTGTTGTAACAGAATTTACGTTCCTTATTTTTTCATTTCGATATTTTTTCCTTTTCTCATTTTCCCGTATTTAACTGAAATTACAATCTCGAACTTCTATCTACACTATAAAACAATTTTCTTAAAATAACTAAAAAATTCCCCTGCATTTCTCTTTTTTTTCCTATTAACAAACTCTTTGATTTGTCATTTTTCTGTTATTTGACTTTGCCAGTATTCAATTTTCTGTGAATGGTACAAATGGAATTAATTAAACATTAGGTTATTCACAAAATAATGTCTAATTTCATACACACATAAATCGTTATACTTAAAATAAAACCCTGTGCAAGAATTTAAAATATTAAAAGTAAAAAGATTTTATTTTCAAAAACTTTAAAAAGTTATGTCAAGTATAGACTTTTCGTTTCATTAAAAATTTAGTTCTTTAAAATGATATATAATACGGATATAGTTAACTATTCTGAAATTATTGCTTTTTTTAATTTGCATTTGTTGCTTAAAGATTTTTTAAATTAACAACTGGAGAGAGAACTTACCTAACATACATCTCTACTCCGAGCATCCATGACTGACCAAAACTTTTTATATCAACTTCAGATGAGTGAAATTAATCAAATAGTACCAGCAGAAAAATTGATGGATTTGAAAGGGCACCAATTGTCCCTGCTGATACTGTTCGATATTCCCTTCGCCGTACATTGTCTCTGGTGGCATAGAAAAACCTACATGAAAAATATGATATTTTTATTTGCAGAATATGTCAAGTAAAATGTTGTTAAAAACAGGTTGATGTAATCATTTAATAATATACCTGATAGAGAGTACCGTATATCTATTGTGTTTAAAAACAGAATCATTGACATGCACGTGAAGAATTTTTGGTTCCGGCGCTACATTCCCCCCCCCCCCCCATGATATCCAAATTTTTCACTCATTGGAATCGCAACACAGATTTTTAGCACATAATCATTATATTTAAGCATATCAATATCAATCAGTTCGTTTTACCTGAACTGTTTTTCCAAGAAACTTGCAATAATCTCAAATAAGTTGTTGGATAAGATCCTTATAAATTAAATTAAGTACTTATTGTTGCCAAAACTTTCATTGTATTTTCAAAGATCAACAATACACCTTTATGTGAAGATTTGAAATAGTTACTTTCAGTATTCCAAACTGCGAAGCGGAAAAAATCCCCCCCCCCCCAAAAAAAAACTGAGTGATATTTCCTATCTTGCTCGCACACCACTATAGTCTCCGGTATAGATACGAAATAGCATTTAGCGTATAAATGACTTTCAAGAATGCAATGCGTAAGAGCAATAAAAAATAACTCTATAATAGTTGTATAAATTATAAATAAATTACCATCGAAATTCTATCAAATGCATATTAACAAGGAAAATACATTTGTATATTAACATGTACAAAGATATTCAACAACACTTACATGTGACCAGCGGTGCTAAATGTATCTCCATTGCATCTGGATACAACTAATCCAATAGGCTTTATTTTAAATTGATAACACGAGATCCTAAAACTATTCTCACTGCTAGAGCAGACATTATGACTAACGAATAGAATTGTTCAAAGTATTGAACAAAATATTAAAACCACAAAAATATTCTAATACTGACTCAGTAAAAACCACATCAAATCATCAGGGCGATCAAAACACATCTGCCAATCTAAAAATGGCGCGAACATTTTTCCAAACCTACAAACCTCAAAGGCGTATAAACAATTTCGACATACGAGTACATTACTCTCCAAACATGAAATAGCAAGCTGTCTATTTTGTCTACAGCATCCGAGTTGTTATTCTAAATATGTCTTTTAATTAGCAAAATGTAACAGTGCGATTAATAAGCACTATCAATAATTGATGTTTATCATGACTTGAAGGCTAATCAGAGCAAAGTGCAGCACAGCATCAAAACTAGAAATGGAAAAATTCCGTTTTCGCTATTTCCTTCCTGGATGTTTAGGTTATTATAAGAAAAAAATACGTTTTGAAGCATTTCAGAAATATTCTGTTAAAATCAGTCAGAAAACTACCTGAATTTTCAGTTTTTTTTTTTTTTTTTTTTTTTTTTTTTTTTTTTTAACAGTGCACACGCGACAGTCATTCAAACATTATCAGCTTTAAACTTACTTAGTTAGCTTACTAATTTTTTTCAAGATAACGCAAAACAAAGTAATTAGAAAAACCATTTTGTTTTGTTTAAGTACTAGAAAATTGCACGTCGATGTATGAAATTTGCTTCTACATTTTAACGAAGCAATTTTCTGTTTGTTGATAAATTGATAGTTGAAATTTCAACCCAGTGGATTAACCCCAAACTTCAGTGAGTAGCGTTCATTGTTGACCACTTTCATTCCTTCCCCTGAAATGACACAGTCTTACCAGTAAAAGAGTCAAGTTATCGGATCCAGTTCAGTCTTGTCACAAAAAAGCTGTTCCCTACATTTTAGTCAGTATCACAACATATTACATAACTATCATGCCGCAGAGCTGCTATATGAATAGGCTGACTCATCCGCTTAACTTTAGCTACAGCCGCTATATGTACAGGCCGACGCATACAACTTTAGCCAATTTGGATCGGATATTTCATTGTGGTGGAGCTAGGGTTACCACACCAAAAGCGATAACTTTCCAGAAAAAAAAGGCTCCAATCCAAAATGGCTGATCTTAAGCTGATGCACCGGTCATCTACATAGGGACCTTTTAATGTTGCATATATATACACTGTTAAAAAATCAGGAAGATTTTCTGGTAATTGTTACTGTAAAATTGCATCGCTAACGCATCGCTGATTTTTACGGTACTTTATACCGGAGAAATAAGCGATCCCAGCGCCAACTGGTTGCTGTGGCCTACCGAGGAAACCGTAAAATTTTACAGTAACATTTGATTCTTACGGTAATAGTTACTGGCAACATGGATGCCATATATATATATATATTATATATCCTATATATATATATATATATATATATATATATATATATATATATATATATATATATATATATATATATATATATATATATATATATATATATATATATATATATATATATATATATATATATATATATATATATATATATATATATATATATATCCTAAATAGCCAATGATCGAGTAACAATGTTTCAAAAATTAAACTCGCGCTACGGCATGACAAATTGATAAAATGTGTTATTAATGTTTAACATTTAGGGACAGGCTTTATAGGGCAAGGCTGAAGTCGATCCGGTATTTTAACTATTTTACTGGTAAGACTGTCATTTCAGGGGAATGAAGAATCAAAAATGTGGTCGAAAATTCTCTTCCTCTAGTCTCTATTCTTTTGTGTTTAGGGTTATTCCACAGGAGTTAGGGTTCATGTTTCAACTATCAAAATATCGCCAAACAGGCGATTGCTTCTTTGAAATGTAAAATAGTAGAAGCAATTTTCACCCGTCATAACTTGACAAGCGACTTTCTAGTTTTGCTAAAATTGGGAAGGCTATAGTTGATGTTCAACGCGTTTGGACATCCAAGCTGTTTTTCGTTAAACTAACAATTATAAAAGATATCGAGGCAGTTTTTTTTTTTTTTTTTTTAATCTTAACAATTCACATACATAAACCGATTTCTCTTAAGTAAACTAGATTCCGACGTTCAGCCCTAAATAATGTGTTTACATATATAGATGTTTACATAATCATGTTTCTTTGTGTAATTTGCCCCCATGTGATGGTGAAATCACGCTTTAATATAATATGTTCTCAGAAATTATAAGTATTCTTTGTTCTGAAATGGAAAAAAAAAGTTAAAGGTACTTGAATAATAGGATTTAGGCATAAACGAGAGACAAATCAAGCTAAGACAAAAGTAATGGCTGGATAAACTTCAAACGCATAATAGTGCATTTTTAATTTAGATTAATGTTTTTTCTGAAAACCTTAACGTAGAACAAATTTTCAAATAAATACATATATTTAAGTTTTTTGTTTCACAAATATTTCTTCAAGTAACAAACTAGCGCTAAAATTACTAATTTCCTGATCTTTTGAAAAATTTATGAAACATTAAAACAATGAACCGGATATTGAATATTAATTTCCAGCTACTTCTGACAAACCTATTGCTGCATATTTTGTTCATGTTAATTATGCGATCAGTTTAAATGTTTGATAATATTTTATTGGAACTTTAAAATGCTGACTTAATTATAAGGATATTTGCGAGAAATGTTTAAATGTTAAATTCACTCATTTGGATTTTTTTAATCGATTTAAGTTATTTAATATCAATTATACATTCCATAAAAAAATACCAATGCAATCGAATAGCAAAAAAATTTCATGTATTGATGGAAGTACTGCAGTCAAATTGCATACAATCTTAAAAACTGCCTTAGCACATAATTGTTATATATATAATCATATATATAGTTAACTTTTAAATGCTCAAAGCAAAAACAAAAATTAATTAAGAAACACATTAATATAAAATCTAGAAATGTCCGAAATGTAAGGAATACGAAAAATAAATTCATGGTACAGATAAAATATGCATTATCAGCTCTAGTCTTTACTTAAAAGTACAATGAAAAGAAATAGGAAAATAGAACCAAAACAATTGTCAGACAAAAACTCTTTTTCTCTGAGTAAGCAAAAATAACCTTTAAGTGAAAACTGTGGATAAATCATTTAGTTCACATGTCAGAAGTACATAGCGAAATATATTTTTTTTTTTTTGTTATTATTATTAAGCGAGGAAAAATTCTGGAAAGGAAGTGCTGTTCCTACTGTGCTGCTCTGTTTTTCTAAAATTTATATCTTCCCTCAAATGGGAAAATGCATACTTAAAAATAACGTGCACCAATTTATTTTCTTTGTTATTCAAAAGTCTCTCGTTTCATTTCCAAACTTTGACGAAAATATATTTTACCCAATAGAAAAGAAACCTTGCTTATCGTCTGCTTGTTTATCGTCTACATGCTTTTACTCTTATTATTTGAAACAATTTCTATCAAGATGAGCACACATATTAAAGAGCATGAAAGGAAATGGGTGAATTTAAACTTTTCATGAGGGAACGATTTTATCTGCTACTTTTATTAGATGCGTAAAACTAAATTTTTTAAGCATACGTTCTTCATAATTCCTTACATTTACATAGCTTTAGTTTTAAGCTTTCGAAAAATTGTTGAGATTAACAAATTAAAATTTTCCTGTTATTAAATCATTTTATGTAGTTTAGAAAAATAGTAATAATAATGTTACTAATAATAAATAAAGCTTGTTTTTCTCTAAAATAAAGATGTTTTTATTAAAATCTATCTAGTTAAAATAGTATATAGTTTAATTAGAGTATAGTTAGAGTAATAAAATATATTAAAACTAATACTGCAACTCTTTTTTGAAACAGCAACAACATCTCTTTCTCGCCGCCATGTATTGTCTCTTGTCCCTAGTGATTCCTTATGATTTTTTTTTCTAAATATTATCCGCACGTAGCATTCTGGGTTTGAAATTCATTTGATGTGATATTTTACACATGAAACATGTAGTGGTTGTTTCCAATGCTTCTGCGCTACTGAGAATAAGAATTTTTAATTCCGACCCAAGATAAGCTTTGAATGATAAATAAAAACCAAAATTGCAATAATTGGTTCTAAGAACATAGAAAGTATCGACCAAATGCGTAAAGAGGTCCTTTAACTTTTTATTTTTGAGAAAATTAGTGACTCCTGGAGAAGCGCTATTAAAATAATGGTGCTCTAATTCAGATAAAAACAAAGCAGTCTGCAAAGGAAACCGTCGCAAATATTTTTTCTTTCTTTCTTTCTTTTTTTTTTTTTTTTTTTTTTTTGCAAATAAGTTTTTGTTTAAGATCTATTTTTTAATTTGAGTTTTAAGTTTTGAAAGTGAAATAGTTAAAAATAATCATTTTTTTAAAATATTTATCTGCTTTTTTAACATATTTCATTTGCAGTTAGGCACCCTTGCATAACACTAGACAGAAAAGAAGTTAATGTTATTCACTGATACTTTTTTCTTTTAAACTTTCACGTCATGAAAAATCTTTATTGAAACGCAGCTTAAACTTTTCTTTTCCTTGTATTTGTAACTTTTATTTTTTAAAAAAAACGTTCATTTAAAATAATTTACAATTCAATGTAACATTCTCATTATGAAGAATTAACAAAAAAATTTATTGCTACTAATAGTTTTTGTTTCTTTTTGCAGCATTACGTCATATTTTGTAATGAGGTAACACTATTCTTCATCGAAAAATTATGTCTCAAACAGGTTGCATGGGAAGCAACATTATAAATACCACTTATGTTTCATAATCGATCTTTAGAATAAAATTTTCTTAATATCTCTTTTTATTTACCGTCTGTTTTTTTTTTAAATGACAGCCGCCAAAGAAATGATACAAAACAGTTTTAGCTATTGTTATGGAACTGGAATAGTGTTTTTTTCATCCTATGTTGGCGGAGAAAATAATATGTACCGTTCATAATTGTGCAATAAAAATTATTTTTCAATAAAAGTAAGAGTTTTATTCATTTATTCAAGTGTACAATTTCATTTATTTATTGAATTTTCTGAAATTAAAAGGAAGACATATCTTTGCTACAAGGGGGGGGGGGTTATACCTGATTAGGGGTTTTCAGAAGCACTTCTTACTTTTAACTAAAGTTTCAAAAGAGAGAATATTTATCAAGCTTCTTTCTTAAGCATTTTTCTTTATTCACTATATAAACATAACGGTACGTTAATATAACATCTACTTACCTGCCTTACTATAAATATTGGTAAAGAAGCTGAGTGGATGCTTACCGTGGAAAATAAATAAATTTTTCTGAAAGAGCACATCTAAGCATCCGTTTGATATCCAACACCTTCAAGGCACCCTGAAGTCAATACATACCAGCATTCTTCATTGAAATCCGGGAAGTTTTCAATCTACATCTTATTATAGGAAATACGTTCCAGATTAAAATCGCGGTGCACTTGTATAGATGTGTGGTAATTTTCTGAAAAGGAAAGTTGTAGTCTTCCATGGTAATCTATCATAAAATGCCCAAAGCAGTGCTTGAATATTCTAAGGATCGTGCTGTGTTATTGGGTAGCATTTGTAAATATTTGTGTTTTGAGATGAAAATGCATTGAACACTGTTCTGAAGCTGAGTATTGGAAAAGCTATATTACATCATTGCTTCTTATTTCTGAATTTTCATCGGGTGTGGTTCAAATCTGTTTTTCCGTAAAGTTTATTTCACTTTCTTTATAAACCAAACAAATAATTAAAAACAAAAAAAAAAAAAAAACAATTACGTAATGTGGGTAAGTGATAATGTGTGTAACATTGTGAGTAAATTCCTTTCAATAAACTGAAATAAAAAAGTTCATGATTAAAGATTAAGAAAAAAAATATATCATGTAGGTATAGTTTTAGAACATATGAGCCGCTCAGAAGCCAATGCGGTTAAGTCCATTTTTGGATATTTTCTGATTTTTTGGAAATTGTGATGAAATAAATAATAATCTTCTTAGTTATTAAAGGATTTACTAGTTGGTTATTTTTTTCCAGGTTAGACAGCCTTTTTTTAATAGCTTCTGAAAATATTGTATAATAATTTCAGAAGCCATTGTGAATAAGTCCACCTTTTATCAATATTTTTTTGCATAAACTTTGATATAAAAATTAAATTCTTCTTCTTCTTTCGATTTTTGTTGACAACACTGAAAAACAAGAAATTCATAGTACAAGAAATCATAATCCCAGTGGCAGATACTTGAATTTAGATCTTTCTATTGCAAAAATGTATAACCTGTATGTCGAACAATGTAATGAAGAGCAAATTGTACAAGTAAAGGAAAGGTTGTATTACCATATATTTTCGACAAAATTTAACTTACATTTTAAGAAACCTTCAAAAGGTACTTTGTGCAAAATCTGGTTATTTGGTTTAAAAAAATAATAATAATCTACAATAGATGAAGAAAAAAATGCAGCTGATGTTGAACATGACGAACTCTTGCGAAGTGCAGAAATTGCCCGTAATAGTATGGCTAATGATCGACTAAGAGCTTCAGACGAAATATACGTGTTTAGTTCTGATTTAGAAAAAGCATTACCATTTCCGAAACTATCCCCATCAGTGGCTTATTACAAGAGAAACTTATTTGTATACAATCTTAGTGCTATGATTTACAGACTAACGAGGGCTACATGTATGTTTGGCCTAAAACCCAAGCATCGCGGGGTTCACAAGAAGTGTCATTGTGTTTAACTAAACACATTAAATTTTCAAAAAAAGGATTTTCAAAAAAAAAAAAAAAAGATTTTCAAAAATTTATAATGTATTCAGATTCATGTTTAGCACAGAATTAAAATATAAAAACTGTGTTAAGTTTGCTGAAGTAGGTTCAGAGTGAAGATATAAAAGCTGAATCAATTCAACTTAAATTTTTATTAAGTGGGCACAGTTATTTTGCTCAATGATGCTGATTTTGCAGTTATAGAAGCTTAAGCAAAAAAATTCCGTATATTTATAACCCTAGTGACTGGTATCATATAATATAAAATAGTAAAAGAAATAACCCTTTCAGAGTTGTCGAAATGAATCCACAAGAATTTCTTTCCACAAAACCATTGGAAGAAGCTGTTACGAACAGAAAAAAAATCATCAAGTGGACTAACAGTAAATTGGCTTAATATGAGATGGATAAAATTGGAAAGGTCAAACCCAAGCAGCATTAAGTTCAAACATAATTTGACTAGGATGATACCTTTTGTTGGATTAAAAAAAAATAGGTAGGCCAGTAAATTAAAAAATATATAACTCAACCTAAATTCAGAACAATTTCAAGAGAAACAAAAAAACATATGTTTATTGAAGTATACACCTCCAACTAAACACGACTTTTACAGGTCATTAAGGACAACACATGGAGATCAAGATTTACATTTGAATAACTCGGAAGAAGATGGTGTTTGTTATGATGAATAAACATAAAACTTATGACCATAAATGTTTTTTTATTATTTTTACATAATTTTCTTATATTTTTCATCTGCTAAAAGGTATAAGTCCTAAAACGTTTAAGATGCTGTCATTATTTCAATAAATACTTACGTTTTTATTTACACATCCTGTACATATCTTGTTTTTTTTTTCAGAGTTTACATTTCGAAAAAAGATTTTATACACTTTTCTAATTAAATTAATAAACCAAGAATTTTAAAAACTAATGTATCAAAAAACATTAATTTTCTCAATTTTTGTGTTTTGGACTTAACCGCATTGGCTTCTGAGCGGCTCATATATTATTTAAATTGCTATTAAGATTTTTAAGAAACGTTTGCCCCAAAGATTGGTTTTGCACATAAAACTTTATGTATATTTATAAAATTAAAATACATTATTTTTTAAAAGACTGTCAAAGGAAATATATCACAGATACACAAATGATATGTCTGCACATATATGAGTCATTCCATGTAAAGTGAAATAGTCTATCCCGCTCGACTACGCCCGATTTGGATGAATTTTTTAGATGTGTAGAAATAGACGCAATTAAAACTAACCTGTCCAAATTATGTGGATCTAGGATCTGCCAAAAAAAGTGCTCCAAAATGGGGATCAACTTCTTGTGACAAAATGCCATGTTTAGGATAAGGTTGCAAAAACTTTTATCGCACTAGAAGCTGAACATTTTGGAAGCTTATAGTACGTTTAGCTGTTAATAAATCAAGAACTTTTGTGAGTTTGCGCTCATTGGATTTTGTGTAGCAATCATGTTAACTCGCAAAAAAAGCGCGGCATGAATTGTTTTCCTGGATTAATAAATCAAGTACTTTTGTGAGTTTGCGCACATTGGATTTTGCCTAGTAAGCATGTAAACTCGCGAAAGAGCGCGGTGGGTAATCGTTTTCCTGGATTTTAGGTTGTCATAAAATCGTAACCAAAAAAATGCAAAAGCTCCTACTTCGATATGAAAATATAGCAAAAAAATACATTAATTACAACTACCCCTCGTCTCTCCTAGCGAGTGAATGAAGAATTGGAAAAGTATCTTCTTACACCATTAGTTTCATATGTTACATTCAAAAAAATATAAGACAATTTGAAGATATAATCGGTTTGTGGTACCATTTTTCTACGTAATTTGTAATTTAATTTTTTATTTCACTAAGATAGAGTACACAAAAGTTTCTTCAATAAAATGCATTCAAAGCTGCAATCTACATAAGATACACGATTGCAGCGAAATATCACTAAGCACCTGGAATTCATCATATCTAAACTAACCTCACATTTAGTATATTAATCCTAGTAGTGATAATTGGAGTACCTTTTACTATGCAATGTCCCTAAATAACAGTGGCAGACAAAAATTCGGCATCACTTACGAAAATGTGGGCTTTAGGAATAATGTCAATCACATTTTACTGGGACAGATAAATTATTTATGTATACTATTTCGTTTAATGAAACAAATAAAAATTCTTTACTCAAAGTAAATTTTTCATAACTGCAGTCATATTACATGTAGGGTTGGTTGGGATAAGTGGGACTCCTTTTGAAAACGGTTCGTTTTTGAAACCTTAATTTTTCCCACCGGTAAATTTATTGCTAATTTATTCAGAGCGGTTTCATTTTTGGACAACTTGCATTGTTTACGGGTTTTCTTGGAAATTTATTACTTAACAGTGTTTTCCTGATGGAATTATATAATAAGTTTTGGCTAGAGGCGTCATTTTGTCTTTTTTGTTCCGCTAAATTTCTATTTTCTGGTATTTATATTGTCTCCTGTTCCACCGTGTTGCTTTTCTCCGATGACTTTTCATCCAGAAGCTCACACTTTTTTGCAATGAAAAAGGTGTTCTATGTAACACCGAAACACGTGTCTGCAGTAATTTACAATTTTTGTGCTTCAAAACGTTGGTTAATTGATTATTTTAATTTTCAGCACAAAGGTATTCGTTACTTATTCAAAAGCCTTAAAACAAAATAAAAATTTGCTTAGTCTTTTTTATCTTGGACATTATTAATAAACAAAAGACTATCCTTATTTTTTTTAAATAACGCTTTAAATATTCCTAGCTTTATATTTTTTTGCAAGATCAGATGGGTGTACCACTTACCCTATAATAAGGGTTAAGTGGTTCACCCCTTTTATTTAAATTAAAATCAAGGATGACTCAAAAGGGGGTATGGGATGTTTACTTGATAAAGTATGTAATTTTAGTATAAATTATTATTTTGTAAATGCATTTATTTATATGATATATTTACTGTCTTTTAAATCTATACGACGGAAAATTTTAAAACAAAAAAACGAAACAATTACATCTGTGACTTTATTGAAAGCCTACAGGTATATAATTTACTTTTACATATAAATGATTTTTGAATAAACGTAGTACAGTTAATAAAAATCAATTTAAGTAAATTAGTCAAAACTAACTAGAAAAAAAATTGGAAACATTAAATAACTGCGTCTATGTAAAGTCGGCTAAGGAAGAACTATTATCATTTCATTCTCAGTAATACTTCCAACATCATCTGTACCAGCTCAATAAAAAGTGTTACAATGTCTGTGTCCTGATGAAAGAAGTTACCTTGAATTTTTCTTGTCTTATAGCAAAATCGGGTTGTACAATCCAATTAATCTGAGAAGTATTTTGTTGTCTGTTTTCATATTCACAGCAACTTATATATTGAAAAGTAATTTTTGGCCGAATTTTTCTCCATTGATGAATTTTACGCATACAAAGCAGAGACTTGAAGTTTTTGATTGAACTGGGGTTACATTGAATTGAAAATTGTCGGCCTATACTAGGTTAAAGACTTATGCTAAAATGTCATATGTTAAACTACAGGAAAGCGTTGTGGCATCATCACTAAGAACTATGGCCAACTTGACAAGTAGAACGTTTTCTTATCGTACAGAGTACAGGGTGGGAACTTGACAGCGGAGAGTCAGAGGGATCACCAGATCCATGGAGAATATCGTCGTGTTACTGTTTTGTTTGGAGATCCAGAAATGTGCACATCTCGGTTTTTTTAATGCTAAACTTTATGCTTGTGTAGTATGTAAAATGTTTGTGCAATGTTGTAAATGGTAATAAATGTTTTGTCTTCGAAATGGTCATCATTTGGATACCCCATGTGGAAATGTCCCACAGGTTCGATTGTGCAGTTGGTGGTTCAGTGGATAATGTTCGATAGTCGATAACAGCACACTTAGATTTAATTAACGGACACAAACATTACACTACATAAACATATCATTCGAGTGTATTGACGCACAAAATCTTATTTTCAACTTCCTCGTTCGAGGCCAACTGTTCGAAAGAAAATAAAAACATTCTCCAGTGCCCTCTTCAGGCAAATTTTTAGAGATTGTCCCCATCCCAAGACGTTACATCAATATTAGGCTCTTGTTCCATAAAATGTGCTGAAATGTGTGAAATGCAATGTTCGAATAAATTCGGATATTGCCATGTCATATGTGGTAACATTGAAAAGCTCTCTTTGAAATTTGTAGATAATCTAATAGGCATTGAAGTGCTTCTCATGATAGTACACTCTTCTATGTGTACGCAATGCAATTACAATTTCAAGAATTCACATTAACTAAAGAATTTGTGCGTCTGTTTGCTTTGTTTCACGTTTTCTAAGCCATTGCATTCTTCATTTTTCGAAACAATGATGAGTAAAGAACTTTATTAAACTTAAGAAACAGTGATTTAGATAAATTTTATAGATGTATTTTATTGAAAGTTTTATTATTGTAAAAAAAATAATTAGAAAAAAAACATTCATATGAAAATTATTATTTGTTCTCTTATTCATTCTTTCGCAAGTAATGCAGCTGATTTTTTTTCCAGTACTTTATGTATACAATGCCTTCTAGAAAAGAACCTGACCTCATTTGTTTGAGTGAAAATGTAAAATTTATGAATTAAGCGCTCTTGCGTGAACCGATTTTGCATTATTTTTTTCACAAATAAGGGCAAACAGCGTTATTTTACTGACGTTAAGTGTAAGGCCTTCGTCGAATATTCTAAATTTCAAGTAAAATAACCAAATGGCTAGACCGCACTAACCTTAAGAAACAACCAGAAGTCGCAAGGCGCCATATCCAGAAGGTAAGGGGACATTTAGCAATAGGTCTATGGTTATTCACTAAAACATCCAATTGAAGTGTAAAATGAGCTGAGAATACGTCTCCGAAAGACGCCTAAACCTTTCGAATAGTGTACACATAACTTTTACCCACTTTTTAGCAAAATTTGATACCGTAGCGTTATTTCAGCCGTTCCGTCATTTTTCTTGAAATTATAATATCCGACTAGAACCTAAAACACTAACTCGGACAAATTCTGTTTGCCAGCGATTTGACTGATGTTTTTGTCAGACGGGGGAAAAATCACACATGCGCACACATATTCTTGACCATCTCATGAAAGAGAGCTTGATTCATATCCGTCACGTTTTTCCAAAACAAAAAAAAAAAGTTCTGATGCCTTTTTAACAGTCATCGAAAATGAAAAGCAAGTTTTTCTCGGCCTGTGCATGTGAAAGATTTAAACCAGTACAAAAGTAGCAAACACGCATTGTTTTTCAAGAAATGCTTTCTTCACTGAGAAGAAATAACAAAGGGATTAACTATAGTTTGAAATTTTCAACTATAAAATAAATAAAGTCATTTTTAAACACTGGATTTACACATAGTTCCTACATGCATCACATTGTTATTCACTTTACTAAACTCTAATATAATTCTTTTAAAAAATCAGTTAAACTATGCATTACGACTGAAAATGGAAAAAATAAAATTAAAAAAAACTCATTCTATCGTACATAAAACGTAATGTCGCCGTCGTTGCAACTTCGCTCAAAACGTTACGATAACGATTATAAATTACAATTCATTAAGAGATCTTTATTAACAATCTTGACAAGGACAATTTAACTAATGCAAATATGAAGACATAAATAGGCAACTTAAAATTTGCCAGAGTATAACTGCTATGCATCAGATGCTGAGTGGGTACAATGCTTTACAGAAAGCAATAATAATAATTATTTCAACGTTTCCATCTTGGTTAACAACCTTACGTAAGTATTTTCAACTCTAATAAACTTAATTTAAGAAAAGTCATTAATTGCTTTTTTATTATCTTTCTATTCTATTGAAGCACAGGATATATAGCTGAATGTTAATGGGTTTTCGTACAAAGAGAGGGTCTAGATAATTGCTACTATAATATGGAATCGTCAAAATAAGATATACATCCCTTTTGACTGAAAAACGAATCATTGTGATTTGTTGATTGCAAAAACGAGTTTAAAGTTATTATATGCATTTATGTTATAATGTGTGAGTGAAGACAACTTAAAAAAGCAATTATTGTATTGTACTTCATGTTTTATGTTTCAGTCCATCAATCATTTCGAAATTAATTCGATGCTTATGTTGGGGAATGTGGGACAAAGTAAAATAATTAAGATAACTGAGCTTTTTCAAAATGAACAAATTGAAAATATGTTTTGAAAATTACTGTATATAAAGAAAGAGCATTGTATTTTTTAATAAAACTTCCACTGAAACAGTATGTTTTATTTTTGGTACTAAATTTACGCCTTCAAATAAAAGTGGGAAAATTTTACTTTTTTTTTTTTCATGGAGCAAAGTAAAAAATGAAATATTTTTCTAATGAATATTTTCTATTCGATTATAAAAAGTATTTTTATCAAATGATTCAATAAATAAAAGTTTTAATGAATAAATGAAAATATACTAAAATAATAAAAGAAAAATTAAATAGATAAAAAAATTAATATATGATG
Source organism: Uloborus diversus (assembly GCF_026930045.1). Taxonomy (NCBI): domain Eukaryota; kingdom Metazoa; phylum Arthropoda; class Arachnida; order Araneae; family Uloboridae; genus Uloborus; species Uloborus diversus. The sequence continues at coordinate 49,663,336 of NC_072736.1, forward strand.
AAAAATAAATGAGTGAGTAAAAGAGTGAATGAAAAAGAAAATAACTGAATGAATTAATGAAAAAAATATTATGTAAGTGATTTAGTTAACAATTGAATGAGTAAACAAAACACTCTGTACCATCCACTTTGTCCCGCATGTACTTCACTGATTGTACGGAACATTTAAAATACAAATAAATGTATCATTAACAAAATAAATACTTAACTGAATATTAGAAGGTCTCAAATGATATGAAAAAATATTAATTACAAAAACTTTATCATTTTATTTTAACAAAAGTACATTTTTGCTTGCAACAAAATGTTACAATAACAGTCAATTTTCGAAAATTGCCTGTAGTATAAAATGCTTTAATCTTCGATAGCCCTACATTGATCTACTTATCAACGACAGGCGGCATTTGTTTCCTCCTAAAAAGGGGCATATTCCTTCCTCATGTGAATTAGTAATTTGCGCTTCTTTTTACATTGACTATTCTATTAATTTTGTTCATAGAGTTTAGTGCAACGCATTCTCAAAAGCAGTAAATTTTTTCAATGTTTAGTATTCGGTAAAAAAAATGCATTCCAAAATACTTGAGCTATTTACCCGTCTCAGTTGAATTTTAGTTAAGATCAAATGAATGTAAAAAATTACCTCTTTCCCAAAAAAGGTAGATTTAAGATGTAAAAATAAGGCTTGTTTCTAAAAGTTATCTTCTATAATTTTTCTATTTGAGTTAGAGCTTAGTTTACGTCCAGTTGGCTTACATTACTAATTTGAGTCAGAAACTTTGTATTCAGTGCAATCCTGATTTTTAAGGTAGGCAAACACCCTATTTTCGAAAAAAAGACGATATTAAAAACATAGCTAGTCTCAGTGTTCTTCTTTATGAGTCCGCATTTTTTTTTTTTTTTTTTTTTTTTGAATCGTTGAAATCTTGAGAAAACTAGAAAAAATTTACTGAAGTCGACTGCACCACTTATAATTGATTTTTTTTCCTTTCTTGACTGTCTAACAACAACGTGTTCAAATTTTTATTTGCACCAACAGCTCTAGCAAAAAAGTTATTAACTCTATAAATTTGAAATTTTGCAAAAATCGCAATTAAACATATTTCTGTGATATAAGCTTCGAAAAGCTTATGTACATGAAATATGCGGCTTTGAATTAATGACTAATTAAAGTTAGGGGCCAAAATGTTACTGAGGGTGGGTGAAATTTTACAAACATTTATCCCGAAAACGTGTTTTTGGTTTATTATTTTAGAATTAAAGAGTCATATCACTCTCTGGTATCTAGCAAAGATGTAGGCACAAAATGTTTTCAAATTTTTAAAAATGTGAATGCACTGGAAGTGTAAACGTACTGGTTGTTTTTTGCTTAAAAATTAACTTTTTTGCTAAAAAAGACCTTTTGATTTTGTTTTTCAATAAAAGAGTAGTCAATATGTATTATTTATGTCATATTTAATAATAATATAAAGTTTTAGAAATGAGCAAGAAACATTGAAGAAAATAATATTTAGGGTGTTCGCCTACCTTAAAAGTATTTTCATGTTTCGGATAGAAAAAGTATAATTGTATTCATGTTATTTTAGTTTTAGGGTCAAATATTGCTCATTTATTTGTGTCATAATTGCTTTAGATTATTTTTCACACTTTTTTTGTATTTGTCTACTTGAAAACCAATCGCTCCAATTTTCCTGTCTTTCATTTGTGCCCATTTCATACTAACAAGCCATTTATTTACAAGTATGGATCAGGTTTGTAATTTTAAAAACAAATTCACATGCAAAACTAGGAGGAAAAAGTTAAAAAATTATTAACTGTTAACGTAACTTCAGTTCCTATCTCCTTAGTTTTCCTTATCGTTTTTCTCCGAAATTACAGCAGTAACATTAAAATAGCTCAATATATGCGTTAAGAAATTTGAAGCAAATATGCAGAAAAAACTAAAAATGGATAGATGTGAAAAGGATGCTAATAAGACTGTTAAAAATAAGAATAAAATACAAATATTGGATTAATATAATTATCTACTAAAACAGAAATAAGAGAATATAAAAATATTTCTTCACTTGAGATACTTTCAACTGCGCCACGGAGAGGATATTTACAAATACTTTGAATGCTTAAGTATATTTATTCCATTTAATGACTTCATATTATAAAGACGATTTTTAAAGGCAGCTCTTTTATCGTTTATAAGATAAAGCTTGACTTTCTGACGCTATTTTATGTTTATTATTTCTTTCTGTATGTATTTTTTGTTAAAAATGCACCTTATTTTATTTAGGTAAAATTCAAGAAGTTCATATTTAATGAGCTATATATGCAAGAGCTATGTCTATTGCTCTTCTTGGTAGGCACGTTACATTGGCGATATAAAATTGTAAGTCTGATTTAAACTGACGTTGTAAATAAAAGTTAGGAACGCTTTTTCTTTATTATCTTATTTCAAATAATCGTAAAAAAACTTAAAATGAAATGAACGTCGTTCTGGCTCCGATTCATTAGCTGTTTTACATTTTAGGTAATGAGATGCGAAGAGATGTATGTGCCCAAATTAAAAATTTAGAGATAATCCGTACAAATTGTAGGAAACAGCTCCTCTGTTTTAAGACAAGAGATGTTACTAGTAGCTCTAATGGGTGCTGCATGATTTAGAAAAATAATTCAATGAAAGCATATCTAGGATTTGAACTTTAAACGCGTTTTAGCAAAACTTTAAAAAGTCCACTTATGCCCTTTTGATTCTCAACGCCTCATTTGTAGAATTTTAAACTAAATGCGCTCCGGACGATGCTATAACATTTATATCTTTTTCAAACTTTCGTTTTATTTAAAAATACTAAATTGTGTACTATAGTGCTTTGTTATGAGTAGGCAGGTCATGAATAATATGCCAAAGCTTTGATCTTTTGAACTAAGAGTCAAAAAACCAAAACAGAAAAAATCAGGCTGTAAGAAGCAAAGAGATATAAATTCCAAAATTTAAATTTTGGTGTTAACCAGTGCAAATAATAGGGGAACCTGTCCTCTGCTTTTGGAAAAGAGATGGTACTATAAACTCTGGTGGGTGCTGCTATACAGCATGAATTAGAAAAAAAAAAGTTTCAATTAAAGCCTACCAAGGATCTGAACTTGAAACGTGTTTTAAACTTTAAAAAGTCCTTTTACATCCCTTTGCGTCTCTGCCTCAAATGTAAACGCTATATTTTAATCTGGGTAGTATCTTCTGTTTTTTCTCAAACCATAACTAATTAAATGTTTTCTAATTGGTAATAGAGTGGGCGAGAGTTGTGAGGGATCGTGGAAGTAGTATCGGAAGGTAGCACCATTTACAGTGGTGCAGCAATCAGTATCATGTATTGTGGTAGATCATATTACAATGATGGTTTTTTGTGACTCAGCAAGAATTTTGTATTCAGTTCCAACTTAGCCGACGTGATCTTGTTTTACTAGAAAAACTGCTCATGCCGTAAACATCACTGCTCAAGATTTTTCTTCTATTCCTGTCAGGAAACCGCTAGGCTGCTGCTTGCTATGGGAAAATTTCCATGCGACTCCATTTTAGTCAGGATCCTTGTAATCACCCAGGATTGTATGAAAGGCATTTTTGAAGGAAATCCTTTTCATTTGTGCACATTAGGGTGTCCCAAAAAATGAAAATCTTTTTTTTTTAAAGGCATACCCTCTTATTTTTTTTCCTTTTATATCAAAACAGTTGCAAAAAAAGTTTCATGCAATTTGAAGCACGGCAACCCGTGCCGACTTGCGCCTAAACGTGTAAATAGCACAATGTATTCCTAAGCAAGCGAACGCAGGCGACGCGATACTTTGCGAAGCTCAAAACAGCTATTAATGGTGCACAGAAAAACAAATCAAAGCAGGAAAACATATGTTGGGGATTATCCGTGGCAATGTGCAAAACGTTAAACGTGTCAGTACGAATATACTCCAGTCGGTGAGCGCAGTATAGTTCTTCCATAGTGAACAAAACATGGCAGTGGAATTGCGTAGTTCGATAAAAAAAAGAGAGATTTTTAATAGGAGTGGTAAAACATTAAATTACGAGCTCAAAACTTCCCTATAACGAACAAGTTTTGTCTGTTTTGTTTTATAACATTCGAGAAGTAAATTTAACCATTAGTGAAAGTGCAAATCTCGTTATTCAGGAATGAACCATAGTTTGGGAAAAGAACGCATTTCCTCCAAACCGTTGCCAAATTAAGTCAATAAACTTAAAAACCTGTATTAAATTTGGGAAGACTTACAAAAAAAATGCAAATAAACTGCAAGAAGTATTCAGGCAGCGTCAACTAGAACTTGTGAGTAATTTAAACATTTTTTTTGATATTGCATTTGCTGATGCACTTGTGTTAATCAAAATGGATTATGATAAGATTTTCTTGCTAGAACAAGTATATCAGAACCTGAAAATATAATACCAGAACCTGGAACAAGTATACCAGAACCTGGAACAAGTAAATCAGAACCTGGAACAAGTAAATATAAAATGAGGAGCGTTTTTATTACACCAAAGTTAGTTGCTTCATTGGACAGGTGTCAGTTAAGTACACTTAAGTGTACGAGATTCAGTGTTTATTCTTGAAGCTACTATTGACGCATTGGGTGTAATATTGACGAATTTCCAATAAGTAAATCTTTTCAATTCAAAGGATTCAAACCGACGACGAGCAGAAGGAGCGCGAGGAAAGAATAAAAGCTGTGAGTGCTCAAAAATCAGAAGGTCGCTAACCTATAGTTATTTCATACTGATGTAAGAAACAACTCATTGCTCTGCCTAAACTGCGTAATTCTACAGGAAAAGAACAGGCATAGGCTGTTTGGAAGGCAGTTTTAGATTAAAATCTCGAAGACAAAGTTCAAGTTCTCTATTGTGATACTACAGCTTCCAATACAGGTCGTTATAATGGTACTTGCGCCCTTCTTGAGCAGAAATTTGATAGAGAAGTGATTTCCTTTGTTTGCCACCATCATACATACAAACTATTATTAAAGGTAGTATTCGAAGTGAAAATTACGCAAGTCACAACAAACCCTAATATTCCACTCTTCAAAAATCTCGGAGTCTTATTGGAAAATCATCGATCCCACTAAAACCCAGTGCTGTAGAGGAGCTGCGGAGTTGTTTCGAATGATACCCGAACTTGAAAATTTACTTGGTTTTTTTTCCGTGCTGAAATTACAAATGTTACGGTCAGGGGTGGCTATCGAGAGCTGATAGAACTGTCTATCATATTTTTAGGTGGAGATACAGAAAATAAATTTTGAATATGACCACCAAGAGACATGCATTAAGCTCGATGGATGGCTTGAGCGATTTACTCCCTAAAACTATTACTATTTAGTTCACAACTTAAATTCGATACAAAGGAAAATGAAGCATTGTCGGATGTCTGCTTGTTTGTAGTGACGATGTACGTGAAGCCATGGCTTTTCAATGCATTTTGGAAGTGAAAGCACTCAACAAAGATCTGTACTCTTTGAAATCTTTGAAAGCGTACGGAAATGTGGACCCAATTATCTCAAAAGCTGCTCCACAAAAATTCATCCAGCATTTATGGTGTTTATCTGACGAAATAGCAGTCTTAGATCTTTTTGATGATGAGGTAGGAGAAGAAGCAAAAGAAAAAATGCTGACAAATTTCCGTAAAGAATCCTTCTCGGCCCTTAAAAAAAATTCATTCCATCGAAGTAAGATCTTTGTGGTTCATTGTATGGTAAGTTTTGATCCATCTACATCACAGTGATTTCATCTAGTTGTTTAATTATTCATTTATATCGCGCATTTGTTACCGGTTATTTTATTATTTAGCAGAGAAAACAATTGATGATTTCATATCAGAAAGAAGCCAGTCATTGTTTACTAGATTTAAAAATTGATGATAGTTTTCTCAACGAGAATCCCTCTTTATGGGTCAATGATATTTCATTCCTTGATGCAAAAAAGACAGTCCCAATGCTTAAAGCAGGAAACGATGTAGCTGAAAGAGCGGTAAAAATGATGCAGGACTTTCATGGTTTGCTACCAGCTGATGAGGTGCAAAAACAATGTGTTACGTTGCGTTCGAGAGCACCCGAAAAATTTTCTTGACTGCAAAATGCTAATATTGAAACGGAAATATGTGCATTGATGTTTCTTGTAGTGCAATAATGTTGTAAGTATATGCTTAAAATAAATTGATGTCACGTGTAGTGAGGAATTATACAGTTAGCAATCTTCCCACAGTAGTCACCGTACAGGACTTCAGGTCCAACTTTGACCTCAAGTCGGCAAGGATTCCTCTTATTTTATTGCAATAAATTTTTTTTCTAATGTTTCTGAAGTGAAAAGGAAAAAATATAGTGGGTATGCGAATTCGATTTCCCAATTATCTTTCTCCATTATATCTTGGGATATCCTAGTGCCCATGTTAGTCTTTAAATCCTTATAATTCAGAAGCTTATAAATTTCTTATCGGTTCCCCGTGTCATCCTAGCTTTAGGTTTATATTAGAAACTATTTTCCCAAGTATTTTAAGCATTTGCTATATTTTGGTATAGCCTTGACAAACTGCTTCCGTGCAACTCATTTTATAAACAGAGGTAATAGCAATTCTTTTTGTTACCTTATCCTTGGGTTCAAATGGAGAGAATAGTTGAGATGAATAGTCTGTGGACGATTATACTCGGTATAGGAATATTGAACTTCCTATGATTTAAAGTTACGACCATTGGAGTGATTTTATTGACTCATTCTTTATCATGGGAATTCTAAATCTTTAAGCAATCTTCTTTCCTGTAAGCCGTAAGCGTATACCATTACGACCTACACACAGACTTTATGTGGAGCCACCGTATCCTCCTGCTCATAACTGTTTATTAGTCACGCGATTATTAGGAACACTATATTCGCAACATACAGGGTGCGGAGAAAGTTCCCACAATTTTATTAGATATTCCAATAGGCGGTAACTAACACATAATGCAACAAATCAACAAGTTAACCCATTTCAGGCCGAGCATGGAAAATTTATAAAATGTGGTAATATTCTCTTAAAATTGGGTTTAAAATACATCTATTAAGACACAAAAAGTTTCTTGCATAAAAAATAACATTTAATTAAAAAAATAAAATGGTGCGTATACGCACCATTGGCCAAATCAATGAACAAATATTTCAATGGAACAATATTATTCTTAGTCGATTTTTTACATTTTTAAATGAAAAATTTCGAATCATTTCGGATGCAAATAGACTGCATTTGAGACACAAATGAATCGTGTGGTTTTTGCGCACTTTACATCGTCTGCGGGCTTTTTCTTCGTGTTCATTTATGGTATATACAATTCTATCAGTCCATATTTCATTCGGTAGAGCTGTGGATGATGGACGACCCTTGTTTGGGTATGTTATTTGTACCGTTTTTTCACCAAATAAATTGTCCTTCAATTCAGTTTTTAATAAGGCAATCGCTATGTATGACCTAAAGTCTGTAAGTGGCATTTTTGTGTTATTAGCAATTCTATGTAGCTTCCATGAATTCACTATCACACTATCAATAATATTTGTAAATAATGGCCACCACCATTTTTTGCTTTGAATTATAATCTGGTAATTTGCTATAGCATTGTCATGCAGGTCAACGCCTCCCATATACTTATTGTAGTCCAAAATAAAGTTCGGTTGTGAAATATAAATTTCCTTTCGTTCACTGCGGCTATTCGTTTGGCATTTACAATTGGCAAAATGGTCCCATTATTGGTAACAATCGTTGCTACAGCATTGTCATTGTATTTGATAGCCAATGTCTTCGCATCCTTGTTGAATACAAAATCATAGGAACCCCGAGGTTTTTTTTTTTTTTTTTTACATGTTTTTGGAGTCAGCCAATACACATTCAACAAATTTCACGAGCTGTTCCAGATGCAAAAAAAAAAAAAAAAAAAAAAAAAAAAAACCTTTTCTTTCAACATTTTGAATAAACTCTAGGAAGAAAAAAAGTAATCAAAAAATAAATTTCAGGTTTTGGAACAACGTTAAGTAATTTCATAATAACACTTGTTCCTAATGGCATTTTTTGTTGATTACTGCTAGTCTCATACGGAATGAATTGGAAAAGGTGTCCGTCTGATGAGCACAAACACCAGAGTTTCAATCCAAACCTTACTGACTTTCCCTTTATGAATATTTTTCATGAATGCCTTCCAAAATAAGGCACCATCTCTTCGTCAATTGACAAATTTTGAGAAAAGATTCCAAATTGTAGATGATTTTTTTATATATATGCAGGAAAAATGGGCGTAATTTAGCAAACTTGTCTGTTTTATCAAAGCAAGAGTTATCGGATAAATGGATATTTTGTTTTATATTTTAAAATCAGATTCGACTCTTGCTTTTCCAAATTATTGGTAGTCCTTTATACTCATCTGAAAAGAAGTACATATCTACTTGGGGAGAGAATAGTATCCAGAAAGAATCAGTATGCCTAAAAATATTTTCAAGTCTGTTGCGGAAAATTGGAAATCGTGACTATTATTGTCATTACATATTTTTTTGAAAAAAAATTAGACAAATCTATTAGGTCACATGATTTAGACCCATCTATTAGACAAATTTAAATGAAATAACAACAATTTGCAAAAAAAAAAACGTATGATTTTTTGCATAAAAACTAGGTTTTCAATTTTTGCTTATTGTTCATGCATTCAGCCAATGGTGCGTTTACGCACCATTAAATTTGAATAATGATTTATAAGATTTTTTATGACATTATTTTTATTTTTATTTTATCTATAGAAAATTCAACTTTAACCCATTATAAGAACGTGTGATTAATCTCAAGTGGATTAATTATACAATTTCAAAAAGTCGAATTTGACAGTAAACGTTTCAAGGTAAAAAACAAGCATATTTTGAAATTTTCTCTAAAGAAAGTGCTTGCTCCAAATGAATTACTATTATTTTATAGATGCCTTCAAAACCTTTTAAAATAGCATAAAAATTAAATTTGTAAAAAATATACGAAACAGCGTTGAATAAAAATTCTTTACTGAAATGGTGCGTATACGCACCTTTGGCCGAAAATGGGTTAAAGCAATAAAAAACTCTTTATTGAAACAATAATAATAACATTAAACAAAAAAATTATAACAATTGTTGAAAATTGGCTCCTTTGGCTTCAATACATTTACGGAGCCGCAATCTGAAATTGCCGACGATGCTCGCGCACGCATCCACCGTTATCTCATTCCAGGCACGCCTCAAGGCCGTTTTGAGCATGTCGACCGTGGCGTATCGTTTTCCCGAGATTTTTTCCTCCAAGATTGACCACACCGAGTACTCCATCGGATTGAGGTCCAGTGAGTAGGGGACCAAACATCCTTGCGCCAAAAACCTGGGAATAGATCTTCGCAGATGGCAATCGTCGATCGGGCAGAATGCGCAGGAGCCCATTCTTGTTGGAGTGTGAATCCATCTTGGCCAAAATGTTCTGTTGCCATTGACCTCAGTACATTGCATAGTACTCGCTGCTGATAGCTCGCAGGATTAATTTTGACCTTTTTGTCAATGAAAACAAGCGGCGTCTTCCCAGTGGCACAAATGCCAGCCCAGACCATTAAGGAGCCTGGAAAGTGACTGTGTCCGATGATTTTTGCAGCAGCGGTCTTCTTCTGACCCTTCTTAAGCATTTGGCGATAATTTTGGCGGTTATGTGTGAGCTCGATGGTGAAGATCTTCTCATCGGTAAAGAGAACCTTCGAAAGGCGAGCACCAGCGGTCAAGTGAAGCATCCGTCGAGCTTTTATCAATCTTTTCTGCTTCATTGTGTCATTGATTAAGTGGAGGCGACTGATCTTGTGAGAACGAAGCACCAACTTGTTTTTCACGATGGTTCGGACGCTTTTTTCGCTGATCTTCAGTTCTTCGGCTATCTTTCGCATTGAGCACTCTGGATTGCGACAGATGCGACAGCGGATCTTCTGCACATTCGCTGGAGTCGTTGCAGTGGTTGGACGACCACTCCGTGAACGGTCGGCAGTCTCTCCAGTTTCCTTGTAGCGTTTCACAGCGTCATAGACTATTTTATTCTTGAATACATTCGTTCGAATAATATCGGCTGTTTTCATTCCCTTCTTGCGTAATTCAACGACAGTAACACGCACATTTTCACGATTCATAGCTCACCAATTCAATGAACTAACAAAGAAAAAATGATTAAACCTCAAATACTTTTAATGCCAATTAACAATATGTGCCAAATAAATCGCCAACATACGATTTTAACGTAAAAAAATGTTTTAAACAAAATTGTGGGAACTTTCTCCGCACCCTGTAAGTAACAAAAGTCATCCGGGGAGTTTTCAGAATGTCTTGAACTTTAAGCCATGCTCACAAATAACGCAGAGAAAAGCAAAAGTTGAAATGAAGTTTCCACATGCTACTGTAGGTAGATGTCACAGAAACGTAATCGGTAGGTATCAACCCTATAGAAAAATAATCAGGCAGAGAGGAAATAAATTGAATTCAACGTGGATTTTTTTGATATTGTAAATATGCGTAAAAATTCATGTTAAGTTCACGTGACCTGATAGAGGTGTCTCATTATTTTTTCTTAAATAAAGACCAAAAGTGCAAACAGTACAGTTATTACTTCTTGTATATTTTTTATCGCAGGTTAGTGTTATTTGCAGGATTATTTACAGGAAGTTTAAATTTGGTCGCCTCAAAAAAAAAAAAAAAAAAAAAAAAAAATATCAAATTGATGTATAATGCTAAAACACTTTATAAGAAACATTAAAAAGTGAAAACTATAAACGAAAAAAGGCTTTTAGAGTAATGTGAATGAACGATGATTTTTTTATTATTATTATTTTTTTTAGTTTTTGCTTTTATTTTAATGCAATTCGTAGTTAAGTCAGTTTAAATGAGCCTATCTATTTAAATGGTTAAAGTGATGAAGTTATACATGAAAAAAACTGCGCAAAATGCTATCAAATTGGTAATTAAGTTAATGTGTTAATAAGGATAATTCCATTAACTAAAACTGCACTCTATGCCTTAATTTTCGTTAAGTAGCTATCGTATGTACTTTTTTTCTTCAACTACAAGGAGAGTACCGTAAATAGATGCTTATTTGAAGCAATGGAAATAATTTTTATTTAGCCGAAAAACATTTTTTTTTTTTTTTGTGAAAGAGGTTTCTTGCATTGATATTTACAATGTATTGTTAATATTATACTAAGTATTAAAGCGTTATTTGGATTGGGAGGTACAACAAAGAAATCTTTGTATTAGTTGTTATTTAATGGATAGTTTTCGTGTTTTTAAGTCATTACTGGAATCGACTGGTATACCATGCTGAAACTGGAAAGGTTCATTATCTTCAAGTTCTTACAGTATGTAATTGAAATGTGTGCACTGCTTTCTTTGGTACATTGAATTTAGCGATAGAAACAAATATGAATTTAAAATACTAGAGTTATGAAAATATATTAATAAAATTAAAAAAAAAAAGTTTTTAGTTTTTTACAGGACATGGCGAAGAGAATTTTGAAATGCTACCTTTCTTGCGAATGGTCGCCCCCCTCCCACCTCCTTTTTTTCCCCAAAGGCGCATTGTTCGATGTTTCCCTTGTTCGAGACCCTTTTCTAGGTTAAGTTCAAAATTCAATCAGGCAGTGAGAATCTTAAGTGCTGCGTATGTGTTACAAAATACTCAGTTTGAACCAGATAGAAATGTCACTTCACAGCATGTGAGGAATGTGTATGACCTGGTGTAAATGTACACTGTTAAAGTAAGAATTAGTCGTAGAAATTTACAAGTTTACTACAGGATTGTTTAGAAAATTTTTCACTTAAAAAAGGTTTTTTTTTTTTTTTAGAACTCATTCTGTGCTTTTCATTTTGATAGAGTTCAAATGAGTAGAAAACTATTCAAAACACATAGACGGTTTTTTAGAACGGAACATTTTAACGGCCTTGAAAAAGTAAAAAATCAAAGATGAATATTTTTACTGAACTTGACGCACTGATAACTTTTCTTAAGTCTGTCGCACGCTATGTAGCACGCAGGTAGCGTTCGACACGATCCCGAACTGACAATATGGCGACTGGTTGTGGATATGGTGAATTTTGGTTTCTGTCATGTATTTAGTGACACTCCCAAGGTTAAGACAAATCGATTGACTTAAGATGCGTCAAAATCATCCAAGGAGTTTAGCCTGTACAACGCCACATAGGAACAAACATACATACGTAGACTCATAAACACATTACCCTCCTTTGCGTCGTGCACACGCAGTCGGGTAAAAAGGAAAAGCATTTAACTGACACTCTGAACCAGTGAATATAAGAATGATATCACTGGGTGATACGATTTTTCTAACATGAATACCATCACGTGTTTTGAGTTACTTGTTTAATTGTAACCAAAATTGCTAAAAGATATGGATGTCTAACACGTCACGTTTCTTTGTTATAGCCTCTCTAACATTTTCATGCACCCGTGCTTATAATGTTATAAAAATAATTTAATTTCATTCACATTTCAATAATTAAAAATATAAAACAGCATATAAGTACATATTGAGAAAAATATCGTCTGCAATAGTTAATAGTTTTTGTTTAATAGAATATTTTATTTCGATTAGAATTACTGTAAGTTTCTGAAGTGGGAACATATTTTTTTTTAAATTAACCACTTATTCCGCAATTAAATGATTCTTCCACCGTCATATGTAAAACTCGGTTTGACGAAAAATGTTGTCAACCTATGGATAAAATTGTCAAAAGGTTTTTGTATTTAAAGTATTTTTTCCGAATTGAGTGATGCTAAATCTAAAAAAGGCATTTTTGTCGGTCGACAAATAAGAACGCTTATAGAGAACAACGACCTTATGGAAATCTCACCTGAAAACAATTAGCGGCTTTGTTGCCTCTAAAGAAGGTAGCTCTAGGATCTTTAGGCAATCAAAATAAAACTAAAAATACCAAAATTTTAGTCCAAAGCTTGTTGCAAAATTTTGAAACGATGGGGTGCAGCATGTAATTGAAGATAGACGCATTTCTTGCATCCTAACTTTGAATTTTCCCCTCCTAATTTTGCAACGTTGAGTGACGAGCACGGTGAACACTTTCATCAAGATATTAAATGTATAGAGGAATGTTACCAAGGTAAATGCTAAGAAATTACTGGTGGTTTCTAATTCAAGAGGAAAAGTAAATTTTTCATAATTTTTTTTTAATAACATGTGGCTTTTTTTCTACTCAATAATAAAACTTGTGCCATTTTAACTTGCAATGTATGTATTAGTGTATATTTTTACTATATTTTCATTAAGATTCAAAATATAAGTAGATAAACATGTTTAGATTAGATTCAAAAATTTCAGTTTTTAGCCATTTTTGGAAATTAAATTTGTCATAACTTTAAAATGGTACGAGTTCCAAGAATTTAGTTTATGTATTTGTATTTAGCTGGCCCAAATTGACATAAATCAGCTTTTTACTCTCAGTGTTATTGAAAAAAAGTAACATTTTGTCACACAGTGTATTTAGTGACTTTATAGATAAAAATGTATCAAGAACAGCAATGAGTAGAATATTTCTGATATGTTTCTGTGAAAGTTAAGAAAAACTTTCCTAGAAATTTTACATGCTAGTGCAAGACTGCAAAATCTTATATCTTAAAATACTGTTCATTACATTGTGATTAATTCTTAATTATTTATGCTTAATTAGGAGAACAAGGCGAGCAAGCTAATCTAAAAAACTTTGCAGATGAAACTCATACATGTGTTTTCTCGTGAAAAGATTTCATTTGCGCAATTGCATCTGCTAAAAAAAAATAGCTTTGCGTATGAATAACGTAGATTAAAAGCAAAACGCTATCATTTCAATAATTAAGTTAATGTGTTAATAAAGGTAATGGCGTTTGATAAAAGTACAGTCTCAGACTTAATTTCTGTTTACCATTTAACGCATTATTTCCTTTCTACAGATGTACTTGAATTAATCTAAAATAAACGATGATCATTGTGATTTTAAAAAAAAAAGTCTTTTTTAAAAACACTGCTTGAAAAATTCGGTTTTCGCAATAGCACAATTAGTTTTTTTTCTGTACATTGAAACGCTGAAAGAGCGTAGGAGTTTAGTTTTTACTATGATTTATGAGGAAAAAGAAACTTTAATCATAAACGTTATCATTAACTGTGTTTTAATGGGTAATTACACAACTAAGAAATGTATTTTATATCTCTTTCCATGCTGAAAAAAGTTATATTTCGTGCTTTCTATTTTTTCAGTGTTAACTAATGAAACGATTATTTATATACATAAAAAAAAAGAATTAAAAAGAAAAGTAGAAAATTGTTTTTTTTGTAAATTATTACCTGCCAAGTTTTGTGTTATACATTTCATTGTTTTTTTGGTCATTGCTGAACGCATATTTATTAACTTACTACACATTGCTTATTGTTAAAGAAAAAAAAAACGTGAAATACCTATCTTTTTTTTAATCAAATAGTTTAAATTTACATTTTATACAAAACTAATAAAAAAAAGTGTCCATTTGAACTGATTTTTTTGTAAATAAAAGTTTTGTTAGAGTTAGTATTGTAAGCGTAGTCTTCATCACTTCCGAAAAAATGTACTTTTTAAACATAGGTAAAATACTTTTCATGTGCAAAATAAAAGAAAAGGAAGAAAAAAATATGTATCCTGTAAAGTTCTATATCTGTAACGCTCATATGGTTTCTAAAACCATTTCAACATTTAGGTAATCAAAAACAATCTTAAGATAGCTCTGCCATGGGCAGTGTACGGAAGTACAGAACGGCAGTACATGTAGAAATGAGTTGCCGAGATATTTGAAGTGTGTTGGATTCAATAGTAACAATAAGGAAATGTTGGAATTAGACGTTTTATTCTCGGCTTTTTTTCAGCTTAAACCAAATAAGCAAGCTTGTACAATAAATCTAACGTACAATAGATGACAAAAATGCAAAAAAATGAAAAATTTGCAGTTACTGCCCTTTACCTGCACACGGCAGAGCTGTTTTCACGACCGAATCTTGTAAAGTAAGTGATCTACCAAGCAAGGTATTAAGAAGATATGGAAAGTCATTTGACTGAAAATTCTTTCCAGATGATGCGAACAACATTTCATTCATGAATTTCTGCTAAATAACTGTTTAATTATTGAGTCATTACGATTGTAACGCTAACGTATACTTTTTTAATGCTTTTCAGTTGATGTTATTGATTATGCATTATTTATTTCGACTGCCAGAGTGTTCATATGTTTGATATTTATTACATTTTTCATAAATACGTAAATCGCGAAAACAATAATTAGTTGGCTACAATGCAAAAAATAACTGCCCGTTTACTAGAAGAACTGTAGGTGGCTTGGGTACCATATTTTTTTCTAGTAACCGTACATTAGGGGTGTCCACCAGGGGAACGGGGTCATGGCGTCGTCAAAATTTTTAGGGTTGTTGTTTCTAGGGGTATTTTCCCCTTTTTTGGGGAGCTCTTGCTTTTGGGGGGGGGGTCTTCGCGAGATTTTGGGGTGCACCCTTGCTCTTAGGGGGTGCACCCCTGCATACAGCTTCTTCTTAAGTAATTCTGTAACGGTACAGGGTCAATGCTCAGTTACGGTCTTGAGGTTCACACAGCTTCAGTTGCTAACAATTTGTTGAAACATGCTGTTTAGTTTTAGATGAAAACATTGAATAATAAAGTTCTTATCTAATCGTTACTGTTACTAATATTATTTTCATAATTTGCGTGGAAGTTGTAGAAAAATCTAAGATTTTGTTGGATATCTTTTCCTCCGTAAGCTCTTTTTTTTGCATTGAAAAATGCGTTCCTTATAACACAGAAACACGTATGCAGCAATCTGCTTTTGATATTGTTATTTACTAAGTCATTATTGAAAAATAAGATCAAGGATCATAAGACTGTGACCAATAAGACTATTTTCTAATAATGATTATTACACTTTTGCCTCTCGATAGAAAATGGCTTGTTGATAACTCTTTATCTTTAGTTAGACTTTCTGAAGACATTAAAGTCACAAGCTAGCGCACTTTTGTACCATACACAGAAAAATAGTAGATGTGATCTTAAGGTAAATAAATTCCCTTGTGTTGAGTAAAGTAAACATAACCAGCGTTAAAAAAAGCTCAAATTTTCAGATTACTGCATACATGTGTTTCGGCGTTTCAGGGAACGCCTTTTTCAATGCAAAAAGTAAAGAGCTTGTGGATGAAAAGACATCCGACAAAAGCCAAGAACAGATAAGCACACAGCTTAAAAGATAAAAATAGCAGATTAACCAAACACCAATGAGAAAATCATAAATCAATAAGGAACCGATAGGAATGCAAACAAAGGCCAGTAGCTTACTCTGGGGTACATAAACGCCGAAAGAAAGAATCCAATTGGACAAAGATTAAGCCAAAGTTTAAACAAAAAGACTATGTCAGTAACCGTAAAACCGCAAGAAAGGAAAAGCAGCATGGAAGAAAAAAAAACACACAAGAAATGAAATGAAAACAAGATTTTCAAAAAAAAAGGAAAAAAATAAAGAAAAATAGAAGGAAAGGGGGAAGGGGGGGACATCAACAAAGACAAAAAATATAAAAATAAAAATAAACGAAGCAAGATAGATAAAAATGAATGGAAAAAATGGATGGGGAAAGGACAGTGTTAAAGATATGCGAACCAGACCTTGGAAAAATACGGTACTGATTTAAGATCATTAACTAAGCTAGAACTGTTCCTTAAAATATGGAAAAATTCCCAAAAGTCAAGAGCTGATGAATTGGGGCATTTTTGGATAAACTGATAAGAGTTATAATCAAAAGAATGATTCGAATCCCAACAATGTTGAGCAATACTAGACTTATTTAATTGTTATTTTTTCACATATTTTTGAAGCTCTTTCAAGTAAAGCACACCGCGTCTGCCCAATATAGACATGTTTACAACTACAATTAATTTTATAAATTACACAACAATTAAGAGGGTGAGTAGGATCTTTAAGAAAAGAGAATGAAAGTTTATTAACAGGAGAGAACACCACCTGGAATTGGAAATGTTTTAGAATCTTATCGACCTGATAGCTTACAGATGGAAAGAATGGCAAAACAACCAAATTCTTTCTGATGAAGGTTCGGCTACAAACATTTGTTTGAGATTTATTTGAAAGTTTTTTATAAATAGAATCAATCAAGGTTGGCGGCGGATAGTCTCTATCAATTGCCACAACTTTAAGATAATTAAGTTCCGATGAAGAACAAATAGTAATTGCGCGATACTTAAAAGAATTGAAAGCAGTATATTTTCCGAGAATGAGACGATGAGGAGGTAAAGAAACAGCAAAAGGTTTGCGATAAACAGTAGATTCAAAACCAATTTCAGTACGAGAAACAAGTACATCAAGAAATGAAATACAATTATTCCGTTCTTTCTCACAAGAAAACTGAATATGAGGATCAACGGAGTTTAAAATAGACAAAACCTCAAACACGTGTATGCAGTAATCTGCAAATTTGTGCTTTTTTGACGTTGTTTATGTTTACTTTAGATGTGACCTTATTAGTCTACATGACCTGATTTGGAACGCATACCTTACATGATGCAGTTACATTCTAAAGATTAACAGAAAAAATATTAATAGCATTTCTTGGCTGAGTAACAGACATATCTACCCAGATACGTACCTTTTGCCGTGCAGGCCACAGTATATTTTTACTATTTGTCCCAAAAACCCTGCTCATCTAAAGTTTCTAAGTTGCTTAGTTTTATTTGAAGACTGTATTAATTTCAGAAAATGGTTACTCGAGAAAAAAAAACTTACAACTTTCCTTGCATTGTTTATAACTTCTTTAATCAACTGTTCAAGTATATTCCATCTCGATAGTTAAGACATGATTATAATAATCCCAAACAATTACAACGAGCAACAAAATAAAATATATCTTCAGTTACCATCTATACCGTCTTAACAGTTTCTTTGCCTTCTTTAAGCTTAATTCATCAAGTATTTGAAGTTACAAGCGAACATCGTTATTCAGATCAGAAATGTAAGTCTGAGAGATAAAACTAATCTACCCTAAAGTAATACAAGACTTATTTTTGACTGGAGTAATGACTTTCCTGCGTTTCCTTTTAACAGGATAAGTAAAGAGATTCGGGAGGAAATTAAATTAAAAATCTGATTTTCGTTTTTCAGACGACGATGCAAATGGAAAAATTGATTTTTTCGCTCCTAATGAAATAATTCTTTATCTATCCGACACAGTTTTTGTATTTCTTTCCTTTTAAGCACTAAGAGACTTTTATAATGTTTTGTTTCAAATAGAGGTTCCGTACAAATATGCGAAGAGATTTTCTTTTGTACAGATGATTAAGTAAAATCCGAAGTTATTAGCTGAAAATTTAATTCCTTAAGACTCACAAATAGTAAGTAGAATGAAAAGTCGGTTTTAAGATCAGTGTGCCGTAAGAAAGAATTTTGTTTTTAATAAGTTTCTTCCTTTTTTTCTCTTCAAGGACTTTTTTTTGTGAATTTTGTAGTTTAGCAAACTAATGCGAGATCAAGTAAATTCAGTGTATTTAAAAGTACTCGCTAAACTACTTAAATATTCATCACCAGAATGTTGACCCGAAGATCTTGACTGTCACGCGAGTGAGGTAGATTTTAATCAAAATTTTAACTCAATCGTGTAATTTCAATTTGGCATGTAAGCTGTCATGCGTAGGAGTTTTAATCTAAAATCAACAGAAAGTGCGGAAAAAGCTTACAATGATACAGCTATACTTTAGACTGATGTTCAAGATCACTAATTAAGCATGGTTTTAAAACTAAG
This sequence comes from Uloborus diversus, assembly GCF_026930045.1. Classification (NCBI taxonomy): domain Eukaryota; kingdom Metazoa; phylum Arthropoda; class Arachnida; order Araneae; family Uloboridae; genus Uloborus; species Uloborus diversus. The sequence continues at coordinate 49,682,208 of NC_072736.1, forward strand.
TTGAAATGATCACATATAAATTGAATTATTTCCTTCAGCTGTAAACTATTACAAGTTCCTTACACAGAATTATATTTATTTAAAGGAAAACTAATTAGGTACTACACAAAATCTTAATTCCAGTTTAAAAAATGTGTAATACCTATAGTTGGGGCAAGCCTAACCCGGCAGCATTACAATAATGTGATTAGGATCTGTGTAGCTTGCACAGTACTGCTAATAGGTTAGGCTTGCAGCGACTATAGTCACTATATCGAGAAGTGATAGAGAACAATGCCCACAAGTTTAAATTTACATTAATGCTATGTTATAAGCCCACATAATGAAATTTTTAATCTTAATTACATCTATAACGGTACCTTGGAAAAATATAAGTAATTGTTTATTTACTGAAGATCTGCGGTAGGACTCGCATACAACTCCAGAAGCATTTTAAGGTTTTTTTTTTTTTTTTTTTTGCCACGCAGTGCAATTGGATTAGTTAAATAATATGATTTTTTCGTCACAAAGAATCTCACTCAAGTTCTACTCAATTTGAATTAAAAAGATATTTTTATATGTACACTTTAAAAAAAAACTGATTATTTCCGCGGAATGTTGCAGGATTTCACGGGTTTTCACCTGTTTCCCCGTAAAATCAAGTATTTTTGAAAAACAATTTCTTGGGTTGCTTCAAGTTGCGCGAACACAGACTCCTCAGTAGTAAGAAAAATATGCTTAATTACTAGTTTAAACATTAACACAGTGTATTTATGAAGTGTGTCATCTTTATTTCGGATATTGCTCATCGGGTTTGACTCACTTCCCAATGCGAACGAATAAGCCTCTGGATAGCTGCAGCTTTGCAAGACAAGAGTTGCAGGCAAGGGAGATGCCTGTTTCTTACTTGCAATTCTGCCGTAGAGCTTTGGCCGTTGTTCCATTGATACTTCTGGAACTTTCTTAGTAACTCTGGGAGGTTATATTATGAATTGTATTAAACCTACCGAAATTCAGTTGAAGGCTCTAGACTGGTGTTAACCTGTGAGATCTGCATAATCTTCAGAAAAACTCAAGGATAGTTTGAGAAAGGTTTATGGTTTTTAGCAGAAAACTTTTCTTGATTTTGCAAGATATGTTGTTGGCAGAAAATGGACGCCTGCCCATTATTTTCAAGGAACGTTTCTGAATCGTTTTTACAGTGCATTTTCAGAAAAGCTATTCCATGTAGTAAAAGATAAATTTATTCCAGAAAAGAAGTAAAGCAGGATGAAAATTGTATCTTTAAAGTTTCATGCTATTTCTGCAGTACGAAAGCAAGCTTCCATAAATATCTGTTCTACGTAATTTATTTATGTAGAAAGTTTCCTTTTTTTTTCCTGTGACTATGTTTTGATCATATTTTATGATAAAAACGGCAGTTTAATCGTCCTAGTCCCCTTTTAAACACAAATATAATGTGATTTTAAATTAGCTTTTCGAAGGAAGTACGAAAATAAATAAATAAATAACGCAGGAATTAAGATTTAAATTACAGGTAAAGTTTGTTAAATTACGCAAATATTCCTGCAAATTGAAAAATATGCCCTTAATTAAACGCAACATGGACGATCATTTCTTAAAAATACATATCCAAGTAAAATATACTAATTTGATAGAGCATTTTAAAAATGCTTCAAGTAAAAGATTTCTCAAAACTGACTCACTTAAAGTTAGTGCAAAGAAATACAATTATTAATTCACAAATTTTGGCATATCCTTATAAATATTTTCAAGCATTCTCGAAGTTTTCAGAATGGCAATTTTAATTAGCAATTAAACTGTTCCGTCAAATTTAATTCTTAATTGCTACATAACTTTAAAAAGAAGACACATAATAGCTAACAGTAACATTTTGATACATCCGGAATAAAATGTTGGTGATGTATTCAAATTTTTTTAACATTATTTGAAAAAAAAATATTTTTCCACTGGAAGTAAACATAAAGTAGGCAAAAAACATAACATTGGCACCTCAAGGCAAATATAAATCTCGAACTTATACAGGTGAATTTACTTAAAACAAATTTTGTAGAAAAAATCTTTTGAAGAAGAACATGTGTAGAAAGCTTTTTTTTTATTTGAACAATCTTACGTTCAATTTTGAACAGATCAAATCCCTTAACAGTAGCACCTACGGGGAAACTAAACGTCAATCTTGATCCCGAACTAAAAGGCAAATTTACTTTAAACAAATTTTGTTCTTCTTGACCAACTCCAGACTCTGACTCCTAGAATTTTAGAGCAGTCGAATCTGACCCTTGCACCCGAAAATTAGTGGGACTCTGACTCTGAATCTGTAGCTTTGGTAAAAATTTAGACATAGGGAAAAAATGACTGACTCCAACTCTTGGATTTCATGTTATTGGTATCGGATATTGAATAAATTTGCTTATAGATGCGTATTGATTTTTTTCTATTTTTATATATTTTGAAATATTTAACATTTAAAATTGAAATGAGTATCATGTATATCACCTGTTCCTGCATAAATACAAAACTGAAGCCATAGCAAGCGTAAAGCATAATTGATTAAAAGCCTCAGTAAAAAATTTAATGCAACACGCCAATGTTTCCAAACGGGAACATGCCCAAAATATTAGATATATATTCTTTTTTTAATTTCTTCTTGCATTGTGTAAAGAGATGCCTAAGAGTAATATTTTTATGAAGCAGTTCAATATTTTACACTTGGAACATTGAGCGGAGTTAAATGGGTTCAAGTAACACATAATTAAGGTTGGGCAGATGATAATGTCGATGCACAAAGACGGTTAAAGCGTGTGAAAAGTTTAATTTAAGTAGACAAAAATGTCAATTTTGACATTTGAAAATATTATTTGGTTACTAGAATCCACATCGAAACGTAAGAATGTTATTCTGGCTATTATCATGCCATTAATGTCTATGTTGCATGAACTTCTGCACAGCATATAATTTTTTATACTGCCCTTTGTCCATTCTGCGATCAAAATTAACCTCCCGTTATTTTGATCGCAGAATTATTTTGAACCCCCCGCCTTTTTCGGCTTTTAATATTGTAATTTGTTATGCTATTAGCAATTTAGCTTTTCAAAAAAATAATGTTAACATGCAGGTAGTTATCAAAATAATGGAAACACCTGTGAATAAAAGTGACATGTGCTTCGTACGTAATAAAGAATAAAACTAGATATCTGGTGTTTTTATAACTAGCAATGTGCATATTCTGGTAGTATTTGGTGGATTAACCGAAGGTCTGGACGCCTTAGATTTTTTTCAATCGCGTGAAATATCGGACCTCTCAAATTTTAAAAGAGACCAAATTGTTGGAGCGCGTCTAGCTGAAGCAAGTGTAACTGAAACATCTCAACGTTGTGGTGTTTCTAAAAGTACAGTATCTTAAGTCATGGCAGCAGAGACGCAGCGCGGTAAGAAAAGCACGGCAAAGCAAAATAGTGCACGGAAAGAGAAGCTTAGTGAAAGAAACCGACGATATTAAAGGAGATTGTAATGTCTAAAAAGCGAACAGTATCAGCAAAAATGAGCAAAGAACTCAATCGCCATCTGGATTCACCAGTGTGAGTGATTAGAATCAGAAGGCACCCTTATCAACAGAACATTTGTGGCAGAATAGCAATTCCCAACACACTTGTCTCAGAGTGTTTCCATTTTTTGATAACTACCTGAAATAAAGAAAGTTCATTTATAAAATAAACAGATACAAAATAACAAGTTTATTACTTTTCAAATATTATTATTTAAAGCTTCCATGAATAAAGCTTTTTTTAAATGCTTGATGGCGCATGAGATGAATTTGTACCTCGTATGTGAGCTTTTAAACTTAATATAATTGAATGAAAAGCATGGAACATTTAAAAATTTGAAAATAGTAAAACCTTTACATTTCAGAACAAAGTATAACTATTTGAGCTAATAATATGTTTAAAAAAAGAGAGAGTAAAATAGGGAAAATAAACTATTTTGTTGTCTGACAAAATAAAATGGGTAAAAATCTAATGATTTTTTCTTTTCTTTTCTTTTCTTTTCTTTTTTTTTTTTTTTTGACGCATATTTATGAGTTTTATCTTAATCATGTTCCCAAGTTAAAGGCATTAACTACGTATACATTCATTGTTTCGCTGAAAAAACGGATTTTTGTGTAGTTTAAATTAAAATTTAGGATTAAAGATGGAATATTTTTCAATTTTAATTACAACAATCATCTCTCAATATTTCTCACTAAATTGTTTTATTATATCAGTTATATTTTTTTCAACATAATTTGTGCTCAACAGAAATAAAGTGTCAAAATTTTCAGCATCGTTATCAGGACACATTTTTCAAAAAAAAAAAAAAAAAGAAAGTTAGATATCACACAAAAACTTGAATTACTTACACACTAATAATAGTGTGTATTTTTATTATTATTTATTTTTAATTTTGTCTCTTCTTTGAATTACAAATATTATTTCATAAAGTTTAAAAATTTAGCAAATTTATGCAAAAATAATATAAGGTCAATGATTGCAAACACATAATCATTTTGAGATAAAATAATGTTTCTCATGAATGAAAAATGCTTCCATAATATATTTAACGACTACCATAAAAATTTTGATCTTCATGAGGGTCATTTTCATTTTTATATTGCATATCTTCTTGAAATGCTTTTTGATGCTCTTCGAAGATTATATAGTTGGCTAATAAATAACATAGTTCAAATAAAGAACTATCATTAACTTAGCGCATTTGATGTTACGAGTACACGATGATGCATTGGCAAAATCTTTCACCCAGAGTTTTTGTAAGACATTACAGTTAAACGGGTTATCGTTAATACTTGTGATATTTCCATTTGATTGTTATAACTTTTTTTCGGAAACAGTTTGGCAAACTGACGGTCGTTTCAAATGTTCTGAAATTAAGAAGATAAATATGAAAAAAAAATGATTTAAATGATTTACAAAAAAATGTAGGCATCAAATAGTCAATCATTTCGTAAAGTAAATTCTTCGCCTAAGATTTTCCGTTAGTTCATTAGATTATTTTTCTTAAGCTTTTTTTTTAAAAATATTGGGGATAGCATTTTAAGTAAGTTTAAATTTCTAATTAAATAGTATTACTAGTAAAACATAGTAATACAAGGATAAATGTCGCCAATTTTCCGGAAACTGTAGAATAGTCTTTCGGGGTTACAAGTGTACGATGCGCTCCTCTCGTATATTTTCTGCTTCAAATAAATGCGTGGAGTTGATTTACTGGGTGTTCCGAAAATGGTTGATACATTTAAAAAATCAATAAAACCTAAACGGGCAGCAATAGAAACATACCGCTTGTTGCACTATTCTTGGGACAACAGTAAATTTTCAGACAGACAAACTTTTAAAATTATTTACAAGGCGCTGCGGATTGCACTGCAGGTATTTAGAGGAGCCTACAGGTGTGCCTGTCTGGAAATTAACTGGTTTCCAAAGCATATTGTAAATAAACAGTGTATTGATTGAACATTTTTATTGATTTTTCTTGCAAATAAACAATGTATTGATTGAACATTTTTATTGATTTTTCAAATTTTCCGGTCGTTTTGGCGATCTTACAGATTGCGTTTTGTTTTATACCTTTAAAATGCCCGAGGCGCCATCTGTCGAGGAACATTGTAACTAATTCTGAAAGCTTGTGTGTCTGAATATTTACTGTTGTCACAAGCATAATGCAACAAACGATATATTTCTGTCGCTGCCCGTTTAGGTTTTATTGATTTTTCAAATGTATCAGTAATTTTTGGAACACCATATAGAAATGCTTCCCTAGACTCCATTTGATGTGAGGAGATGTCCTCTTTTACCATAGAGGGCATAAATTCAAGCCTAAAGCATCGCGGTTTGAAATCCCAAACAGCAGAGCGAATTTAAGTTTGCAAAGTTGTTAACACTGTCTGACTTGAAGAAAACTAGAACCACTAAATGACAGGCTTACGCATTAGCTTAAGTTTAGCCATTTTTGATCGTATTTTTCATTGGTCCGGAAATAGGGTTTCTAGATCAAAGAATCGGGACATTGCCAAACTTTGCCAAATTGGCCAAAAATAATATTTATTTAATAAACAACTCACGTGCCACTAGTAATTGCTCGCAGTGTAAGATCACAATCGCAATAACTCGCCAGAAAATACAAAAGCTCAAACACTCGTTCCGATCCAAAATGGCTGTTCTTAAGCTGAGGCGTCGGCTCGTCTATATACGTAGTGGCCTCAATGGAAACATACGCTGAAATCTTTTACGAAACGTTTCAAATTTAAAGATAAATTTAATGGTCTGCAGGGGAGAATAAAGCAAAATTACGAAAGATTTAGATCCTTTTTAGGTCCAAAATATATGTGATGCGGTAAAATATTATAAATATGCTGTAAATATGTGCCTCATTAAACATCTAAGAAAAGACTGCATTTTTTTCTTTCATTTGTTCCACGAGAAGTCTAAATCCCAAAACGCTACACGAGGAATCCTTTTTCAAGTGATCTTATGAATGAAAAGGCTTTATTCTTTCGGCTTTTGGCGGACGTTTTTTTCATCAATAAGCGCACTTATTTTGCTCAAAACATGGTCTCTTGTAACCCCGAGGCACGTAACTAGAGTTTCTGCAAATGTGTGCATTTTAATGCTGCACTATCATATTTTTAATGCTACACTATCATCTTGTATTTAGTATCCATCGTAGTAAGAAGAATTCCACTGTGGGGTATTTTCTGTTCTAGTGAAATATAAAGATTTTTTTTCCCTTAGAGGTTATAAACTTTAGTTTAGCTGATAGAATTGTTGCTAAGACCCTAGCATTTTTTCCCATGTGGCAATAACAGTTCTTATTGGTTTTGTTCCTAATTGTATACATATATTCTTTCATATGAACATTGTATTTGTAAGATCCTGAACACATTCAGATTTCCATTTCAAAAATCGTTTCTGTACATTCTACATTTCCTATATTCATACTAAATTGCATGTGTACAAAACTGATACAATTTGCATGGATCTTCTTTCTTCAAAACCAAGTTTGTTGCTTCAAAAAATACGATTTCGGAAATGCTTCGTTCTGAAAACGAAAACTTTTTAGCATCTCAACATTATCTTCGACTGAAAATTTTATTTGATCTAGTCAAGCTAAATTATAACCGAAAAAAGGTTTATCCTAACATTTCCCGCAACATTTTTTGAGTGTAAAAAATTAATGAACGGACGCGTTCAAGACCATACCACTTAATGTATTTCAAAACAAATTTAATAAAAAAATATACTTTGCTATAGCTAGCAAACATACAAAAAGTACTCAAAATTTAAGAAACGTTCCTTCCGCTCTGTTTGGTAAGCTAGAGAAAAAATAATAATTTTTTTCTCAAACATTTGCGTTTCACTAAACTATAAAAAGCTATTACGTAAATGGAAAACAAGGCTGCCTAAAGAGACAGTGGAAATTAATTTCCCTTCCAGACCATAGTTCTTCAGACGCGGTGTGAATAATGATGAGGTTCAAGTTTCCCCTATTTGATTAAATCACTGCCTGGAGAGAGGAACAGAGAATTATCCACAGTTTGTGTATATTTAACAACACCAGTATCGAATGCTTGTGGAATTATCTTTGTCATAAAAAAAAATGGCAAAAAAAACTTCATGACTCGGAATTTATAGCGTGCAACTTGCAAACAAAAGTCAAGAAGACATCTATAGTAGGCACGTGAAAATCGTTTATTGCGTTATGATAGGGTGTGTTGGGTTAGACATTAGAGTCCAGAAATAAGTAGACTGTATAAGCTTTTATTTTTCAAAGCGGGCGACATTTGTGCATGGCTAACCTCTTGTCGTCTATCTCATTTAACAGAAGAGTTGTCATATGTTGGTGTGAATAGTGGTTCTAAGAAAATAGTACTTTGCCAAGGGGCAATAAAGTTACAAGCATGGAAGAAAGGGTTTTAGACTGTAAAAATTTGTGCAATGAGTCCGATATTAATGGGTGTAACGTTACACGAATTCTTTGGTGTGTTGTATCATTGCTAGAAACTTTCCGGTATGGTTTGTGTAAAGTCACTCCCGCAGGCAGAGCTCCTACACCACTCCCCCCCCCCCGAATACATGCAAGTGCTTCTCAGTTAAATGGAGAGTCCTAATCCCCCCCCCGGGGAATTTAAAGCGTATGCGTAAAGATCAGCATCGCTGCAGAGCTGGTAAAATCTAATAGCGAAACGAAAACTGGCCTTTGAAGCAGAGCGGTAAAAGCTTTGCCACTTGTCTGTGAGACTCGAGTTGTGGGTTTGGACACCACTGAGGTGTCTTGGGTGTTATTTCCTTCTCTTAGTGCAATAAAAAGTCTTGTTAATTAAAATAAATGGACTGACAGTTTCACTGTTTTCTTCTTTTTTTTTCCAAGAACAGAACAAAAGGGTATTTGTCACATATTGAACCCATTTTAGTCCAAAAGCGATAAATGCCTCAAAACCAACACAATACAGAATTGGGAAAAAGATAAGAAGGGGGATGTAAGTGGACATTTTCAAGTTTTGAGTCCAAAGCCTTTTAAGTTCCGATCCTTAATAGACTTTTACTGAAAAGTTTTTCCCAAGATGCGGTATAGTTAGTTCTTGCCCCAAAGCATAGGAGAGGTTTTCCTACTATTTGCGTTGGTTATCTCCAAATTTTTAATTTTCGCACTTACATTCGTTTGCTTCTCCCTGTCTCAATTAATAGCTATTGCTGAATGCAAGTATTGCCATGGAAAGGTACGTTAATGTTTACATGAATGTCATGTTAATTACTGTATGATTATTTTTTACATGTACGGAGCTTGCTAGTAAGAGTTATGGCAATTCTATATTCAATGCCTAGTTGGAAAATTTCTTCTAGCTTTATTTCATTTTTTTTTTTTGTACAATATCAAAGGTTAAATGCTTTGTGATAATTGTTCTTCATGAAGTGAAATGTATTTTCATTTGTAAAAAGGGGACCTAATAGGTGAGTTTCATATTCTTCTTTACGATTTTTAAAAAGTCCCGACATAAACACCAAGAGACGACTTACTTCACCCGTGATCTCTAACATTGTAATTTTTAATATGATGAGAACATATTTTCACTATTAACATTTACATTTTTGTATTTAAATTAAGATTAATGTAATTTTTCCGCTAACAAAAGGCACACTAAAATTTTGCGATAACGTTTTACTAAAACCAACCTCACAAAGTTTTTCTTAAAGGCAACATGGATAGATTAGTTTTTTCTGATCAATATAATTCTTCAATAATCTGTTTTCTTTAAAAAATACAAAGAAGTAAGAGGAAATAATTTACAAAAGTCATTAATTCATTCTTCCATCATGTATGTTTTTATGAAATTCTTATATTTCTGCTTTTCAGATTTAAAAAAAAAAAAACTCACATTCTACAACATTTATCAAATGCTTGGAGCAAAATAATTAAAAATTTGATTTATTTTTTTCATGTCAAACTTTCATTTGCTGCCGTTAAATATTAGACAGAGTAGAAAAATGATTGGATTTTTGCTGAATTTCATTTAATAAAAAATTCTTTTGTTCTTGTCTACGTAAAGTAAAAAAAAATATAAATTAAAATCTCGAAAATATAAGTTCTCGGTTTTTCATTAAATATACAAGAACCTGCTCGTTTTGCTCTGCTGCTTTCTTCAAGAAGACAAATTATTTTTCTTTTCAAAGCTTTTCTTTCAGAACTGAACTATAAAAACCCATTAAAGAAAACAAACACATGCCTTGGGGAGTTCAAAATAAAAATTAAATTTCACCTTTTCTCATCTGATTGAAAGTGATTTAGACAAAAAAATATGCACGACGCAGTTTAATTTATTTTTTTTCTTATTTTAATCTAAGTAAAATGTTAATTTATTGACACATGTCTACGATCGCTGTATAGTAGTCTTCATGGTATTGATAGTCTGATAGTTTCGATAGTTTAGGATTCCGTGTAATTAAATGAACTTTAATAGTATTTTAAACTACCTTTGTAGTAGCTATAATATAATTAGCACTAAAATCTGCTTGTTGAAATCTGTGGTTGCTGCAAAACGTCATAAGTATGTACATACAAAATAGTAATAAACGAGCTGTTGTGTGCATTACATGACTTCCTTTTACACCAACTTAATGTTATTTCTCTATTATTAGCAATTTTAATGTGATTCAATAGTTAACTCTCTAAATAACACCAGCAGTGACCAAATTGAAACCAGATTTTTTAAAAAAATAAATGTATTTTTTTAATCGGCAAATTTTTCGCCAAGTTGGCGACAAAACATGACGACGAAAAGACAGGAGATATATCGCCAAGTGTCCGCAAAATTATAACATCACTTGAGTTTGCATCGAAATAAACAATGATTTCTTCCCAAAATGGTCCAAAAGCCCCTTTCAGAAACACCCGATTGTAACCAAAAAGGGAAGTGCACAACTAGATCCCACTAGGAGTCTACGTACCAAATTTCAACTTTGTAGGATATTTTGTTTTTGAGTTATGCGACATACATCCGCACATACGCACATACATACGTACATACGGACGTCACGAGAAAAATCGTTGTAATTAACTCGGGGATTGTCAAAACGGATATTTCGGAGCTCTATCCGTTCTTAGGCACTTATCTGCGTGTGGTCGGGTTGAAAAAAAAAAAATCAACATTCATTCAGGGGTGAGCAAAATGGAAATTAATACTTCTTTTTTTATAAAAAGACTAGTGGAACCCGCACGGCTTTGCCCGTAATGGAAAAATTAAAAGGTTTTTTGGTTCGTCTGTATATTTACAAATAATGTATGGGGAATTTTCTCGCCAATTGGCTTGTACCCACGTTACAGTTCCACGTTATGATAATTTCGTATTTTATCATAGTTTTTTTCTTAAAATTGGAATAGAAAAAGAACCACATCGAATTTTCGAAAAATCGCTTCGAGGTGCATACCCCCCTGCTACAAACTAACTTTGTGCCAAATTTCATGAAAATCTGCCCAACGGTCTAGGCGCTGTGCGCGTCACAGACATCCTACAGACATCCTCCAGACATCCTACCGACATCCAGACATCCTCCGGACAGAGAGACTTTCAGCTTTATTATTAGTAAAGAAGTAAAAAGAATTGAAAGGTCCGTGTCAACTACATCGTAAAGTGGCGTGATTTAAATCGTCTATAAGATGTGAATTGAAATATGCTTTGGAGATAATGACTTTATGCGTGCAACGACATGAAATTAACCTTCATTAGTCAGAAAGAACGTGTAAACATCCCTCTTGCAATCTCCTATTTATATTTTAAAAGTAGGGATGAAACGTGACCTGGTGTGAGTTGTATGCATGAAATTATAATCTTCAAACCTTGAAATATACGAGATACAGACATATATACGCACATAGACACAGATAAGACAAAAGGGGGTTTCATTCTAATTTACGCACTACATATGTTAAGGCGTTGCGAAAAATCATTTATGGGTAAGTCGAATGTCGTTTATGGGCAGTCAAAATGGAAATTCACGTTTAAATTTTTTAAGAAGTCAACATTGCATTTTTTTTTTTTTTTTTTTTGTACAGGGAAAAAAACATAAACATCCTTATTTCGTCTTATTAGCAAGAATTTTCGGGATAGCTCAAAATTTTCATATTTTTCAAAATATGTTTTTTTTTTTAAATGTCGAGGCCGATAATACTTTATGGCTAGGGTCTGGTGGGGTAAAGTAGTCATAAAATCGTAGGTTTTCAACTTAGGTGGATAATAAATACAATAAATTCTTTAAACACTTCAACTTTTTTTGTTGTTATTTTACATTGCATTATTAAAGAACACGTACATTGAATTTCAGGAAAAAAAATATTGATTTAAGTAGTTTTATAACACTTTCATTTCCCTTTGTATTTATGACCACTTTACCCCATGGGGTGGGGGAAAGTGGTCATAGCATGGGGTAAAGTGGTCATAGTTAAAAACAGCTGCAAAACTGTTACAAATAACCCTATTATTTGTATATTTCGGTAATTTTTATAGTTACAAGTATATGTACGAGTATATGCGGGTATGCACGAGTACATACGTGTCGTGTAAACATGAGTAAACATGTTCATATATTAATAAATACATATGTACATCAGATACATGCATGCATGTGCCAACTCAAGTATATTCGTGTATACACGAGCATATAAGCATGTATACGTGATTGCCTACAGGAGTGTATATGTGTCTACACGAGTATATACGAGTCACATGTATATGCGAATATATACGCGCACAAACGTACATCATTTGCGTGTTTGCACATGTATCTCGAGTTTATACCTGCATACCTGAGTTTCTGAGTATATACGTGTATAGTCGACGTATATACGCATATATAAGTGTCCTTTGATACACTACTGGCCATTAAAATTGCTACACCAAGAAGAAATTGCCAGAATGAAGCTAAATGTTTCACACGTGATAGTAAAATTGACATTAGAAAGTGATTACAAAATTAAAGAAAATTGATCATTTATGATTTGAAAAATCTCGAATAAATGGAGGTTTAAGTACCCTGTTAAGCCACCTCTAGCGTGAATGTACGATGTACGAAGTGATAAAATCGGGCATTGAGACATAACAGTCTCCTACGATATCCTGCGTCATCTCGTACCACAGTTACTGTAAACGTGCCACTCATTCGATCAAACTCATACGTGTTAGCACTCACGACGGGGCTCCCAGGAACCATTTTTTAACATGACAATGCTCGGTCACACATAGCAAGGGTGTCAAGGGATTTCGGATTTCCTCTTCCACATTATCACTTTCTCTGGTCTGCGCGATGCTCTGGTCTGCGATTTGTGACTTGCCACAAATCGAGCATATCTGGGATCACTTGAGACGGTAAATTGGACAACCTGTAAGCTTGATCGAATTAGTGGCGAGTTTACAGCAACTGTGGTACGAGAAGAAGTAAGACATCGTACGAAACTGCTGTACCTCAAAGCTCGACCGTATCGATTCTTAAATTCCCACTAGAGGTGGCGCAACAGGGTACTTAAACCTCCATTCACGTGAGATTTTTCCAGTAATAAATGATCATTTTGCTTTCATTTTGTAATCGTTTTCTAGTGTCAATGTTGCATCACTTGTGCAAAATTTTGTTTCATTTAGACTATTCCTTCTTGGTGTAGCAATTTTAACGGCCAGTAGTGTACTTACATACATATACGGGTATACACGAGTTAATTCGTGGATATATCCAGTGCGTGTTTGGGTACGTGTCTACTCACGTATATATATGTGGAAGCAAGAGTATATACGTATGCTTACGTGAAAACACGAGTCTATACCTGTTATACGTATATACTTATAACGTATAACAGGTACGTACAGTAGTGTACTTACATACATATACGGGTATACACGAGTTAATTCGTGGATATATCCAGTGCGTGTTTGGGTACGTGTCTACTCACGTATATATATATATGTAGAAGCAAGAGTATATACGTATGCTTACGTGTAAAACGCGAGTCTATACCTGTTATACGTATATACTTACATTTATGTGTAAACACCAGTACATGTATCCACGTATATCTACAAGTATATCCGCTAATATACATATATGCTTACATAGTGAATCCGAGATCTTGGGAAAAATCTAAGTGGTGGGAAAGGGGGAAGATAAGAAGCAAAGAATCATGAGAAACTTATGGTCGTTGACTCGCTACATGCACACAAAGCCAGAAATCGATGGAATGAAAACAGGGCACAAATTTGTTACACAAAGATGATTTATACCCGACATTTTAGTTCTTAAGAAATATTTAGACAGTTGTTAAAAAGTAAGGCCTGTAGTAGCTCTAATACACGCATCGCAACAAAGGCGCAGCGACTGATGAGTTTTTCAAAAGTCTCGTAATTGCAACAGAATGATTGCGACGCATGTATTACAGATGCCGACCGCAAATTTCATTAATCACTTAAAAACTTTCTTAAGTCGTTGTGCAAAAATTGTCTATTTTGTTATAAATTTGTGACCTGTTTTGCATACATTAGTTTCTGGCTTTGCGTGCATGTAGTGCGTCAGCGTTAAGTTTGGGGCCATATGTTTCTTATGATTTCCTCCTCTCTAACACCTTTTAAAAATTTGCCCAAGAGTTTAAACTCACCCTGCATGCATGTATATCATATGCTTGTATGCAAGTGTCTACTCGAGTACGTACGCGTATATACGTGTCTCCCTGAGTATATAATTCTTCGTATATATAGGAGTATATAAGCGGGAATATACGTGTATAGTCGAATGTATCTGTATAGATAAAAAATACTTGCAGGTACCCAAATACGTGTTTATTGGTGCCTTTATGTGAATACGTATATATACGTGCCTACACGAGTATATGCGTATGCATGCGCATATACTCATATATTTAACCTTGTTTACTGTAAAAAACAATACATATTAAGTGAAATTAATATTTAATTTATATCTGCCTTACACTTAAAGATTAAGTGACTTTAAAAGAACAATATCCGTTAAGCCTAGTATTATGACCACTTTACCCCATCTTACTAAAATTGTTCTAAAAAATTATTCAAAATAGATTCAGCTAACTGCTAATGAGTAAGAGTTCATGAGACATGTAAAAAGCTTCCTACGCAGTTAAACTGTTCATAATTCTAACAAACAAAATTTCCCAAGGAAGTTAAAAAAGGTGTTTAGATTTTTAAAAAATTCATAATCACACAAAATATTTTTTTTTTACCAAGTAAAATTTTGCCAGTTGCAAAATTTTGTATTCAAAATGTAGTTTTTAACTGCACTACTCTAAAATAAAATTTTCACATTCATTCGAACATTTATTTCCAAGGTATAGCCATTTATTTGAATTATGACCACTTTACCCCATTGACCACTTTCCTCCACCAGACCCTACTCTTTAGAGCTAAGGCAATAACAGTCTTCTTTACTAAAAAAAAATAATAAAGGTGAAAGTCTCTCTGTCCGGAGGATGTGTGGATGTCTGTAGGATGACTGGATGTCTGTGACGCGCATAGAGCCTAGACCGTTCTGCCGATTTTCAGGAAATCTTTACTAATAATAAAGTTGAAAGTCTCTCTGTCCGGAGGATGTCTGGATGTCTGGATGTCTGTAGGATGTCTGGATGTCTGTGACGCGCATAGAGCCTGGACCGTTCTGCCGATTTTCAGGAAATTTGGTACAAAGTTAGTTTGTAGCATGGGGTGTGCATCTCGAAGCGATTTTTCGAAAATTCGATTTAGTTCTTTTTCTATTCCAATTTTAAGCCCATTTTTCACAGAAATTTAATAAAATGGGAAAAAATTTGTTCTGAAAATTACCTTTCTTTTCTTTATTTCTTTATCTTTTCTTCTTTACTAATAATAAAGCTGAAAGTTTATCTGTCCGGAGGATGTCTGAATGTTTGTAGGATGTCTGTGACGCGCATAGCGCCTAGACCGTTCGGCCGATTTTCATGAAATTTGGCACGAAGTTAGTTTGTAGCATGAAGGTGTGCACCTTGAAGCGATTTTTCGAAAATTCGATTTTGTTCTTTTTCTATTCCAATTTTAGACCCATTTTTCACAGAAATTTAATAAAATTGGAAAGAATCTTTATCTTTATGTTCTTCTTTACTAATAATAAAGCTGAAAGTCTCTCCGTCCGGAGGATGTCTGGATGTCGGTAGGATGTCTGTGACGCGCATAGCGCCTAGACCGTTCGGCCGATTTTCATGAAATTTGGCACAAAGTTAGTTTGTAGCATGGAAGTGTGCAACTCGAAGCGATTTTTCGAAAATTCGACGTGGTTCTTTTTCTATTCCAATTTTAAGAACACAAATATCATAAGATGAACGAGTAAGTTACAAAATTATCATAACGTGGAACCGTAACATGGGCACAAGCCAATTGGCGAGAAAATTCACCATACATAATTTGTAAATATACAGGCGAACCAAAAGACCTTTTAATTTTTGTATTACGGGCAAAGCCGTGCGGGTACACTAGTAGAAAAATAAAATTAGGAAAGATATTGTCCAAGAAAGAATGAAACATGATAATAATAATAATCATGTTGCATCAGCAATTACTTTTAAGTTTTACTACGATACGGGGGTGCACTATTTCTCACCGCTACTTTGATAAGTATACAGCAAAATACATTTAAATCGCAACACAAAAGTAGGAGTTAAATGACTGTAGTCTGTTCACAAGTTCTCAATCTTGACTGAGAAAATGATTCAAAAAATTTTAATTGTAAAAATCTTAATTTCATCTACTGTTTGGAATGAACTTTTGAACAAATATTTTGGCACTAGTGGATTGGTAAAAAGGAACTAGCTGAAGCAAAAAACATATACTATTCGGAATGTTATATCTATTATTAAAATCATAATTACTTCAGAAGAGGAAACCGGTTCAGCGAGTGTGGCTTTTTCCCCGCACACTTCATCTTACGTTGTTTTTGAACTTTAGACGTTTTTAAATTTCTTAATAAACCCTTTTGGATAATGCGAAGCACAGACGTTTTCTTTTTGAAGGGATGAAATAAACCATTTTATTTTATTTCTATACGGCCGGGGGAAGGGGGTAAGAGATACTAAGTCACGAAAACAAAATATGCAGAGGGTTAAGTTTAAGACTTTATTTTACTTTTGTAATGATTTGAATTTATAGAATCTCATATATGGAATCAGAATGTAAGAGTTTATCAAAATTATTGTGCTTTAAAGCTCTGAATAGAGTGTAAAAATATGAGTAAGACTGTTTTAAAAACTTAATTTTGAAAACAAAAAAGATGCAAGTTAAGAACTGCATTAAAGAAAAAGTCACAAATTGCGCACTTTTAGTACAAACATTTAATTAACAATTGTACCATTGATTTTCCAACCCTTCAAACAACATCATAGCTTATTGGTTTCTTGTTATCCGCTCCAAAGTACGTATCGTGTTTCCACGAGACGCATTGAAGGCAAAGCACCCACATTTCTCTTTATTTGAGGACAACGCACCCATATTTCATTTTATTTGAGGGCAACGCACCCATATTCCCCTTTATTTGAGGGCAACACACACATATTTTCCTATATTTGAGGGCAACGAAACCATATTTCCCTTTACTTGCGGGGCAACGCACCGATATTTTCTTTTATTTGTCTTCATTAACACGGTTTTCATACGTAAGATACTCTGCATCATCGTCTTCTACTTGAATCTTGGTTCGGAATGAAAACAGGAACATCATATTTGCCAACATAGCTACTTCCTGCTCTACGTGAAGTGAATCAAACATGTAAAACGTTCAAGTCACTTAATTTATAGCTAACCCTAAACAAATGGGTCAAATACAACTGAAGAAAATACCTTCTATTCAATCAACAGGAGCACATGAAACATTATTACGAAAAATCTAGTTTTTAATAACCAGAATAAGAGCTATAAACGCAGGCGACTAGACGCATGACACTCCCACAAATAAATAGTGATCTTGATTGCCACCAATTAAAAAAATTACCGGTGGCGACACCTAGTGTCAGATCAGACAATCGTAGGCAGACGAAATTGGACACGGGAAAGAAATATGTCGAATTTACCCTATAAGTTTGAAAAAAAAAATCAGTATTTTAAACTTGTTTATGATATTAATATGATGATTATTCGTAAACTGTTTAATATATTCGTATTCATAACGCAAAGCATAACATTTTCACAGAAAAAGATAATATTAATATCTACAAGGCAGGCTTGCATTTTTTAAATACCCATCTAACTGGAAACGTCAGAAAAAATCAATTTTTTTGAAATAACAACGTTTCTAAATACGTGATACCTTATAAAGTACGTAACTTCTACTTTCTTCTAATGGGATACCATCGTTTTTCCCTTTTTAAGGTAATCTTGAATTGAAGGCAACATAAACATTAATGCAACATTTAAAAACAATCAAACTCGTGCCGAAAAACAGACAGATTTATATATGCATGTATAAAAAAAAATTCGAATACTTTTTCGTGATTGCCATGTTCTTTTGAAAGGAAATAACTTTAGCTGAAGTATAAAAATCAATTCAGCTTCTTTCATTATCTTTATTACTTGCTCCTGAATGGCGACACTAAATAGAGTCTTCGAGGAGAAAATTAAATCGAAGTCATTACGTATACAACTGTTGGATCAGTTCATTTTCTTCATCGAACTTAATTTAGAGAAACTTGTTCGGCTTTTTTATTGCATGGTTTTTTTTTTATCAGTTGTATTCTAAGAATGGAGGAAACAATATTTTTTATAAGTACCGCATTCTTTTTTTTTTCTTTTTTTTTTTTTTTTTTTTTGTTGCCCTTTTTTTAGTTATCTCTCTTTTGCTTCACTTTCCATTTGAAAATTATCGACTGTCTCTGCCTTTCAATTTTCTTCAAGCGTATTTTTCAAGGTAGTGATCACAGTTCAGTTTAGCTAGCATTGATTAAATCGTTGGAAGGGGTATAGTCAAAATATTATCTGGAAAGTAATCACCATTTAAGTATTTTTCTCAGATAGAGAGCGGGTAAAAGCTTCCGTCTTTCTACTTAAAATGCGAGTCTGCTTTTGTCTCTAACTGAAGCTAAATACTTTGCAAATAATAAGGCTTGCTTAAGAGCTCGTAAAAAAGAACGAGAAAAACGAGTAAAATTTATTTATAAGATAAATGAAGTCGAATATATCTAATCGTAATAAGCACGTTTTGTTTTGAATAATGGCTTTGTGAGCAAGGTTTTATGTATAAAAAAATGGAAAAACGTTTTGAATTTATTGCATAAAACAGTGTATAAATATGGAGAATTTACAACCTTTACAAAAAAAGTATTTTAAAATGCATTCATGTTAATTATAATGTATAAACAACTTAAATGAACAAAGTACGTAGGCATTCCGGTTAAATTTGCGTCACTTCATTTTTTATTTATTTATTTATTTACTTATTTATTGTACACTTAGCTTTTAAAAATACACTAGAATGCCCAGTACTGCACTCTTCTTCAGAGGTATGATATAAGATTTCTATTCTTTATTTAGTAAAATAAGAACCAAAAAGCTAGCAGTTTTGTTCACGACTTATTAAAATTATTGAAAGCGCAAACCATACATTGTAAAATTCAATGCGAAATTTGAGGAGTAGTTATTAAACTTTATGAAATTTTTTAGCAACTTTTCGGTCCACTACATTTATTAAAATAGTTTATTTTGCATAATACTTCTTACATGGTTTAAAATCTTCCAGGAATCATGGCAGGATGACTTACCATCATACAAACAATTTACTTAAAATGAATTTAATCATTATTATTTATTAGTTTTGGAATAATATGCAATAATTCAGGATTGTTTCTTCCACTGTATGCACAGAATATAAATAAAATACCCAAAATATATGTAGGTTAGCTTAAAATTTAGATAATACAGTTTAAAGTCCCAGAATGTGTGTACTACTACTCTTATATGTTGTGACGTACGTTAGAAAGCATTTAACCCATTTTGCCTCGAGATCATTTTAGCTGAACGGTTAAAGCACTGGGTTGGTATTACGATGGTTTGTGGATTAAATCCCGCCAAGGACACGTCACTCACCCCGCGTCCACATCCAAATGCCATATATTAGTGACTCGGAAAGCATCACTTCCGAGAAAAGTTGGGTTAAGTGCTCCCTGACGTATGTCACAATATAAATAAAATTTATTGTAAAAGAAGAGATTTAAACAAATATTCTATCGAATATCTTTCTTGGTGCAGAACTTATAAGGATTTAAATTTAAATAAAAAATGAGCTGATGTGTGCCTTACAATGACTAACTTTTACGTCAATTCAATGGTAATAGTACCTTACAGTATGCAAAGAAACACTTTAAATATTTTCTCCCCTAGTTTTTCGCGAACCGAGGCAAAAATAGTGTTTTTCAGATATTAATTTACCCAATAACAGCAATTTTAACGTGATTCAATAGTTAACTCTCTAAATATCGCCAATAGCGCCAAATTATAACCAGATTTGCACGTCAGAACCGCTGCGGACCTCCACCAGAGTTTCTTCTGGCCTCGTCCTGCAATTATAACCAGATTCGACAAATATTTGTTTTCGCTAAATTTGTCACCAACTTGGCGATATATTTACCAAGATAGAGACAATGACGATTAAAAGCTCTGTGACATATTGCCAAATGTTTGCCGAATTATAACATCACTTGATTTTGCTTTGAAATTAACACTGAATTCCCCCCAAAAGGTGTAAAAGACCCCTTTAAGAAAATCTGAATGCAACGAAAAGGGGAGGTGCACAATTAGATCCCACTTTCAACCTTCTACGGCACACCGTTTTTGAGCTATATGAAATACGTATATACATACGTACATATGTACTTCCAAACGCACATACAGACGTCACGAGAAAACAGGTTCGAATACAATCTTGAAAAATATTTGCTTGATAAATCATATATTAGAATTATGAATAAAATAAACTGGTGTGTGCTCAAAGTAATTCTTAATAGTCTTATTGTACTGTAGGAAAATGCAGGAAAAATGAAGTAAATGAAAAATTTAAATCTTATGCAACCACCTTAACTGAAATAAATTCTAATCAATTTATAAATACACTTTTTATACGATACACATTTTTTTTTAATTTAATCTTTTTATGCTATTTTTCCCCATCAATATATTAAAAGTTTATATTTTCTTTCTCACCGCACTTGGGTCAAGACAATACATAAGACTCAATAAACTATAAAGTTGGTGCGGGTATTAAAGCATGTTGGTAACAAGTCCAAAACAGCAAAAATACAATTTTAAATACTCGCAGTCTCTCATGGACGCACTCAAAGGTAGCTAACACTTCATAGTGATCGTAACACGTTGCTCACTTATTTTGACGAGTGCGACGCGATTCGTTTTGCGCGGAGAGGTTGTGAAACACGAATAATAAAAATATTGTCTGCCTGAATCGTAAATAATGTTTGTTGTATTGCACTTTTATACCTAGTTTGGTATACGGTTTTCTTTTCTTTTCTTTTTTTTTCTTTTTTTTTTTTTTTTTTTTGAATGCTTCTTTCGATCTTTCATGTCTGAAAGAGATATATGGACTAATTATTCAACTTTTGTGTATGTCTTTATACACGATCTCAGCGGCTAATAAGGTCTACCAAATTTGACCGTAGGCCTTATTATACTTCTCTTATGTGTACACCAGAGAAAATTATGAAAAATCACCAATTATTAGAAGAAAAGTCATTAATTATCAAGAAACTTCAGTCACCAATGCCCTGTTTGTCAGAAACAAGAAATAAAATAAAATAGACGTAAATCCTCTAAGAGAGAAATGATACTACAGAAAACGATGCAAGTTGATACTGTCACACACTTGTGAGAGGTTAAGATGACTGACATGAATCTATATCTAACATAAGGAATACGTCGGTATACCATTCTTTGACAAAGAGAGGGGAAGGTTGCTGTCATTGACCGGTTCCATGGCTGGAGCGCGAAGGTATTTCTCGTTTTAGAGTTTGTGCAGAAGCGTAATCAGTTTTAGTACCTTCTTTTGTCTAAAAACAATCTACTGCAGAATCGTCAAGTTTCATCATATATAAATTATTTCATCATATTGTTAATCCGTCAAAAAAGGTTTCTATCATTATCTTACTAATTATTGAAAGTTTCATTTAGTTATGACCTGTTTTGAATATCACTGATGAATAAAACGTGAGCATTTACTTAAAAGAGTGCCTTTTCAAGTGCAATTCCCCATAATTCATGTTTCATCAAAATTCGTCACAGCAGTAACACATATAAGAATAATTCAAAATGACGCGGTTGCTATCATTGGACCGCTAGATGTTTTCACGAATGGACCACCTGACAAAGTGGTTCATTCATGGAAAATCTCTAATATTGTTGTAACTTCATCTACATTACATTTTGAAAAATGCTCAATTGTTTTAAAATAAATATGATAATGAAAAAAATAATCTTAGCAATTCATGGAAACTCTTATACTTTATTGCAATGTCACGTCAAAATTTTTTATAAAAAATTGTTAAAAATTTAAAACATAATAATACAGTTTGAAATATTTTTGTGGTTTCAGAAAAATGCAAAAATTAGTAAAATATGACCCGTGGAAAAGTGGCAATACGCAACGTGCTACAGTAGCTTACTTAGATGGTATGGTGGTATGAACTTTAACGAAGTATGCCGACAATATAGAGTCCTGAAAGCAACTTTAAACAGTCGCATGGTAGATAAAAACCGGTTGGTTGTTACCTTAGTCGCTTATTAGAAATTTAGAAGAGAAGCCCTCCGAAACAGGAATATAATTATTGAATCATATTTTGAAACTAGAGAGAACGTTTTTGGAATTACTTCCGAAAAAATGGGGGAATTGGTCTATCAAGAGGCTGAGCGAAAAAAAAACTGTCCTACAGATTTAATTAAGACAAAAAGTTTGTTAGTAATATATTCTCTGGTAGTTTGAGACTTAAGTTTCTGGCTTCAGTAAAAAATATGGTCAATAAGTTCTTTGAGAGCGAGTACAATCTTGCGTCGAACGAAAATTTTCAAAATGGATTTAATAAAGCTCCCAACCGTTCAAAAGAGGTTGAAAATATATTATCTAAGAACGATGTTGCACAGGTTGGGAAAATATCAAGTGGTGAACGAGGAGCGATGATAGCAGTTGTGCGTTGTGTGTGTGCTGGGGTTTTTTACGTTCCTCTTATACGAAAATAAAGCATTTTAGAAAATGAATCTATTTTTCCATAACTTATTGCAATTGTAGTGTTTATTGGTCATCTGTTATAATTATTTGAAAGTTACGCATTGATTTTTTAAATTGAGAATGTGCTCCATCGATGGAAACTCGATGGTCCATCTATAGCAACCGGTAGCCATGAATGTACCACGTGCTAAAGTATGTATTTTAAATTTTCATTCTTTATTGTGTATATTTATCATGAAAGTGAATATTGTTATTAAAAGAGAATTATACTGAGAAATTCTTCCTATAGTTAACGTAAAATTTGAGTTGGCTTTCCTTCCTAAAAAATCGAATACTGTTATGTTGTTCATTGGCGGCAACCTTCCCCTAATTCTGAGTGCCCTGACGTTTATTAAACAAAGATGATTTTGTCATTTTTAATACTTTAAGCATGATTAATGCATAAATATTATGTATGATCTCAATTACCAATGTTATTTGCTTATTTTGATTATTTATGAGTGCTTAAGTTCTTAGTCCTTTTTATCCTACCATAGTATAACAAGACCTAATGACGAGGTTTTAAAAAAGGTTTAATTTTATGCTTGTTTTTGGCAAAAGAGGTCATTTTTTGTTCGTTTCTTTTAGTAATTAATGTGTATGTTTTACTAATATTACAACTTGTTGATTCGGATACATACTTTTTATTTTATTTCAAATCTCCCTTAGGTAGGCATTTTCACCCGCACCTACTTTAGTTGCTTTAAGCGGGTAGTAAAAAGTACTTTGACGGCTTTACAAAAATGCAACGGGACAGTAGATATACCTTTTATGTTTTTGTAACGGAAATATAACCGACACGATAGTGAAGTTTTTTTCAAAAACACACGTGAAGCTATTTATAAATATATATATATATATATATATATATATATATATATATATATATATATATATATATATATATATATATATATATTAATCTGTATTTTCTTCGCGTTTTAATTGGTCCAAATTGCAAGTATATGTCATTTAAGAAAATAGATCCCTATCACACTTGTTACACTTATTTATCGTTACAATTTATTTATTTTTCAAAATTCATTGTACAAGCCGTTTGAAATGCAGTTTTTTTTTTAAATATAGCAGTTCACATAAAATCAATATTTTTTCTTTAGCTATGTAATTTAGAAGCCTAATGATGGTTTTGTGTTTGCTTTTTCCTCTGTCAAGCAGAAGAGTATACAGTAAAAATAGCCTCATAAATTTCTGAACGAAGTGGACTTTTTGTCACCAGCTAATTTTCGTGCGCATTTCTCTTTCAAGTGCGATTGTGAAACGTGATAGTTTTCGTATCGTCCAAAAGTTTTCCTTTTATTACATTGTTTTTTTAGAATTTTGCGGAAAACAGAAATAAGTTTTTGAAAAAAAAAATCCTAAAAGTAATACAGTGATTTTTCGATTGTTCACCGACAGCCTTAACACATTCAAAAAAAAAATGTTTTTTTCCTTGATTATTAAATGAATGTAGATAAATAAACATCTTTACTCTTGAAAAGTGCAAACTTTATTTTGAGACATTCCTACTGCTTTTTTCCCCTTCATTCCATAACATTAGGCCTTTAAAGGTCACCGAAATCTGACTACTGGAAACCTGATCTTTAAATCGGCATTAGTTACTGCTGGACATCTTCATTACTTACTGATTTTTAGCCCTACCCTACTTAATGATTTTTAGATCTATGTTACTTACGTATGTAAATAAGTGCACCGACCAGTCTTGAAAAAAAAATCTCCTCTCCTTTTGGCTTGTTTGATGTAGCTTAAATTGATCTGCTGCTGTAAATTTGCCCACGTATATGTGTAATCTGTTTGCAATAATGAGCTATTCTTTTTCTTTTTTTTATTTTACATACAATTTTATCAACTTTGCTACAGTTGAAATGTGTGTGTTATTGACCTTTTTAAGCACTAATCGCATACATAGTCTTGCTGTTACATAATTTGTGGATTAACTGCCAATTCACTTATCAGTGGTTATTGTACCACCCTGTTTCGGTAATATAATCGGGAGTGTACTGTAATATATAATATATACCACATCTAATATCAAAATGTATTTGAAGTTTTGAAGTCATGGTCCATGGAAAACAAATAATAGCGTAAAAAATCACAAACATCAGTTAAAAATGCAAGATCGCACTCATAGATTGCTTGCAATTCAACTCCAATATCATATCGAGAAATTACTGAAGCCTCCCTGCTACAATATTGAGTATTCTAATCCTGCATCAGGTGACTGGTAATCAAACAAAAAGCATTGGGTGTAGTAACGACAGACGATAAAAGCTAAACTTGCGTATTACACGGAAGCATTTAATTGCGGGTAGGGTTGTATTGCCAGTCCATTTGACGAACTGGAATTCGTGCTAGAACCCATCCAGAGGACATTATCTGCCCTCCATTTTAGCCATCCGTTGCTTTGGATCTAGACTTGTTTCAAGTTCTTTTCAATACACTTTATACTGACTGCCGTTTCCCTGTCACAGGCAAGTTAACGGCAGTATCAGCAGAAATGAGTTTTCGAGATATTTGAAGAAATGTGTGCTGGAGTCAATACTAACAATAATGTTGGAAATACACGCCTTTTCCGCGCCTTTTTTTTCGGAGGAAACCAAATAAGCAAGCTTGTGCCATAAAGCAAACGTACAACCGGTGACAAAAATGCAAAAAAAAATAAATAAATAAATAAATAAATAAATAAAGCTGCAGTTACTGCCAATTACCTGCCCACGGCAGAATGATTTCCGGTTGCTATGTCGTGAAAATAACTGATGAAAAAATGAGTAAACGCATTTTATCAAATTCTATTAAGGAAACTAATTTCTTAAAAGCAATTGTAGCGCCTCTATAAATAATTCCGTTAAAAACCCAATTTTCATATTTAAATTGTTTTAAACGTAAATTAATGAAATCGTCTTTCTTTATTAACTGAAACAGTCAAATATCAGTAAAACTGAGGTTTAGACATCAGTTTCCTTCGAAGTGGTTTTCGTACACATAATAATAATGCGACACAGCGCAACTTGACTGACAACCACAGTAGCTCAATCGACAGAGTGCTAAGTTTCGGATCCCGGATCAAGTTCCTGCCAAGACGTTTCATGCATGTTTAAAACAAATTTGTAAATTGGAATGAAGAAAAAAGATTATAAACATTGAGAACGCTAAACAATACCCGAATTGCGTTGATTGTACACCCGAGTTCCAACGGTTTCTCTGCTAAAAACCAGGAGCTGTACTCAAAGCAGTGCGTGAAAACACGAACAACGAGAAAGAAAGAAAGCGAGAAAACGACTTTTAGTCGACAAAAACAACTACGTCACCTGCTATCAGAATTTTAAGGCATTCGCATAAAATTTTTCGATTATTACCTGTGTCAAGTTGAATTGATTTATGATTTTGCATAAGGAGTTAGATAAAGAGAAAAAAATTTCATTCGTGACGAATATGACTTATTAGCGGAATATTTTTCTGGTAAGCATTCAATGTTTCAATGCATGAAAATTCTATATTTCTTTGAATTCCTATCATAGTATACTGTTTATATTATATATTTGTCTTACTTGTCAATTCATTTTGCTTCAATACTTTAACAACATTTGTAGAATAAATTACGATGCATTTTGAGTGAACTAGTTTTAAAATACACTGGTTTAGTTAAGAGAAAAAGGTTTTTTTTTTGGGAGGGGGGGGGGGGGGTTCAAAAACCAAATCGGAATTTAGTCACATTTAAACACATTGCAATGGCTTGTTTTTAACTTACTTATTCTAAATATTTTATTTAATGAAATCTGCTTAAAACCAGTATATCTTGGTTGGATGAAATTACAAATAGAAAATGCATTTCTCTTCGTTCGAAAGACTAAAAAAAATATTTTCTCTACTAGAAAGGGTATTTTTCACTTGGGAAAAAAGCTTCTATTGAAGAATGATTTATTTATTTTCTTTCGGAAAAGGATTATTTATAAGGGTTTTCAAAATTAATGAACCGTTTTGTCGTTGTTCTGGGTTTTGTATTACAATGTATTTTAAGAAATAAAACCAATGGTTTAGACGTATATTTTCGGTTTCTGTATGCGGTATTTTTTCCTCATAAGAATAGGAAAGCCCTATTGTGCTGTTTTTTTTTTCAATAATAATATAAGAGATTGTTTTGAATTTAACTATAAAATTTCTAACTATTGCTACACATAATTTTCATAGAACTGAACTGAAATTTTAAAATAACTGGAAAATAGATATATATTAGTTCTCAAGGAAACTTTCACCATAAAAAAAACATCGTTAGTCAAACTTTAAACAGGCCTTTATGAGTTTTGTATTCATAAATCATTAAAGTTCTCTAGTGCAGAAATTAAATTATACAGAAAGGTGTTTTGAAATGTTTCTTCAATGTTTCTTCTCAAAACAATGGATACATAGCTTAAGAATTTATGTTTTTGCTACGGAGATGAGAATAAAAATACGAGTAACTATTTCAGTGCGAAACAAATGCTGAAAACCAGTAAAACATGCATTTTCTGTTGGAATTGTTAACCTAATATTGAGTAAGTAATGAGTTCAATATCTTACATAACTATAACTTTCCTCCAAAAACAGAGGCAAAACACAACGATTTTTTAAAAAACTCTTGAACTGCCTGTTCATATGATGACAACGATTTTCGCATTTTTTATAAAAATATGTTTTACTAATTTTATTGGACTGACTTTGAAAAATAATAAATGTTTCGTCGCCCGTTGTTTCACGGTCTGCCTCGAAAATAAAATGTGCTGCATGAGGCACCTCATATGTTACATCGCTCCTTGACGTAGAAAGGAACTAAAAATACAAGACCAAAACCTAAAAAGTTTGCCTGAAATAATAAGAAATTTAGCCAACATTGGGGACATTAAAATAAAGACAACAGTCCTGGAATATCGCCAACAGAACCAATGAATCCACATTGAACCGAAGGATTATAGTAACCAATAAGTAAGCAAAACTTGCAAAAATTAGCATTACTAAATTGACCTTAATCCGAAAAAAGAAAAAGAAAACATCAGCGGAAGAACACCGATCCCTAAAATCGCAATTCGTTATATACATATAGTTAGGGAGAAAAGTTTCGAAAACGACATTAAAAAAAATAATATTTTTTAAAAAGCGACAATAGTATCTATAAGAATGAAATAGGAAGGGGGGAAAACATAAAGATAGAAAAAACAGCACCAAATAATTCCTTTTTCAACAAGTACAATATTCCCCAATTTCCCCATTGAAATAAGGACATCAGCTCCTCGAATTCCACATCAGCTTAGAATATTCTAGTATCACGTTAAAGCAATTTTTTCTAGGACCCGATTAGAATAATTAAAACACTAATGAAAATTTCAACTGTGTGAATTGAAATAAAATTTTTAAGGATCGTCTCTAGTCTGGAAAAAAAAGGTTAATACACTTTAAAGGAAAAAAAACAGTACAAAGGTTTTTTTTTTAATTCCTTACCATTAAAGAAGCTTAAAAATTAGGTTTTCGGCTGTTTCCAAAACCTGCTGGTGCGTTCCATGCACTCAGCAACAGCTCCTTCTTCTCTGACTTAAATAAATATCCCTGGAAACCTGATGGAATTCCATTTTTTAATAACAAAATTCTCTAAACTGTCCAACGAATTTCCCGAAACTTGTAGCAGAAGTAAATGAAAGAAGTAGATGCAAATGGATCTACTTCTTTTGTTTTTCCAATGTATCTTCATATTCCGTAGTAAAAGTCATGTCACTGTGGTCTGATGAATTGAGGCTTCATTCACCATTTTTATCCGTTGATAAGAATTTTTAGTTTTCTCTAGCGTTTTTCCTGGTAAGAGTTTTACTTTTAGCTTTTCTTTTCTTTTCCAAATTCCTCTTAGGTCGTAATATTTTGGTTAGACAATGGGATGGTATGGTGATTTTTTTAAATAAAATTCTTAAAAGAAATCAGAAGTTTAACTATTTTGCTACACAAAGTAATAAATACAGTCAACTGTCGATAACTCGAAGTCCCAAGGGACCGACTGAATCGTTCCAGTTATTGGTGGTTCGAGATTTGGGAAAATTTCAAAACAGTCTAAAGAGTTTTAGGATCCGATGAAAATTAGGGGTTATGATAAGATAAGGGGATATTTGAGTTATAAGCTTCGAGTTATCGAGATTTTACTGTAATGTACAAAGTATTAAATAGGTACTTAACAAACTATTGGCAGGTGTAGAATTGCTTCTACAAGTAAATATTTGAGAGGTTAGAAAGACATATGTTAACACAATGAATACAAAACACTAGTGTTGGTCCTTGTGGAAAGCACCAATAGTGCTGCTTGGTACGCACTACTGAGTGCTTGGGGCTACTCTCTAACGCGCATGGTTAAAATTAATTTTAAAATTGCTTCTTGAAGATCAGCAAAAAGCGTTTTCTACTGCTCTCAGTTTGGGCGAAAGAAGGACAAAAGGCCAAAGTAGACCGCGTTTACGGTACCAAAAACAAAATCAAAAGGGAGAAAAGTCTCCTACTATTGCAGAACCTAAAAACAGTTGAGGAATTGCAATTGTCCGTATTTGAGCAAAATTAGCTACGATTCAAGCGTCGAATTTTAAAATTGGTTTTCCCTTACTTATAATTCTTTTACCTTTTCTTTCTCATTAATTAGGGCCCTCCTTTCTGTTAAACCGTAGATAGAAACCTTTGCAATGGGTTATTTTTCCCGCGGTTTTTATGGAAAACCGCAAATTGAGAAGATAATTTTGTTTCGAGTAATAAGTTCCATTTTTTGTGTCATAAAATTAAATTTCAAAGCAAAAAAAAATTAAAATTAAGATT
This sequence comes from Uloborus diversus, assembly GCF_026930045.1. Classification (NCBI taxonomy): domain Eukaryota; kingdom Metazoa; phylum Arthropoda; class Arachnida; order Araneae; family Uloboridae; genus Uloborus; species Uloborus diversus. The sequence goes on from NC_072736.1 coordinate 49,711,856, forward strand.
TTTATTATTAAGAATAAGATAGATTTTGGAAGGAAAAAAACTTTCGTCCTAGTCACACAATTTCGCAATATTTATAAAGAGAAATACTTTCATTAAAGAGGAAAAAATTCTGCTCAAAAGTTCCAAACTTAGTACCTACGTCTGGTATTAAACTCTGATAAAAATATTTATTAAAAATAAAAAAAAAGGAAAAAGAAGACGAATTGATATTAAGCTACACTCTGTATGCAATTGTCTATTTACTCTTCAAAAACTTTCGGTTAAGATTTTAAGTCCCAAGTATCATCGCTATAACTGCAAGATAAAAATATTTTAGCAACAAAAAAGCTAAAGAAGACGTTTCAAAAAAAAAAAAACTGTCAAGAATTTTTTTTATTTATTTATTTCTGCAATAACTAAATGTATATTACTACTGTCGATCTAACTTCTAGAAGACTTTTAAAACCAGTATCACTTCAGGATAATTATTAACACTTGTGATTTTCCAAAATAGCGCGAGCAGTAAATTTATTAATTTATATGCATGAATTTCATAGCTGTCATTTTAAAAGTTAAATCTTTATTCACGTTCTGTTCAAATAGAGATTATCATAACGGATGTCTTTTTGAAACTTTAAACAATAAAATTCTTTAAGATAAAGTGGAAAATTAATGAGTTTAAAAGCCAACATTTCTACTTTAAACAATTCACCGTCGAAAATATTCTCCTTTGCTTTACTAAATCAAAAACTTTTTTCTTGAAATTGAAGAAGATTTATTGAATTTACCAGTGCAGGTTTAATTAACAGAAGCTTTCCTGGTATTTCAATTAAAATGTATGAAAGAATAAGCTCCTGTGAAACCTTTAGGAAATTAGTTTCACCATTATTTTGAGGAGAAAAAACGTTGCATTGTTACTGCAGAGTTTTATCCATTTATCTTTTTGTGCTTAAAAAAAAGGAACTACCTTTATAAAGTGTAAAGATACTTTAGTAATAAATTTATCAATAAAGCATCAATAGGAAGTGAAACGATGACTATGTGGGGAAAGGAAGACGCTAAGAAAATTGAATTGCTAATAAGTTAGTTTGTCAGTTTAAAGAATGCACTTAATTTAAAAAACCTTATTTGTAACTTTTTCTTTCTTTTTACATCATAAACTCTGCAGTCGATTACTTTGCAATTACACAAGATTAAATTTTGCTCAAATTTCAGTCTAATCATTCAAATTGTTGATTGCTAATAAATATGATATAAAATATTACGCGCAAATGGTTTATATCAGAATACTTAAGTAAAATATGCTCTTAAAATAAGATTTCAATAATAAAAGTAAAAAGCTGTTTGTTTAAGAGTTGCAAAATAAAAATTAAATACCTATTCTAACTCAATCCTTTCAATATCTTTCATACGTTGGATATTCTCAAAAAAACAATTAATTTGAATTTTGACATCTTGAATTCAAATTATGTTTTTCGCAATCACAACTGCGTGCATGTAGGCGTGTGTGTTTGTGTGTGGGGGGTATGTGTGTTTGTGTGTAGGGTTATGTGTATGTGTGTGTAGGCATGTGCGTTTGTGTCTGTGTGCTGGCATAAGTGTGTGGTTAGTTGTGTGTAAGAAAGTGTATGTGTGTGGGTTATGTGTATGTGTGTAGGCATATGTGTTTGTGTCTGTGTGCAGGCATGAATGTGTAGGTGTCTGTATGTATGCGTGTGTATGTGTTTGTGTATGTGTATGTAGGTGTATGTGTGTATGTGTTTGTGTGTGTATGTAGTGTATGTGTGCGTGTATGTGTGTATGTGGTGCATATGTGCGTGTGTGTGTGTATGTGGTGTATGTGTGCGTGTGTGTGTGTGTATGTGGTGTATGTGTGCGTGTGTGTGTGTGTGTGTATGTGGTGTATGTGTGCGTGTGTGTGTATGTGGTGTATGTGTGCGTGTGTGTGTATGTGGTGTATGTGTGCGTGTGTGTGTGTAGTTGTGTATGTATGCGCGTGTGTGTGGATGCACACGCATCCACACACACGCATGGATGCACGTGTGTGGTTGCTTGACGTGGTTGCATGGATGCAACCTGGAGACGGCTTTCGCTATAGGAGCAGCATCGTGAGGAGCCGGTCGACGGTGATGGTGCGGAGGGTGCTGGCGGGAAAATAAATGATAGCACATCAAAACAGTCAAGTGAGAACAATAAGCAATCGTGATAGCTCAAAAATCATCCTTCATTATTATCGTGCATATAAACGTTTAAAAAAAAGAGTTAAATTTCACCGACGAGACACGACATAGCTTATCCAAATTTTTTTATATCACATAAAGCAACGAAGTAAGCGGCTCACAATTCACAAAGGGAGATGACTTCCTGATCCAAAGTTTCATTCCTATTGCATTTAGTGAATCCTGGGATCGGTAACAGAAAAGGGCGGATGCATAATTCTTCAAGAAAATTCGTGATTGATCACCCTTATTACATATCTTGATCATATGCACCTCCACACACACCTCCACACACACACGCACACACACACAAAACATACACACACACACATCCACCTTGTGTGTATGTGTTTTGTGCGTGAATTAAAGTGTGTTTTGTCGTGTGTTGTTGATAAAAGTGCATATGGAGCTATCAGTTTCTAAACAAAATGTTGTTACGCTGAACATGGACACTCTGTATATTAAAAACATACATTTTAAAATCCCTTGTTTATATTATACTAATATTTAGGTGAATATTCATATATAATTATTAAGCTACTGTATCGTGGTCTCAGACCAAGAGTAGGATGTTTTACTGTTAATATCAGGCTTAGATGTCTTACAGTTGCGCTGAAGCGACGAAATATAATCTTTAAAATATGCTATATATCGTCGTAAACTATTCTAATATAATCAGCTGGGAAAAATATGTTACTCAAAAAATTTTCCGCCTTTTCACAATGACTTCATTTTATTCATACATTCAGATACATCTTCAAACCACAAAGAATTTCGTATTGTGTCTTTAAACGCATATAATAGAATTTTTCTTTTGAAATAAAATTTGATGCAAAACTCTCTCACCTTTTCAAAGTAACTGCATTTAACTTTTATTGGACTATGAACAGAGCATGCCATATACGATGCCTCTTTCTTCTCTCTGCTTTATAAAATTACTATAAATAGAATACAATAGAAATAGAATGTCATAAATAGAATTCCTCGCAATTTCAAACGTGAGAAATTAAGCAGTCATACCATATTTCATAAAGATAGATAGTCTATTTCCGTACTTAACGCTATATATATATGTGAAATTCCACGAAATTGTCAACCTAAATATCAAAGTTTCAATATTAACAAAGCTCTAAGTACTGCATAACAAATGAAAGTTTGTAATATATATTTTTTAACTGAACCAACGTTAAAGTTTAATTTATATTTATTTTTATGTAAAATAAGCCATAACAGATATCTACGTCCTTTCTGGATTTTTTCAGATTTTTTTTTTTTAAATGTAGAAAGCATTCTTTTTCATAAATGAATTTCGTACTAAAATGAGAACAAAGTTAGTCTATTTCGTTTTACTCATAGCGTTTTATACTGGAAGCTTATCTCAAAAAATATCTTTATAGTGTTTTGCGAAGAAAAAATCATAAAAACTTATGAATGTCAGTCCGTTACCATAAAAAATGGATTTGCTTTTAAAATAATTTTCAATGCTCGTTTTTTACTTTGCTTTTGAGATAAATCGGGAATTGTGATGGTCGGCAAGTTTTGGCGCGTGTAATTTTGTTTTTGTCGGGAATATTACTTCCTCGTCAAGCATGGGGAGGGATCAGAATTGTAAGAAACATATAGAAGACAGTTTCGAGATGGCCACAATATACTAGTTTGTTTTTGTTTTCTGGTTATTCGGGATCGCCATTTCACCCGACTGTTTTTAGTGAAGAGATGGTAACTTGGTTCTTATTTTAGAATCTTCAACAGTTATAAAGAGCGAGTTCTGAATTGCTCCCATTGGTTTTGATTGAAAAGCAAACAGGGAGCTTCAATAAGTTTTCTAAAAGCGTATTTGAAATTAAAATTTTATGAGCAATAAGTAGTTCATTTGTACCACATTAAGCGTCTAAAAATGCATCGTATGTGACAAACGACATAACTATTTCAGATAAAGACGGAGAAAACAGAATTTTAACATTTTCACAAAATTTAATAAAAACGCTTATAAAAATGGAAATTGCTAAAACTTTTACGGACTTGTGGCAACGGAAGGGATTATACCACATACTTCAAATTGTTTATGAGAATTTAGTGCCGCCAATTGAAACTTTCTGCACTATCTGTCGATGGAAATGGATAAATATATTTTAAAACTATTTTGCTAAAAACATCTAAGGGCATTTATTCCAAACTTCAACTTAATGGCGGCAGATCAAGAAATTATCAGAAACGATTTATGTGCACTTTGCTTCACAATGGCACCTTTTCGCATTACCCATCGTCGTTTTTTCTTTTTTTAAGTGTTTTTCGACCCACCCAATTTTGTATACTTTTTAAACCTATTTCTAAAAAGTCCTCTGATGTTTCTCCTATAGACTATTGTGTCTTAGGTCTTCTGAAAAGAGTTCTGTCTAAAAGCAAATCCACTTACATTAATTACTTTCAAAAGTTGTGGAACAGGATTAGCAAAAGACACCACTATAAATGTTAAGAAAAAACTTGATATCATGGAAAGCACGATGTATATTTAGTCCTGAAAAACGGTTTTAAAATTAAACATCCTTCAAATTTAATTTGTACATTTTAAACATGAAAAAAGGCTCTAAAAACGTTACACAAATTATAAACGCCTTCTATAATCCTAGATTTTTTTTTTTTTTTTTGAATCTGAAAAGATTTGCAACAAAACGGTAATTAACTGTTCCTATGCTTCAATTAAAACGATTAATTCAATGAAAAAAACTCGGTAGGTGGACACTCTAAATATTTTTTCTTCAATATTCATTGCACCTTTCTAAAACTTTATATGATTATTAAATATGACATAAAAAACACATATTGACTATTTGTTTGTTGAAAAAAAAATCTGTAGTTTTTTTTAATAAAAAAAGCAATATTTTTAGCAAAAAACTGCCTCAACACTTCCAGTGCATTAAATTTTTCATAAACGTTTTGCGTCGATCTCTTCGTTAGATATTAGAGAGTGATATAACCATCCAATTTGGAAATAATTAACTAAAAACAGGTTTTATGGGTAAACGTTAGAAATTTCCCCCGTAAAGCGTGCTTTTTGCCCTCTAAGTTAAATTGATCAATATTTCAAAACCATTATTTAATGTACATTAATTTTGCGAAGTTTATGACACACAGTTGTACGTTCAAATTCCATTTTTGCAAAGTTTACTATCTTTAGTGTTAGTATTTTTTTCGATTGAGCTGTTAAAGTAAATAAAAAAACTTTGAAAACGTGGTTATGAGAAAATCAAGAAAGAAAAACTAAATTTCAGTTATAAGCAGTGCGTTTGAGTTTAGTAAATTTCTTCGAGTTTTCGCAATAATTCTTAAATTAAAAAAAGATCCGTAATATTTTGAAAGAAGAACATTAGTGCGCCGTAAATTTCTCAAAATCTCAAAATAGATTTTTTTCGAAAATTAGGGTATACGCCTACTTTAAAGAGGATACTGATAGCAAAAGACATAATAAAAAATATAGTAAAAAATATAATATTAATACAGAGTTGTCGTAGTCTTGCTGTCTCTAACAATTTGGCTACCAATTGTAATACAACTGCATGATTAATTAAACAGAAAATGCATGTTTTCAGTTATTTTATTTAAACATTTTCCCTTTTTCGGGTTACTACTAGCCATAAAAATAAATTCAGCGAGATATGCATTTTAAATCTTAAAATCGTTAGAGAAAACTAAATGTCAAAACCCATTCTGAATGCATGACGAATTCAGCCAATATAATTGGAAAATCCATAAAATAAAGAATTTGAAGCTTATGACGTTCAAGAACAGTTTACGGGTAAAATTTTCATTTTCCGTTTTCATAAAGATTTGCGATACATATTGAAATGAGCAGATATTTCCGCAAACTCCAGCGAAAAAGATCAAAGTTGGAGGATAGTTTAAACTCCTGTTTTCCTTCCCATTCCTTATAACTGATCTTGAGAGCACTTTCAACTACAAAGAATTTTTATCAGAATATGAAATGCATTTTTATCAAGAATTACTGAAAGGTTTTATTGTAAGAAATTGCCTGCTTTTAAAGCCGTAAGAGATCAAAGGTTTCTAAAGTGCATCGGAGTATTTAACTGTATTTTCGTCTCATTTCTTTTAAAGGAAAGCAATTGTTTTTATTTTCAAAGCTACTTCAAAAGAATATTATTTATGATAGCATGAATTTAAATGGCTTATAATCGTAAAAATGTATGCAGTCAGCATTCTCTGTGAGGGAAATAGAAGGAGATGCATAGCTGAGGAAACAACAACTTTTACACAGAAGATCCATGCCGTTTGTACCTTTATAACAAGCTTTGGTTACATGTCCGACTGCAATTGCACTGTTAAAACAAAAGTGATGTAACCAATATACTTATTGCAAAATTTTTACTATTTTAAAACAGAATATTCAATATTGTGTTATAAATACCAAAATGGAACGCCTTTTCCAAAGATCGTGCGAAAAAGATGACACAACACCAGATTTTAACGTGCTATATTCCTTCAATCGATGAGACACATAGACGCTTTTCGGACCGGTCTGTGAGAAAGTCCCTTGAACGTACCTTAACGTGTGCTTTAAACGTGTCATAGAACGTGCTTTGAACACCTTTCTGCTACTTGGAATGTGTCTTTAAGACTTTAAATATTGTGATGCAATAAACGAGTTTGATTTTATTTGTTAAACACGATTATTTTGCGACAGCAAATTAAAACTCTTCTACATAATCCTAGAAAAATGCGTGCAAGAAAAAATACATCATTCAATGATTGTAAAATGCTACGTTACAACCATATTTTGGAGATCCTAGACTCGTTACGTAGACTCATTGTCCTAGCTGTTTTCCTTTTGATTGTATATATATTCCAATATTGTTGAATAGTTTTCTTAAGACCTGAATTTATTGTAATATTTTCAGAAGTTTCAGAATCGCACTTAAACTTAAAATAATTTATTTAATGTCAATTTAAATTTCAAATAAAGAATTTGAAAGGTTGGATGCCCTATTGCTATTATTATTTTACGTACTTGAACAGAAGTTATCCAACGTTGCGCAAAGTTTTTTTTTTTTTTTAATTTAATTTTAAAAACAATACATTTCAAACTAGACAATAATGCCTAATTGTTCCTGTATAATGTAATATTGCCTAAGCTTATGGCAAATTAAAAATTGTTACATTTTTTTGTAATTAAAATGGCATAAATATAAATCTGGTCGTTAAAGTTTAGAATAAATCCAGAAAACTGATGTTTCAGTAATTATGTTACAAATCCATTTCTGAGAATTATTTCGCTCGATTCAAGTTCCGATTATAAAATGCAGGTACCCAAAGCAAACTGTTACCGCTTACATTTCACCATTCTTACACTTCACAAATGAAATTCCATGAATATCAAGGATCCATCCGTATGCACTATCGATTACATTTCCACAACTGAACTCAAATATTGAAACCAGTTACACTGCAGCACTTTTCACCAATCACCCGAACCTTGCTTTGAGGAGTTGGTAATGGTCTCCCAACAAAGGCGGCACATTTCAAGTTTAACACAGCAATTACTACAAATTTTAAATCGGCGCTACGATTTCAATCTGGAATGCATTTCCGATAATGGAATGTAGATTGAAAATTGCTTCTTTCCCTCAGGAGTAACAGCTGATGTTTATTGACCGTGGGGGTGTTTCAGAATGTCGAATCGTCCCAAAACACACAATTCAACATTTACGATAAGTTTATTATCTACACTGATGGTTTTATTTCCTCACAATAAATAATTTACGTTTAAGAGTATTATTTCAGACGAATTCTTTTGTAGCTATTTTAAAATTTCACTGCCGGAATAAGGTATAAGACTATTAAATGTAAGGTTACTTGAATAAATGATATTACTATTTCCACATTGATATATAAATTAGCTCAGATTTCGTGCGCTACTTGTTAAACGTTTTTCTCGAAACAATTGTGAAATTTTGTCATTGTTTTATTTTACTTGTTTTTTCGAGCAAATTCTTCGGATAAAAAAGGATTAAAATTTAATAACATTTCATCAAATCATTTATTTTTTCAGTTTCCTGATTTTTTTCGTTCCGCACAAACATCTTTTTGAAGATACAGCTGAGTAGTAAGGAGTATTTTTTCGCACAAATAAAGTAAAATTGATCGCCATTTTAAAAATAGCATTCGCAATTTGTGCAACAAAAATGTTTCTAAGGAACATGCGGCATTCGAGTATAGAGAAGGTAGAATTGGTGCGTCATAAGCCATGATTGACAAATGCTACATTAATATCCCGAATGAAATCGTATAAAATTTTTCAAATAAGATGTAAAATTAGTTTCACCGAAAAATGTATGCGTCTAATAATAAAGCTGAAAGTCTAGATCTATGTCTGGATGTCTGTTACGCGTATAGCACCTAGTTCGTCCCAATTTCATGAAATTTGGTACAGAACTAGTTTGTAGCATGGGGGTGTGAATGTTGAAGCGACTTTTTTGAAAATTCGATTTTAATCTCTTTCTATTTCAATTTTACAAACATTTTACCGAGCAAATTATCATCCCGCAGACGAGTAAATTACTATTACGGGGACAAGCGAACTACCATAACATGGATGAGGAAACGAGCTTAGCATATTGGGGAGAAATTCAACATCCATTATTTGTAAATATATATGCTAACCAAATGATCTTATAATTTTCTACTACGGGCAGAGCCGTGCGGGTACCGCGCTAGTTGAGAATATATCGTAGCTTATCTTATCAAACTAGCTATGTAAGTCAAAAGAATTTCTACAGAAGATGGAAAAGCCTTGTCAATTTATCTGCAGTAGACCCTCGTTTTACGCGATTTCGATTATACGCGGTTTAAGATTTGGCACCTTTATTTTATTTTACGCGGTTGAGTTTCGGTTTTATGTGGATGCGGCAATGCAAACAGATAACATTTTCCTTTTTTTGAAAATCCAAACTCCTAAAGATTGCAGATTAGGCGTGCTAATAATCGAACTTGGGCCCCTGTTGACATTTTATGCAAATGGTTCCAGAGCTCTTTCCAGAAGTAAAGTTATTAAACTCACACAGTTCAGAACTCACTGGGAAAAGAGCTTTTAGGGGAGACAAAGGAGGCCAAAACCAACGAGGATACCGACTTCGGTGACACACAACCAAAAACGTTCACATTGAAAATTTTGAGCCATTCATAGACAATAGATATGATCTTTATGATTTGTTAGTAAAGGAAGATTATATCATGGAAATGATCATGGATGCGTTAATGCTCTGCAGAGCATTACAGAAAAAAATCTTAGTGACTGCCAAAAGAATATCATAGCCAGCTTTTCTTTATAAACATATAACGAAATTAGTTTGTTTTCGTTATGCATACTGTGCATAAAAATCGGTATTCGTACACATTAAACTTATTATACAATTAATCATCATAAGACTGAAGTTTTTTTTTTTTTTTTTTTTTTTATCTACGGAACCTAGCCCCTATTTTAACACTATTATTAGGTCTCAATTTACGAGGTTTCGATTTACGCGGCATTTCCGTGGAACGTAACCCCCGCGTAAAACAAGGGTCTACTGTATTTACAATAGCAGACAGAAAAAAAAAACTACAACACCTGCCAAAATTTACCATTTTAAAAATTTCTCGCGAATTAAGAGAACTGGGAATGGCCGGCTGAAGTAACGTTATATGTGAATTCTTTTTTGATTTCCAAAACATGTTTTTGGGTTGAATAATGTTGGTTGGTTCGTTAAAAATCAAATTTGGGTTTATCTTTATCATTTAGAGGACGACGTTTATTAAAGTGAAGCAATGTTAGATGTGATATTTTCTTGGGAGCTTTTTCAAATTTAAATGCGTTCCCAGAAAAAAAAAAAAGTTCTCCTGCAAAATTTGCGTTCTGTAGCATCCTACGTTGTAACAAAAAAAATTCAACTGTTCTGCTACTTTTTTCATACAAAAAGAATGCCTCAGCTGACTTGTTTCAATCAAAATTACATCACCCGTGTATTTAGGTTACCAGCAACAACTTGAGGGAGCTAAAAAGGTTTTTGATCATCCTTCATCGTAGAATGCTATGACTACTCTGTGAGTTTCAGTAATTAAATTACTTAGTATGTTCAATGATTTTGTAGATTTCCGTAAAAATATGACTTATATTCAGGGACATATGATCATTTCTTCGTAAACTATCAATTTTGTTCACTGTTTTTGCCAAACTTTACCAACCTTTCAGAAAACATGACCGCATACTGTCCAACCACGGATTGCATGGAATTTTCAAACGTCCACATGACACGATTCTATCTGAATGAGGGGAAAAGTAAAAATTTGATGCGTGTATTCCGCTCATTTGAATGAGACTCTGCTTCTGCAGAAGTTGTCATAGCTAAAAATAACAGATTTGTCCCTTTCCGGCTGTAAAACGGATGTTTGTCTTTCCATACAATCTGTGGTCAGACAGTACACGATATGCATTATACTAAAATTTGATATAAATAAAAGAAAACTTGACGAAATATGAACCTATTTATCAATATTGTTTGCACTGCAACTGCGCGAAAGATAACAGTTGATAACATTTGTAATTTTGCAGGCAAGTGTGTGTTTTTACGTTTAAAAAAAATCCAGTTAAACATTTTAAACACTAATAAAAGTATTAGCGATACAGTGAGATGTCGGGAGCCAATGATGCGTAAGAGATTGCTCACAAGTAATTCGTTTTTATTATAAATCAAACTGAGCGGTAGCAGACACGTGTTGCCAATTTGCAAATGACCCCCTACAAGTCATCGTGCATCCGAGAATCATTAAAATAAAAAAAATAAAATAAACGATTGCAATTACCACTCTAAATTTTTAAGATATTCAGTTTGTTTTTTTTAAAGTTTGCACATGCACCAGCAATCGAAACTACAAAAGTTATAATTTGATACCTTTTGCGTATGCGAACTGAAAAAATAGTACCTTAAATGTCTATATTTCCTCGAATTTTCAATATTTTGACTTCAAATTTTAGTAGAATGATTCCCTTGTATTAGGTGAAGCTTTCTGAAAGTTTGATAGAATACTGAGTGTATTATAAGCCAAAAATATGCGAACAAATTTATAATTTTTTTAATAAATGCCTATTTCTTCTTCCGCGTAAGTGATACTTGCACAAAAATAAACTTATTGTATATAATATAATTACTCTCATTGCTGAAATTTAAAACTTATTCCCCGCTCAACGCGATGTAGAACAATCAAAACAAAAGTTTAGATTTCCTAAATTGTGTTGCATGTCTCCCCAATCCCTACGAGTGTGAAATATAGTTTTCGAATATTGTTGCTATGCAAAAATTGCAATTTATAAGCTGTTAGGTGTTTGCTTGTCAATCTGTTTTAGCATCGGCCCTATTTGCTATACGAACTTTCATGGTGCATCAAAAAGGTGTTAAGCTTTTAATCATCAGTTTTCTGGGAAGATTCCTGATTTATTTTTGAGACATGACTGGCTTTTATTGTGAAGGTTTCAGAATTCTGAAACCCTTAAGGTTAATTTAGCGAAAGTTAGTGGGGTTTAGTAGAAAACATTCCTGTTTTTTCCAGATATGTTACCGTCAGAATTTAGACATGCTAGCTCTTCATTTTCCAGCACGTTTACTGAAATTTTTTACAGTCCAGAGTTAATACCCACGTGAACAGCTATAAATTTCATAATCAAATTCAAATCCAACTTTAGGATTGTACACACATATTTATGAGTCAGCTACATAAATCTGAAGATTAAAGATATGTTTATAAAACAATTTACCGGGAGACGTAGCATGTGACTGATTGACACACTTATCTTTCCCTCTACTCCTGTATCAAGTTCAATGAAATTTTATTTTCGTTCATAAAAATCAATGAGACTTTATTAATAAATCGAAGTAAGGGAAGCCATATCTGGCAGTGACAGTCTTAACGTTTAACGTCAAAACAACTATCGTCGATTAAATGCAAGCGCAGTGTCGCATGAACGTCGTGGAGGATAAGAAAATGAATTAATTCTGCTGCCGATCTTGCTGTTGAAATAGAATCAAATGAAGCGAAAAATTAGAAGTTTGTTGATTGAGGATTATTTTCGGATAATGAAAGACGTTGTATTTCTTGATTTGGTAATCTTGACACCGTAAATCTGTGTCATAAGGACTTAAGAAAAAGGTTTTACGTTCAGTATTTTATGTATATTATATGGATGCTCTTTGCATAAAGATACGCTTAATAGTTCAAGTTTTTTTTTTCTTTTGGTTTTCATTGGGAGAGATTAATGTTGATGCAACAGAATTTTAGTCATTATTGGTAGGTTTGCTTATTGTCTTTGTTTTTTTTTTTAACCCTGATGGTTTATTACTATGTTTTAAAACTCAAACAAAGACCATTAAAGTTTAAAACGGCGATTATTGAAAAACACCGCCAGCTCAGTCATTACAGGAAGGACTGCTGTTTCGTGCTTATTAGCATTCATCAGCCCGACAGGAAGTGACTGAGCTGGAAGTGGAAAACCTTTGAAGGAAGCCAAGAGTGCCAAATAAGCTGCTGGAATGACTGAGCTGGTGGTGTATTTCATGTATTTCTGCCTTAGCCCTGGCTATAAAGTGGTAACTTACTGAAAAAAACTACGATTATTGTTTATAAAAACATTTCAGACTTGCTTAAAATCAGCAAAATTAGAACAGTTCTTTTTTTTTTTTTGGTGATTTTAAAGAACATTAAAGGAATCTGCAACAATTAAGCAAGTTTTTCCTTTACGTAAAGATAGCACATGAAAATATCTTTAAGATAATATTGTCTACATGCCAGATAATTCAAAAATTTGAATCATGATTTTACTTTCCAGGTATTTTTACCCACGGCATACCTCTAATACAGTTACGTCCAGTATATTTCAAGTCCTTATTATTGTTACTCATACGTTCTTTATAAATTTTAGATGATTATGTTTGCTTTGTGATACTATACCTTATTAACAATTACAAGTGAAATACATTTATTGAACATTTTTCAATTGAATATTTCAGGCACTCTGAAAAAAAAATCAACAACATATATCCAGCATTCAAGGTTACCACTTTTTCTCATTAATTTGAGAATGTGTATTTCAAAGCAATATAATTTCACATATGTTAAATTATGAATAGCATTATGGACACTCATTAATGTTACTCGCTTGTTTCATCCTCACTATTGTTATTTATTTGTAACGAAGCCCTGTCATATATTTAAAAATGTTATCAAGAAAAGGGCGATAACAAGAAAATTCAAATTCAATTTCATATCTAAATATACGCTTATACTTAAAAATTATTTAATAATTACTCTTATTGATTATTATATTCCATTCAGATTAGACGTGTGTTATGAAAATATAGAAAGAAAGAAAGAGTCATCAAAAATCTTCAACTGCCATCACTAAAAAAACGTGTTTTAATTATTAAAAAAAAAATACTGAACTCTATTTTTCAAGTTAATTTTTAATTTCTGTAAGCTTCATGACAAGAAACAGCTGCATAATAATAAAAACAAATACACCTATTAACGAAAAATCTAATAACGAAAAATAAATTATTGATATGGATTGTAATAAAGAAGCAATAATAGCTAAAATATATCTTTCTAAAAAGTCTGATCTAAGCACAATTTTCATTTCTTTCCACTAGCATTTTGAACAATAGAAGAATACAATCATTATTATTATTCATAAAAATCATTGCCATTTAGGAAAAAATGGCTTACAAAATGAAGCATCGGAAACGTTGTCTACGCTCAGTAATATTTTTTCAGACATTCAATGTAAAAAAATCATAATAATAGTTTTTCGTCTCCCGTCTGTCTTTATTGAACTACTATTTCATTTTTAACGACGAAAAAGCATTTTCAGATAACGTATTTTATACGTCAGAAACGATCTTTAAGAAATCGAAACTTTTATACTTCTTGTCAGACAATACGCTTATACTTTTCTGTCGATGCACAACATTTACTGCAGTAATGATCATGCATTTGTAATGACGAATATAACGCATATCGTTCTCTAAACTAACGATAATGCTCTGTTTTAAGGTTTTCTCAACTTGATCGAATGATCTGTTATGTTTGAAGTGAAGAAATTTCTCCCTTCGAAAGAGAAAAAGATTCAGAAGGAACAAGCTCGCGTTTGTGATATAATATTAAAAAAAAAACTTTTATGTACTTTAATAATGTAAAATAATGTAATAAATATGTGTCAAATTTAATCGAACAATATAATTTAGATGAATTTAAGACAGCTAGTGTAAAAGTTATGTCGGTAAAATTTTTTGTTTCACCCCGGAGTAAAATTCCAAGAAAAAAGAGAGTTGAGTTATAAAATTTTTCTTTGAAAATCCAAAACATGTGCAATAATTTTAAAATTATCATTAAAAATTATTCAGAACAGTAGCTCATTTAGATTTCAGTGTTTTACAATACACAATCGTGTTCTGATTTCCAAGAACTTTATCATGCTTATCTGATTGCCATCATTGAGAGCGTTCGTTACATCTGAAATGATAAATAAAATATTGAAAAAAAAAACATTTAATCGTCATTATACCTGGTGTGAAGAATTTCCTGGGTTTCCTGGAGGTTGCAGGAATTTTCAACTGACATATCCCAGAGGTCCAGAATGAAATTTTAAATCTCAAAAACAATTAAATGTAAATATTGACTTACGTATGTGAAACTGTCTCCTTAAGCAGCAACAAATGTCGCATAAAAAATGAGCAATGATTAAGTTCACACCGAATTGGTATTGTAAGATTTAGAAGCTGTGCACAGGTTTTCGTAGCTCATGGCAAGTTACAAACATGAATTTCTTGAGCCAAGAGCTACCAAAATTTAATTTCACCTGTAATAGAGATAAAAGGTTTTAAAGTCGTTCAAAATGTTACGAAAAGTGTCAAATTTAAAGACTTGGCGAGAAATAATTGACGCAAATTCATTCTGCATCCATCTATAAATCGTCTGAAAGGGGCATTTCCATTACTCACTGAAACTTGCTAAATTTGGCGACTTTTCTTTTAATTTCGGAAGACTTTTAGACCTTATATGTCCAAATTATTTATAACTAGGAAATAAATGAAGATCTGTTGCATGTCATTCAGCCACCAAAAGCGCCAATTGACGCAGAGGATTAAAAAAAAAAATGGAGTAAGGAAGTACTATTGAGGTGTGCGGCTAACGGAAGGTCTATCTTCCTTATTGAATTCCAAATTTTAATAAACTTTTCATTGGAAACTCACGCACTTAAGATTTACCAGTATTAGTAGAATCACCCATAATATAGGGTAATTGCACCACCCATAGACATGCTTAAGACATCGCTCTCAGGTTAATCTCAATCAGGGTAGGCTCAATTTTCTGAGTTTTTTATTGTTTTCAGACTTTAAATTTTTATCTCATGTAACTTCATCTTGTCAAACGTTTTGCTGCTTCTGGATCCTCTAAGTTACTTAGTTATATTTTTATTTGCTCGTTTTCGAAAAAGGTTCGACCCCCCAGTAATAAACACCGAAAATAAGGTGGAGATCCGACAACGAGATGATGATACAACGTAACAGATGGGATGAGGAAAAAGTGTCTAACAGACAAAATTCCATTTTTCTCTTCAAAATGTGCAACCGCTCTTTGTTTTTATGACTAAATCCTTAATAAAGTTAAATGAACATGAAACATCATCTGACCTCGTGGTGGCTGTTCAAAATCTTACTCCACTAACTTGTAAATACCTCCTGGCTCATAAAGTTCAATCTGATAACACTAGATAGTTGCTCCGTATTCACGGGTCACAGCAATATCAGTTATACCAGCCTTAAGGGCTTATTATTTAAATCCAAACTTATAACTATCTGTTACTGTACCCTTGTCTGTTACTTTTGACCTAACTCTATTTGAAGCAAAATAGAAATTTCTTACTCGAGACGACAAATGAAGAGTTATTCTTTAAAGCGTCATCAATCGTAGCAGGCATAGCAAAAAAATCTAAATTAATAAACTTTAGAATGCAAAATATAACAATATGAATCAATAGATTTTTTTTTTTAATTTCAAACGAGGCATGATTCCAAAAGGATTTCAAATACTAAAGTACAGACAAAGATTTAAAAATAATAATACTTTATGTTTAGGTTGATTTTGAAAAATGTTTCGAAGATTGTTGCATTTTAGGAAAGTGATGCAATCAGAGGGGCTTCTGAGGCATTGAAACAGATATTATTTTTGAGGTATTTGTATTTTCCTTATGTATTCTTAAATGAAAGGAGATAACCGTTCTTTCACAAATATTAATAATAAGTTGGGGGGATCGGGGCCCATTCCAAAAGGCGCTAAATGAACCTAAATATCTCCGCATAAATTTCAAATTAACAATCATTGTTTGTATGCGGCATGCACTGAGATTTTAAAATGCTGATTATTCTTTTAAAAGCTTATTCAACATTTTTATTTTGTGCAACGTAAGCCTCCATTTCTATTCAAGAATGAATAATGAATTTATCGATGATTTCTCAGAGGCACTCCAAACTAAAATTTTGCAAAAGACATGCTAGAAAAAAGAAGCACAATAAATCAGTTCTGCTACACTTGCATTCAAAAGCATGTCCACTTTTGTAGAAAATATTTAAAAGTATTAAGAAGAATGCTCCATCACAAAAATTAGCCAGGAGTAGATTGTAAGCATTTGCTAATTAGATTTAATTAAAATTCTATTTCAGATGACAGCTAGGATTTGATGCATCCCTACATTTTTTTGTCTGTAATATCACTTTTATATTAGTCAGTGTTATCAATTACAATATTTAAAAAATGCCGATGTTGGACTAACAAAAGCATGAAATTAATGATATATGCACATTTGAATAAGCAGGTTATTAGAATATGATTACGTTTCTTAAAAGTGGAACGAAATAGAATTTAATTTATGAGATGTGGGAAACGTCAACATGTATAAAATTTAAGCATGTATATGTATACATTAATTTTCAAAACTTAGAATTTCACTGACACAGGAAAAAAATACTATATCACACAATAATTCAGATGTCACTTAAAGTAATGACAATGCTAGTGTTAAAATGTATCATGAGAAATTGTCTCCTGATTTTTTTTTATTCAGGCTGTGACTAGTCGTATTCAAAAATAATATTACAGGATGATCCAAAATGGAACTGACAGCTTTCAGAATTGAATTGTAAGAAAACGGTGACATAAATTAGTTCATTCTTGTCGAATATTAACGTACAAGGTTAAGAATTTCTTGTTCTTAGGAATTATTTATTAATTCTCAAAACTTTATGCGAAAAGCAAGTTTTTAACAACAGATTGCTCTGTACATTACTTGCTCGCCATTCAAAATTTACAGACTATTTAAGATAACAAAGTTCTCAAATTCCACGGTCCTCTGTAATCACATGTCTCAACTGAAGCGCTAAATTTAGCAATGACAATGACCAAAGTCTTTATCAGAATATTTTCATTCATCACAGTCGATTTTCACCAGATTATCAATCGGTGTAGGATTTTTTTAAGACACACTATCCATCAAGCCCAACAAAAAGAAATTGCTTGAAGTATGATCTGGTCACTATAAAGGCCGATAAGTAAACATTTTCGCGTCATTAGTCTAATCTATAATCTGACAAGAACACGTGTATAACATTGCTGAAACCGCTATAAACATGTCTATTGACAGCCTATTTATGAATTTTTACGTGAAAATTCTGCCCATTAATAACGCGCAGAAATACGAATCTACAGATCTGTCCATTATCCACTTTTATGCTATAGAAAAAAAAAAAGATTTACAACATGTTCCTGCTTTCCTACGTTCAAAATCCACAGGAATGACTTTATTGGTCAATGTTCTTTTGTAATTCCCTTTGAAAACCATCAGTACAGTTTGCAACACCCTGTGATGGAGATAAGCCTTGAAGACGAGAAATGATCATTCTTTCCACCTCGAGGCAACAAAAATTTGCTTTTGACTTGTGACAATAGTGTAGAAAATAGAATACGATTTTTTTTATTACAATGAAGATGATATTATAAGGATTTGGCCATTTTAAGTGAAAGAATTTAAACTAGATAAATGTAAATAGTCTAAAATAAATGTGTTTTTGAATTTAAGTTTTTTCTTTGAAGAAGGTCATGAACTTTTATATTACTGCGTAGACAATCTGGCTCCCAAAGTTAAAAATGTTTTACGAGACGGTAACACCCTGTATCTTCTGACATACATTTCTGAAATTTTGCATTGTAAAAAAATATTGAGGCTAAACGATGAATCGAATATTATGATTCGAAATAAAAAGGAAAAACGTTTTACACGATTTAACCCTTAATTGATGAGGTAATTTACACAGGACCCTTACTGATGTCTAACAGCTAATTTCTAAACAATTAGGTATAAGCATATAATTCTAATTTGTAAAAATTTTCCAATTACATAAGGAATCCAAATTTGTGAGATTTGTTTCAAAGAATCTAATTTTGTGAAAATTAAGAAATGAAATGTTTTTTACTGCCCCTTGGTCCAAGCTAAATAAAAACAAATCCACTTTCTTACAACTAAAATGGATTGAATAATGAAGTTTTAAAAAATCACATTTTTAAACATTTTATGACAACAAAAGAGCTCTTAAGGGAGGGGGGGCATACAAGTTTAAAAAAAAGCGTTAAAAGGCTTAAATTACATATAGTTACGACAAAACGTAATAATAAAAATTGATTTAGTATTTGATTTTAATTAAAATTTAAGAAAGTCTTTTACATAAATAGATTCACAAATGGAAACTAGAGGTTCTCAAAAACTAACGACGAAAGTACAAGTTAAAACAATCCCTTCAAATCTTAAATAGATCTTACAAAGAGTCCGCTACTTACGAATTTTTACATTTCAACCATTTTATTAAAAATAGCTCCTGAAGGGATTAATTAAAATTATTTTAAACGTATAAAAACGTTCTACCCCTTCCTCTTTCTCACTGACGTTCTACAATGGTTGTTTCCGAAATTTTAAAAGTATATTTTTGTGAAAGAGCATGATTAAAAACATAGGATTTAACTTTAAAAAAAATTAACAAAGTTTAATATATTTTAACAATCATTTTAATCCTTGCAATTTCATTGCTTACGCTTCTGAACATGACATCACAAGTGATGAAATGCCGTTCACTGATGCCATTACAGCAAACGCAAAATATTTCATTTTCTTCTTTACTCACGTGTACTGGCAACGATATGGTTGAAAGCAAGCGTAAAGCGTAATATTGAATTCGCTACTGAATCATCATAAGCTGGAAACGCAGTAGACAGTAAGCGAAAGCATTCAGAGCGCCAGTGGAGATGTGCCAAAGTACATAATTTGTGACGTAATAAAGACCACACCTTATTTTCAAAATCGGACATTTAAAAAAATAGAGTTGGGAAAATGAAAGTTTTTTTCGCTCCATGTTTTTTCTTTTTTTTTTCTTTGCTTATTCTATCAATTTTAGTGACTAAAAGTAATACTTTTGACCAAAGAAAACAACTCGATTGTCGAAATTCGTAGTTTTTCAAAATTTCATTGTTTGGTCAATTTTGGTCGGTAAAGAAGACGTGAAATTTTATTTAATATGTTTGAATGTTAAAGGAATGGTTGCTAGGAACGAGGAAGGGTTGTACAATAAGTTAAATTTTGTGATTTTAATGAAATGAGATTAATTGACACAAAATTCATAAGTTATGTTTCCTTGCGTTCGTTAAATAATTCTACCAGTTGGCTTTTAGACATCGATAAAGATGAGCACCATGTATGAAATCATATATGTAGACAATTAAAAACGTTTAAATCCAAAAGACCAACTTTCCTGAGGTGTAAAGCATCCCACGTTACTTGTTAAAGTTAATGAACTTGAAAACTATTTTTCGTTCTCAATATTAGCACTAAAAACTAACTACTCGTAATAAATGACAATATATGACATACTACATTATTCCATTCTCTTAAAGAGCAATTTTTTTAAACGGTTATTTTTCTTATCACTCTTGCACATACACGAAGCTAAAAAAATTAAATTACAATATTTTTTGAAATTATTTAAAAAACTTATTAAAAACTTTACGTTTACATACTTTAGTTGGAAACTAAAAATCAGTTTACAGGCCCCTTATTTACTTCCATAAAGACACACACACAAGTAAATCTTTATATCTTTTCACAATAAAATGATCTCGTAGGGACTAAAATTCCTCCGTCCTCTTATTGTTATTATCAGAGATGCGTTTTGCATTAATAAACTTTAAGATATATTATAATGTGCCTTTTGTTTTCATTTGCAATAGTTTTATTTCCTTTTCCATATTTAGTGTGATGAAATTTTAAAACTAAACCAACAAGTATAGGGGCACAAACCACTTTTAGATCCTACCGTAGCTTTAGTACGCAAATGAAGTGCAACTCTATGAATTTCAATTACTATCGATCACATTTCAACTTCAAGCATTGAAACTGGATACAGACCAACCTTTTCTCCAACCGCTCTAATGCACGAACATCGCTCCAAGCAGTATGACAGTTTCCAAATGCAGTAATAACTTACCGGATTAATACCGTAAACACTACAGATTTTAACTGGTGCTACGATTCAGATCTTGGAGTGCTGTGGATAATGAAATGTAGATTGAAAGCTGCTTTGTATCTTAACGAAAACCAGTCGGAATGTATTGACTTGGGGGCGTTTTAGAGTTAACAATTTCTCTTGAATCACAAACTTTCAAGTTATTTTCCCATCCATAATTACAAATATTGTTGTTTAAAATATATTTATTTTAAAACTGTTTCTGCGTGAAAAAAAACTATAAAATCATATATTTTTCGAGGCTCACGGCAAATATTTGAACATAGAATGTATAGCTATTTTTTGCATCTATGTTATGCAATTTAATCAGAACATTTCAAACATATGTTGTAACTTTAAACCAAGTTTGAAGTACTACTTTCTGATTAATACCCTTTGAATGTAATTTATTGCATTAATTCGTTTTCAGATTGCGTAAATAAATCCAATGTAAAAAAATAACTGATTTTGTTTCCGGATTAAGCTGTACTAAATTAAGTTATTAATTTAATTTCCTAAATTACTAAACTATGTTTAATTAATTATTTTTAAATTAAAATTACTACTTACTTTTTAAACTATTTTGTTTTTAAAAATTAATCAAAAAAAATTAGAATTTTTTTTAATATCACACATATTTAATAATTAAAACAGTTTAAACAATTAAATATCTTTCAATACAATAACATTTAATCATCTTTTACTCTGCAAGTGTGTTATTTAGTTCTTAATCTCTCAATTCTAAGTGAGTTTTCTATTTTTACAGTAATAAGGTAAACACACCAGTAATGGACAGTTTCTCAGTAGTGGCCACTCCAAAGTGTATATTTGAAAAAATAGGACTCCAGGTCTTCCAATGGGTCCAAAAGTGCATCAAATGTACAAGACGTACAACACGTATTACGACGAGAGACGTATTACCTCCTGCACGTTTGAATCCATTGGGAGAGCTGGAGTCGCATTTTTTCAAATAAAAACCTTAAAGTGGCCACTGTTGTGCATAGGCCTCTACTGATGTGTTTACATTACTTTATTGTTTAACTTTTTGCATTTATCTGTATTGAATGAATATGATTTACTACTTTTTTTTATAATACCTGTTATTTACATTTTTAATTGTTTCGGTAAGGTTCCATTTTTCCAAACAAAGGAAATAACATTCAATCCGAAACATAAGATAAGGGAAGGATGAACTCGCAACAACAAAAGACTCGCATTGAATAAACTATTCTATTCCCATTCCATACAGTGACAACGGTGTCACCAAATCACGATTAACACTAAAGAAATATTTTACGCGAAGCAAGTTTCGCTCAAATGATATTATTCTGGGTAGCGGAAAGTACCTGGTAGATATATTCTTATATACCAGCCTAAAGCTAGAAAAAGTCCTAGCATACTTATTTTTGTCATGCGTAACGTCGTCTGATATTAAAAAGGAAGATATGATAGTTTGCGTTAATATCGCAATATGTCTTTCAAGTCCTAAGTTGCTTTGATAAAGATAGGAAATAGTTACTTTACCGAATGGTGTGGTTTTGTTACGAGGGTCCAAAGAAAAGGGCTGGATGTTTTATCTAAGGATGGTTGAAGTGTTATCTTACTTTGCCTGCAGCGGTTGAAGTTTGTTTGCACTAATCTTAAGAAAATAGGAACACTCTCCCTGGAAACCATTGTATGTATACGTTACTGCAAAGTATTAAATACGGTATTCATAATAATTTAAATCCACAAAAACAACGGCTATGGCTGTGAAATAGTAACAAGGATTTCTGTTGCATTTTATTTATTTATTTATTTTTTGGAGTTACAAGGAGCTCGTTTGTCCATGAAAGGCGTTCTTTTTAACCCAGACTTAAGTCGGGTATTTTTGTGATATCTTACAATGGGGTCGTTTCCAAAATTTTAAAAGTACTTTTTCCTGAAAGACCACCCTTAAAAACATAGGATCTAACCATTTTTTAAATAATTTGTTTAAGTTTAATTTTTTTAAAAAAATTACTTAAATCGTTGCGCTTTTATTGATTACATTTCTTGCTGATGACATCACAAATGATGAAATGCCATTCTATGTTGTCATTCACAGTGCAAAATATTTAATTCGCATCTTTGCTCACCTGTATTGGCAACGATATGGTTGATAGCAAACGTAGAGCGCAATTTTAATTCGCTTCTTGGTTATCACAACGTGGAAACGCGGTGCAAAATGTGCCAAAGAGTATCATTTGTGACGTAATCAAGACCACACCTTGTTTGCAAAATCGGACGATTTAAAAAATTAATTAAAAAATAACTGTTGGGAAAATGAAAGAATTTTCTGGGTCCATATTATTTTTTTATCCTTTTTTTATTTTTTTTTTAACTTATTCTATCAATTTGAGTGACTAGAAGTACTACTTTTGACTGAAGGAAACAACCCCATTAAGTCATTTTTTCCTCTTTCTTGTGGCATGCCTGATGTTTTTGTCGTAATTTACTCAACTTGAGCAGTTTTTTTTCAACTAATAATATACATTTCCTTAGGAAGCACCTATTTACAACTCGGTCATTAATTGTTACCGACTAAGTTGCCTTGCAATGTTCATAGTGGCTATATTAATACTGTACATCTTTATTTCTATAATAAAGTTAGTTAATTGGCAATTGCACGATGGCGTACTAACATAATAATACCAAGTATGTATCCGCATCACTAGCGCAGAAGTCGCCAAACGTGATTGAACCGAGGCCAAACAGAATATCCGTCCAAGTAAATTTTTTCTTGAATTTGTTTAATTAATATTTTTTCCCACGTACCCTGCCTGTTATCGTGAATAAAGTCTGTTGGACGAAGCTTGTTCGCGTGAAATGGAAAAGCACAGACTTATCCACTATTTAGAGCACTCCTAATGTAAATGTAGAGCTAGCATTCCTAATTTACGCAAAAGCAAGCCCAAAAAAGCGTTCAAATCAATGGTATAAGGATATATGTTACTTTTGATTGCGATTTCCAAATCACTATATTTAGGATAGAAATGCAGGTGTCTTACACCTAATATGGTTACTATAATCATTGAAAGGTAACTTAGTAGGACACATTTTACGGAAAAGTTCTTAAATAGATGTTTCCAAAGATACTAACTACAATAAAACGCCTGATTTGATTTTGCTTGAGATCTCACATGTTTTTGCAATGAACGCAAGACTTCCATTTTGTACATTTTATGCTTTTACAGGATCAAACGTACATAAATTTGTTCATACCAAATGCATTCTTATAATGCACAATTTTAGAAGGTTGGAATTTATCAGAATAAGTGGAAATGAACAAAATATGTATGCTCCCCTTCACTAAAATATATTCCACTTCCTAATTCGAAGTAAAATATTTTCAAGAAAACTAAAAATTCAAATAGTTTCAGAAATTTGTAATAATATTTGATGTAAAATAGCTTGTAGTTCATGTTAAATTATCTATTACGTTTCATTATAAACAACTATCTAGTAAACTAAATTGATTTTTTGATGAAATTCAATTATAAAAACTTGATTTTTGTCTAGAATAGACAAGGAAATATTACCACGAAACTAAATTACCAACCCCTTTATTTTTGTTCAAATTAAAAGTCTTCATTATACAAAAAAAAAATATTATTTTCAAAACTTTAAGATAAAGTATAAAAATCCATTGAAAACAAGAAACTTTATTTCCAAATTAGATCTTCTTCTTCAACAACAAGTTTTAAATTATTTGAAACGATAAAAAAAAAATCATAAATTAATATATATTTAAAATATACACAGTGTAATGATATAACAAATGCAAAATGCATTAATAATAGGAATTTGCTTTTCTTAGTTTTCACGTCCTCAGATTATAATATATTTATAGCACAAAAGCAATTATAAAATTATAAATGTATTTAAGAAAAACAATATATTTTCATGTTACATAAGAAAATGCCAGCTTACCTTTTCAAATATATAAAGTCTCAAACAGTAAAACGCAAAAAGTTAAGTAAGTCATGGGAGTTTTTTTTATTCATCTTTTGAGCAATCACGCATTGTTTAGTCCTCACTTGACAACAGTTGATGTTGCTCTGATTTTTCAGATTACAATGACAGCGGTTGTACTTATTATTTATTTGGAGAGTCCAGTTTTCGTCTTCATAGTTACATATCGTTTGCTGTTTGGTTTTCATCATAATCTTTCACGGCTTAGCTCAGTCTGCTTAGTTGTCACCGCACAGAAAAGTGGACCCAAACACATATTTTCCCATTTAAAAACACTACTTTTTAGTTTTTAATTTTTCGGTATTTGCTTAGTTACGTTATTATTTTTTTTTGACCTGTTTTTACTGATTTAAGCTACATTTTAAAGATGCATTAAGCCTATTTCTATGCGTTTTTCTTCTTTATTTTACTTTTACGGAAAAGTAAGCTGAAAAGAAAGACCTTGATATGACACTGCTACTATTTGCAATCATTATGCGAGTAAATTACGAGCAAAATACCATGCTCTGTTTGAAGAATATTCAATTTCGGTAAGAATAAATACTCTGAAGTATTCAAAATTAGAAGCGTCTGCAAAATTGAATTAGAGAGAGTTTAGCAGATGAAAAAAAAATCTCTAACAAAGGTTTTGAACCACTTCAAGAACTACAAAGGCACCCGCATTTGCATTAATCGTCTCGTCCATTGAAACATAAGCACAACATCATCATTTTCTTTTAATGAACAATGAAGTTTAAGAATGCTTCAGGAATGGCAAAGTTGCTTCCGGTTTTGATAAATATCATTTTCGGGAATATATTAGTAATTTACCTCTGTAAGAAAGTTGACAAGAAAAAAACTTTTTTTTTTTGAGCAGTCACATTGCTTATTGTTCTCATTTAACTGTTTTGATATTCCTATGATTTTATTTTCCCCCCGCCTCCCTCTGCAGCACCACCGTCGACTGGCCCCTCCCGATGCTGCGCCTCTAGCGAGCAAAGTCTCCACGTTGCGTCTACACACACACATACATACACACTTACCCACACTCACACAAATACGCACACATACACGCACATACATACAAGCACACACACACACATACATACACACTTACCCACACTCACACAAATACGCACACATACACGCACATACATACAAACACACACACACACACATATCCACACACTCATGCCTGCACACAGACACAAAAAAATACACCTGCACACACACACTCGTGATTGCGAAAGAATTGATTATAAATTCCAGATGTCAAAATTCAAATTAAATTTTATTTATTTATTTATTTATTTATTTTTGTGTTTACTATGAAAATAATGATGATAATAACGACAAGGTCTTAGAGAATAAATAGAAAAACCGTGGAGTTAAAGCGATGAACTTTTCAAACTACATAGGGATCAGATTTGATCAAATAGTGCACTCAATATTTGAGAACGATGTCCACAGAATTCATGAGAATTAAACCATGCGGAATGCTTTTTCACATCATTTTGTATCTTGCAAGTATAAAGACGTAATGCAGGCAAATATCTTCCTCTGGCAAAGTCACAAAACGTAGCCCCAATAGAAAAGAAAATATTAATAGTTATTGCAGAACCCTAGAAATGTTGTAGTTCATGAAGTTTAAGTACTGATTCCAATTTTATCTAAAATATAATTATAAAATGTACATAATAGTTGTTATTTTTTAACTAAAAAAAAATTAACAATTTTTCTTACAACGGAAGGAGACGTACGTTTTTCACAAAAAAAAGTTTTTGATTCAATAAAACTAAAGAAGCAAGAACATATATATATCATTCATAACTATTAAGTAATGAATGCAACTTTTAACGTTGCGTTTTGTTACTATTCAGTTTTTGGGTGACACATGTGTTTATAAATTGTTTTGTAAATAAAATTATGTTTTAAATGAGAGTATTAAAATAAACGCAATTCATTAACGAGCAACAACAAAAAAATTAACCTATTCATTTTGTGTCATTTTTCTTTTTTTCGTTAAAAAATACTTACGAAGAAACTTTAGAAAATAAAAGCTGCGTATTGGAATGTTTATTTATCGTTTGATGCACTTTGATACGGAAATCTGTGAGCATGTTTCTAAGTTTTTTGTCTTCATTTATATTTAGTGTTTTTTTTTTTTTTCGCTTGATATTGCGAAACAAATGACGTTTTATGCAGTTTTAATGCAGTTTAGTTGCATTTAAATGTCTCGTCTGATATGAAACTTCATAGAAGGTGACAAATATGTTCAATAAAGCTAGCGCATGTCCGTTATCTTTTGAAAGATGTATTTATATGGTGATATATGTTCTGCTGAACACCAATCACATTTAACATAGTCTGCCTTTTAAATCTATTTTAGAGTCTAGCCTTGCTTTGAATCATTTTTTCAAATAATGTTTCTCTACATTTTAAACTAGCAGTCCCCGCACGGCGATGCCCGTGCTAAGAAGTCAAAGAAAGTTCGTTGAGCAAACAAACTCCGCGCCCCAGCCCTCTTTCTAAAGAGAAATGATCATTTTTCTTCCAACTAAAATGCGTACACATCTTTTCAAAATATCTATGGAAGTATTTTTGAAATTTAAAACTATTCGTCAAAACACACAAAAATATTAACAGTACTTTTAAAACTCAAAATAATCCTTCAACTACATAATTCATCGCTTAACGCGTCAGGCAACCACGCTACCGTAACCCTGCCTTTAAGCGAATGAAACGGCTTTTCCCCTGTAATTTAAAGTTTTTCGCCAAATAAACAATGCTATAATTAAAACGTTATAAAGAACAATCACAATTCAATAATACGACAAATCAAATTATTTACTTAAATAAGTAACTATCTTCAACTATAAGAACAAAAACAAACGTTTAAAAAATAAGGAAAACAAAACCCAACAGAAAAATCCTAGAAATGAATCATCAATAAATGGACTATTTTACACAAAATCATTTTTTTCAATCCAAACCAGTAGTTTTTGAGATTAGCGCGTTCAAATTAACAAAATCTTTAGCTTTATATCATTAGTTAATAATTAAAAAAATAAAAAAAGATACGTATATATATATATATATATATATATATATATATATATATATATATATATATATATATATATATATATATATATATATATTACAAATCATTTTTAGCATTATTTAGGACTTTCTGTGAAAAGCACCCTCGAGATTTGCCTCATGGCAAATCTCGCCTCCGCACGTTCAGGTCGAGCCACAGTGGCTACGAATATTCTGCGGTACAAGCATATTATATTAAAATATAAAATTTCCCGTTTTCATATCATTTTCCATTGCAGATCCACTTCTATTAGTCAAAGCGTGATGTCATTTAGCCTATAACCTTCATCAATGAATGAACTATTCAACACAAAAAGAATTTTTCAATTCGAACCAGTAGTTCCTGAGATTAGCGCGTTCAAACAAGCAACCTCTACTGCTTTATATAATTAGTATAGATTACTTCTATCCAATAATGTGGAAATTTGGGAAAACAAAAATAGAGAGGCAATGTAAAATATCGAAATATTTCCACAATTGGCTATCTGTCAAATTGACAATATTTTATCTGGGTTCTTAAACATGTAGTTGATTTAATTTTCCTTCTATCACAGTCTATCTTTTAAAACACACATAATATATATATATATTTTAATTTTAACTACCCGTTTGATTTACTCATTCTCAACCGTGTAAATTTATTGCATTAACATTAGAGATTATGAGAAACATTTTATATAAGATAACATTATTTATTAGAAATGAGGTGCCAGTATGACCCCTTCCCCTTTTCGGGGGTATTTTTTAAAAAATTCTTCCTGAGAGAGTCTAAATATCCGATGCACCTTCTTTTATGACTAAATAAATCTTAGTACATAATTACTTTACGTTTTTCTGTCTTTACTCACCAAAAGGAAGAGTTAGTATCTCTTTCCAAGAGTCATGGCTATTGTTTGGCTGGTAAGCAATCGGTACTGTTCAAATAATATATTAGATATCCAACCGGCTGCTGGAAGACGAAGTTAGAAATAAAACTGGAGTGGAGGGTTTTTTTATGCTTCAACAACTATTAGGAAGAGAAAATAAAAACATATTTTTTGATCGAAAAATAGCGTAGGGGTTTTTGTGGTCCCTCCCGTCTGTAAGGATCAATCTTTTCAGTACTATGAGGCGAATGATTAAATAATTTGAAAAGCAATCAAATAGTGTCATATGATGAAAAGTCAGAAAGTTTCATTAATCTACTTTTGATAGTATTCGAACTATTAAACAACAGAGTACACGAAGGGCCGCGTAGGCCTCCTCCGTCTTTCTAGTGTTGATCCGAAACGCAATGCAAATAATCTTAGTATCCTCTGAAGTTAGTATAAAGGTTCTAGCAAAACGCATTGAAAACCCCACAAGCTGGAAACCCGAACTTTCAATTGTGTGCACAGGCGACAAAATTATTAACTTGTTTTTTTTTTTTTTTTTTTCTAAATTACGTTCACTTGAACAAAATGGCAAAACTTCGATGGAAGTCGAGACATTTTTTTTTTTTTTTTTTTGCCTTAGCTGGAATAAGAACCCAACCAAGCAGCTAAAAGTTTTAACGTCACTCTAACTCATCCGTTGCACTTTTTTTTCCATTTCGTTTTAAAAGTTAAGTAGCATAGCTACAAAAAGGTATGTTTCCAAATAACGTTCAATGTACGTACGTGCACATCATTTCAATGTAGTATTAGCTGTTTGTATGTAATATATTTGAATTTGTACTTATAATCCATTTTTAAATCAGAAACAAGGCCAAGAAAAAATACTAAAACAATATTTTCAACAAGAAATAATAAAATAAAAAGTATATTATAATGAATTGCCTAATTATACTTGTTCTACTGTCCGGTGATTTTCAAAAAATATATCCAAGTAATTTAACTGCTGAATTTTTTTTTTTTTTAATCAGCTCTAAATATTTCGCTTTGCTCAATTCTGATTAAATGTTTAGATGTACATCATTTATACCAAAGCCATAGCAGTTATTTTTATGCTTTTGTTTTAGTTTCCAAAAACTCCATTGCAATAAATAAAGTGTTTTCTACATCGAAATAATTGCTTTTTTCATTACACATGCTGTGGAAATCAAAAACGTTTCCTTTTAATTATGCTTTTTATCTTAATTCATTAAAATTCAAAGAGTAGCACATTTTTTTCACATACAATTTTCCCCGTGCTTAATGTAAACTCATTCAAAACTTTATTGGTTTGTTTTTATTAGCTGTGAAACTGTTTTTCTCTTTTATTATCACCCACTGCTTTTAATTAATGAAGATTAAAGGACTTAATCAACTAGCAATCGTTTATTTCCCTTTTTTAATTCTCCATTTTAGTCTTTCAAAGAAAATAAATATATATAGTATTCAATTTTTTGTCAGGAAAAAAAAACGTTGTTATTTTTAAAAAAATCTTGGAAACTTGCTTTTGTTATCCGGAAAGTTTATTTTTAATTTTTGAAGCAAATTCCTTTAACTTTGGAAAATTGACATTTTTCATTATTTTCCGCTGTTGAATTTTAATGTGAAATAGTAATTTCAATCTCAAGAATTAATTATAATAGATATATTTTCTATTTTGTTTTCAGGATCAAAAAGTTAACTATTCATCATTTTTTTTAATTATTATTTCCTTTTTACTTAACTTAGTAAGCCATAAGTACTTATAAATCTGACGGTAAACAATAATATTTTGAGCTCAGACTCAACATTAATAGTGTCACTTAAAACTCTAAGCATATATATATATATATATATATATATATATATATATATATATATATATATATATATATATATATATATATTTGAATATTTTGAAACTAACCGTTAAGATTATCTTCACACTGGCAGCTAAAATTACTTGATCTCTCAGTGAGAGCCCGGGGTGTTGCACAAATTTAAAGTGAAGAGAATAGAAGAAGTTTAGACAATAAGCTGTAACTTTCCGTCTCGACCGGAGCTAAGACAGAACTAAAAGCGCATACCCGTAGATCGTTTAAGACAGCCAGATACATTGGATGACGTGATCAAAAGATATAAAAACTGTTGCTGAAAATGTAAGGGGCAAATAAATAGCGTGATCGGATATATTTTGGTACTACTCTTATTGCTAGCAGCTAAAAAGTGTTCAAAAGCACTTCGCTCAACGTTAGTTACAGAATACTGTTGCTCATGGATGTAATATGAATGCTTTGAACCAGAGATGCCCATTTTTTCTTATCTTCAATAATTTAGCTTTAATAAATTTCACTAAGTGTAGTGTACGATCCAGGAATATGAAATATATCCAGTATCTCCGCCATAACACGAAAACAGCTCATATAAGGTCCACTCTTCATAAAAACCAATTGATAGTGTTGCTCGCTTTCTGTAAATCACCGAGCGCCATAAAAAATGTAAGGTCAAGCCACGGAAAAGATAAATTAGTAAGTGAAATCATTCCTGAGTGTAGATTTTCTGCAAATTATTTTTAGCTGCATGTCAAATACGGTCAGAATGTTACGAGTAGGCCTTCCGACATGCAAACTGGGAATTGTCTCTCTGTAATAGCGTGTTTGATGCTGCGTCCAACAAGGGCAGAAAAACAGCCCGCATAACTTGCTCGACGTTGAGGATTGCTATCAAACTGTTTACCAGAGGACTTTTAGGATCAAATATTATGGCCCCCAGATTTGGATGCCACGGAGAAGAAACGGTGATAGGGCGGAACATGGCGAAATGGGTTGGTTCGTAGAGCTCTCTGAGACACCACCACATCCGTAGATGTCCGTCATTTAACCTCAGACAGAAACGAGATTCATCTGTGAACGAGGGGCCTTCGTGGCTCTGTGGTAGAAGCTTCACCTTCTAAGTCGGAGGTTGAGAGTTCGATTCCCACCGGTGCCCTGGTGTTCTTTCCTTCTCTTTTGATGTAGATTATTATAGTATTTGTAAGTACATCATCAATTAAAAAAAATATTTTTAACTATTTGGTAAAGCTTTCTATTTGAATTTCTGGTTTTCATTATTTACATTGCACAGTCACCTTTAAAACGTTCAGAAAGAGAAACAACAAATCCCTTACCACAACCTCAAATATAATGATACATGTTTAAAATATTTTTTAAATAAATGTTGTGTATTTAGCAAAGCTTAGTTAGTTAAATCTCTCGCTTTCGTCGGTGTTCTTCATTTTTTTTTTACTAAATCCAAAGCGACGCTACTTTGCAATATGAATAGTAGCCAGCAGAAGAATCCGTTCTCGCACAGGAAAATGCATGGTTTAAACAAAGTTGAAGCTATTTTTTTACATTAATTTTAATGTGACGATAAACCAAATAAATGGGAAACAATAAATAATTAATTGCATACTTCTTCGCGTTCTCGGCGTGCTTTCATATTCTGTAATAGTCTTGAGAAAAGACTATTGACTAACTGAAACAAATATTGAAGTATAAATACTCTCTGTTAGTTCAAATTGAATTTTTACGCTTTTAACCCATAATCATATTTCATAGAGTTTAATTTAGTTAATTACAACCCATTAATGAAATAAAGTGTTTATTTATGATAAAAGCTTAGAATGCCTTCTTCCTCAAATGGCAATGGCGCATATTTGCTCAAAAGACTTTCAAAATAAATGTGTTTCCTTCTTTCCTGTTTAAATAGGTACATTATGGTTCAGTTTAAAGAATATGCTTCTAGATAAACGACTAAAGCAAAAACTTTTGTTTCAAGTCTCAGTTTCAATAACACATTGGTTAAATTCCAAGGAAAAAGACTTCAAAAAATTTCTGTTAATGGGAATCATAGTATTGTTTTTCTTTTGAGCAAAATATAAAACAGAGCCCAGCTTACATTTTATATTTTTTTTAACAGTAAAATGTGGTTAATGGTTTTAGTGATATATTTAGAATAAATATTTTCTGTCGACACTTAAAATCCTCTTACCGCTTTTTATTTCAGCTACTGCTCAAATATTTGAATTTCATCTCTACGCGTTGGAAAAATAAGTGCAGTTGACAATGTTATCTGTGAAAATTTGTGTTAAAAAAGCGAAAGATTCAAAGTGAAAAAAAAAATCAATCCCAAATTTACTACAATGATCTACTTATAAGTTAGTTTAGAGAAAGAAATGGGGCAAAAACTCCAAAAGCATAGGAATGAAACACTTAAGACGTAACAAACAGCTTTGTTAAATGTGTTTATTTGGAACCCACAGAATTTAGTATTGATTGTTTCTAAACTTGTAAATAACTGTTCTAGTGATGAATAATCTCCGGCTCATATTGACTATTTTACGCTGTGGCAATTTGTGAAATGCCTTCACTTAAACGACTCTGAAATAATTAGTTATCCCACAGCCACCTTGTGACACTTGAAAAAGTCATTAATACGCTATTTTGTGACGTCGCTACGAACTCACTTTCGTAAGTTGCTACAACATGTTAATGAATTTACGGTGACAGTTTGTGGCTCATGCAACAGGGGTTTTTGTGTGACGTCATGTATTTTTTTAGTCTAGTCAGGAATAAACATGTAGTCAATGATTTACTACAGACTAGAAATAGCAATATCGTCCCTGAGTGACTACTGAGAGACGTTGTAGATATTTGACAAATCGCCTAATAGTAATCCTTTTTTTTTTTTGTCGTCAATGACAAACCCCAATTTCATATCGCCATTGACGATTGGGAAGACCCAGTGGTGCACGAGTGGTATGCAATTTAAGGAGTTAAGTCTGTACTTGATGTAAAATGTGGACTTAAATGGAAACGTACCTTTATTCGCTCCAACTTTTTTTCCTTCCTAGTTACTTACTTGGAGTATATGATTAGCTATATTTTTGTCAAAAAAAAAAAAAAAAAAAAACGGATGACAATCACATTAAGGTTCCATTCTCATGATGATCAGAAATCGTCCTTATAAAGTCATCAACATGTTTAAACAGCTTATGAATGTGAGTTCGTGATGACGCCGCAAAGCAATGTGTTAATGACTTCTTCAAAATGTCACTACATCGTAAGTCACAAATTAGTTATTGTAGAGATTTTGCGGTGGTGTCACACGTGACATTAGGTGACATTTCGCAAAACCCTTGCAATATGGAACCCTTGGATATCTGCTAACCAATCTGGCCAGAGCAAATTAAGAACTTTACTTCAAGTTAATTTCCGGAAGCGTGACGAGGTCTGTACTATTGTGCCAGTTATGCACGAAGGGTATACATGATAACAAGTTAAATCTACATTTTTAATAAAAGGAAAACTAGAGTGGCAAGAGACATTTATTTGTACCATTTTTTTCGATCTCAGTTACTTGCTTGGAGTATATGATTGACTGAAATTTCGTTTACTGATTCGCCTGTAAAATGTGCATGTGAATCCCTTAAGGGTCTCTGAGGGAAATCGGCCACAAATCGTCACTGTGCATTCGTCAACAGGGTGCAACAACTTGCGAATGTAGTTTTCTGTGTGTCGCAGTAGATCTTTCACAAATCGTCCAAGCGTGGCTTGTGAGAAATGTCGTTATTCTGATGGTTTGTAACTTGTGGCCACTGTAACTCGTAGGAGCATCCCAGTATTTTTGCTCTGATATGCTGTGCTATTAAAGCTGTTGGAACTTTATGATTGAGAGTAATACCCGAAGTTAAATTTCAAAATATTCTGGCTTAGAAAAAAATATTTTAAATTCTTGCCGTATCAGTAATTCCTGCTAATCCGCTACAACAAAGTAATGTTGTTGTAGCGGAGTTGGTTATTCTACAAGTAATGTTGGTTATTCTACAAAAGCAATGTATTTATTATTATTATTATATTAATTTTAAATAACCTCATAGAAGGTAAAGAATGACACTTTAAGGTAGGCGAAAACCCTAGTTATTGAAAAAAATATCGATTTTGACACTTTGAGAGATTTAGAGAGCCCAGTGTTCTTCTCTCTAAATCCGCATTTTTTTTATTCTATGAATTATTGGAAAACTAGAAGTATCTTTACTTAAATGCACTGCTTATAACTGAAATTTCCTTTTTTATTATTTTCTCATACTCATGTTTTAAAAGTTTTTATTTACACTAACAGCTCTAGCAATAAAAGTATTAACTCTAAAGTTGTGAAGCTTTGCAAAAACGGTAATTGAACATATTACTGTGATATAAACCTCAGAAAGTTAATGCAATATGTGTTTTTGAACTAATTATCAATTAAACTTAGGGGGCAAAAAACACGTTTTTTTGGGAGAATTTTCAAATATTTATCCATAAAACCTGTTTTTAGTTAATAATTTCCAAATTGAGTGTTATACCACTCTCTAGTGAAATACACACGAATGAAGAGAGACACAAAAAGTTTTCAAAATGATGAAAAAGTGAATACACTGGAAGTGTGTGTGTTAAGGTAATGGTAGTTTTTTGCTAAAAACGTGATTTTTTATTTACAAAAATATAGAATTTGGTTTTAACCAAATGAGTTGTTATTTATGGCATATTTAATAATCGTATAAAGTTTTAGGAAAGTGCAATGAATATTGAAGAAAAAAATATTTTGCGTGTTCGCCTACCGTAAGCTAAATAACAAGATTAGTACTGAAAAATGCTAAAAAAAAGAAAAGGGAAATGTGTTTAAGACGAATTTCAAGAGCATGAAAGAAATGTAAAAACTGCATTACTGTCACATTAGAAGACAAAAAATTATAAACATATACCTTGCATATTTTTATATTTCTTTACTTTCAGTTATTTATGATGCCATTTGAGTAACGATAGCCGGTCTTCGCGAAGAAAATATTGAATGAGCGTTTGCTGCATTTTGTTATGAAAATTGCATTTGTGAACCTGTCTTTATTGATTTTCGAAGGTTATTTGTCATCGTTTATATTTCTTCGTTTTTATGATACTTCCAAAGAAATGGCTTTTTGAATACCACTGCCATTTTGAATACACTCAAACTATAATTCGAGAAAGTCTGCGCAAAGCAAATTAGTTTATGAAATCGAAATTTTCGCAAATGATGAAAATATTGTACAATAACAATAACGTTATTACATCTTTTTGGTGACATTTTTTGATGTATTAAAAAAAAACTTCATATAAGAGTATGTTTAACATTTAATAAACTCTGGGGGAAAAAGGATATTAAATGTTTAACACACTTTTGCATGAAGTTTGAAATATAAACTTCACCCTTTGGAAATACTTTGTTTACAAAATTTGCTCCGGTTTACTTTCGTCGAGAAGCCTTCATATTCGTTTTCGGTGAAAACAACTAATCGTGAAGCAAAATTATTTTAAAAATTTTCAATTTGTTGACAACGAATTCAAGAACAGTTTTTCTTCCTCATTATTGAGCAATCTGAAATGCTTATTATCCTCACTTGATCGCTATTGACGTTACATTTTAAGATGTCCTAGTGGCTCATCCACTGAACCAATCGAACCAAAATTTCAGACAAGTATGTGTAGGAGATTGACTTTTTTTAAACAACGCAGAGCTCACAGTTATGGTTTTATTGATGAATTTTAGATATTTTCGAATGGCATCATCCTTTTCTTTCTCTTGCGCAGATGAATCAGCTTACTAACAAACCATAAAAGGCATGAGAATGATTGGTGTGTGATGAAAATTAATGCATTGATAATGATTTAATGCATTGGCAAAGGAGATCATTAGAAAGAACTAATGCCAACACAAAATAATAGTAGCTTTGAGTCATTTTGAACTCAGTTAGAATATCGGTTAAAAATATCTATCTTAATTTAATAAATTGTTAAAATATCCAACCCGTTGTAGTTCGTCATTTTGATCCCGGACAAGGGAATAAAATATCCAAACCGTTGTAGTTTGTCATTTTGATCCCGGACAACCGAATGCATCCCGCTTACTGGAATATTTTTTCACGGCAAATTGACTATTCACTCAAGCGGGCTGGACAGTAATTCATAAGATTGGAAAAGTAAAAAAGAACTTATGCCGTAAAAACATACGCAAACCATTATTTGCGAAAAAACTAGAATAAAGAGCGTGGAAAAAGAATGTGTCAACAAGAAATTTTTGTCAGACGCCAATACTTCCAACGCCATTTGCGGTGTTTTAATAAAATTATCAATTTGCGCAAAGAAGTGTGTGTTGCCCTTTGAATATTTTGATTTTTTCTTGCTCTAACCGTAACCTTGAGCGACACGATGTCCATCGTATAACTTCAAAACATTCCTGTTATAAATTTTAACTCAATTGGTTCAGTGGCTAGGCCGTTAAAGCTTTATGGTACATAAGAGAAGTGTCATCTGGGCAACTCAGCAGATTTGTACAAGTATTCATTTGCACCATATATTTACTATACCCTTTCTAGTTTGAAATTTGGAAAACAAACTGAGGTCATTCAAAAAGTTACAGCAAACAAGGGTCATAAACGAGGACAAAAGGAACCCCCTTTTTTTTAATTTGCTGACATACATATTTGATTGGCATCATTGGAAAAGATTTTACAGTAGGTCTTCTCACCAATTGCAGGTTTTAAGCGACCAGTCAGCATGTCAATATCATGACATATTTTGTCAAATTGCTGGAATGCCAGTTGTGGACACATCAACCTGCAATGAAACGTGTTGTTTTCACTCGGGTTGTTGTTGGACACACTCTAGATCAGATACGCAAATATGCAAGTACGAACTTATTGTGCACATATTTTGCCTTTAAATAATTTTCGAATTGCAAGGACCTATTGTTGAAAAGGGTAAAAGCAGGTTGCACAATAAGTTCAAAAAAAGTTCTTGAGAGTTTTAAAAAAGTATTGATACTCAAACAGACATAAAATAAACATAGTGTGTGCAGAAGAATAGGGAGGGGGATGGTACCGCAGGTAAACTCTTATCCCCTTTTTTTCTCATTTATGCCTTTACTTACTGCTATACCTAGAGTTGTAATGTTCATTTTAGTTCGGGTTTTTCTATGTTAAACCAGTAACTGTGTGATTCTCGCGATATTAGAACGAATTATTTTTTTTAAGGAAGTTTAATTCATATATTGCTTAAGATCTATAATCAAAAGACACGTCACTCAACAAGTAAATCTTTTACTTCTTTTGAAAACCATAAAATGTTATATATGTTTAAAAAAAAAAATGGGTAAGGAAAACATTGTTTTGGAAGATAATTCAAAAAATAGCATACCCCGTTTTTTAATTATACTCATTTTTGTACAGTTACAAAAATTTAAATCTTAAATTTTGCTCAAAAAAATAAAAAACGTATTGGTAAAGTTATTTGTGCCATCGGCATTCTATAGTGCTCCATTGTTTCAGATTAATGGAAATCATACCAGAAACTAATCAAGTAGCGAATTAATCTCGTTTATACGCTTTTCTCTCTTGTACGGTTGTTATCTATTCCGAAATATAATCCACAAACCTAAGAGTACATTTATATATATATATATATATATATATATATATATATATATATATATATATATATATATATATATATATATATATATATATATATATATATATATGTATATGTATATATATATATATATATATATATATATATATATATATATATATATATATATATATATATATATATATATATATATATATATATATATATATATATATATATATATATATATATATATATATATATATATTTATAATAAATGAAAGTTATTGAACAATTTTAGTGTACCACTCTCAAATAATTAAAGTATCTAAAATTTTAGACAGGAGCACTTATTTTTAAAATCTGCATACCTGATTTCTGGATCTGAAAAATGAATAAATAAATAAATTTAATCAGTCGTAAACCAACTTTAATATAGTTCAAAGTACACAAAATAGAGGGTAATAAAAGTTTCATCAATCCTCTACGCTTAAACGTAGCCAGAAAAGCATAAGAGCCTATTACCTCTTCTTAATAAAGAAATATAACTTCGCCGAGTTTACTAACGCTAATAACAAAACTACGGTAACTTCTTTCAATAAAAGACCAAGGCATGCATGACAGAAGCTAATCTATTTTAACGTTCGCTCAGCTTCCGAATAGTTCAGTTATTAGAGGGATGGACTCAATTCAACCTTGTGTGTTTGTTGATATTACTTCAGTTTATCTTATTTTAGCTGAAACGCTCTCGTAGTTTTGCTTTAGATTTGCCTAAAAGGTAATCTTATTTCAAGTAGGTAGTGTTTGGATATAAATAAAAAAACTGTAGAAAAATTGTTGTGCATAGAATATTTTTCCACTCTGTGCTTGCTTTTCTGTGTTTGTGTAATTATTTTGACACTGACTAGAAAAGATAAACAATGGTAATTTTATTTTGTTGAAGATTTTCGATAATTTTACATTTTAGCCATGCTTTGAGTAAACGTTCCAAATTTGCTAAGTATAGCTACATTAAATGTGCAACGGAAAAAAAATGGTATCATAACTTTAGTCATAAAACATAAACTTTTAAAATCATTTTGTGAATAAGGTTAATTTCAAAAGA
The DNA here is from genome assembly GCF_026930045.1 of Uloborus diversus. Lineage (NCBI taxonomy): Eukaryota > Metazoa > Arthropoda > Arachnida > Araneae > Uloboridae > Uloborus > Uloborus diversus. The sequence goes on from NC_072736.1 coordinate 49,751,207, forward strand.
AAAGGTGACTAAACAAATAAACTTACGGAAATAGTTCACTTAAGAGCCGTTTCTTTAAAAGATGAACAACTTGAGATCAAGCATCTTTGTGCTTTAAAATTAAGGGGGTCCGGGACACATTTTGAAAAAAAAATGAATACTTTAGAGTTTTTAAATTTTTTGCACTGATTCACGATCTATTTAATAAGCAAAATCATAGCATAAATACCAAAAAAAAAATTTTTTATTTAAAATAATTTTGTTAAAAAAATGAGGTTCCTTTAAATTGCTATAACTCAAAATATTCTTGTTCAATTTTCAATTTTTTTTCAAAAAATATTCACAAATATCTAAGTTTAAATTTTTATTCGGCGGTTTTAAAAATATTGATTCAATAAAAAATAAAAAATATTTGAAGAAAAATTTCGAAAAATTCGAAGATACTTTTTTTTTTTAAATCAATTTTTTGCAGTAAACGTTTTTTTCAAATTCGCCGAATAAAAATTAAAGTAAACTGTGTGAAAAATACACTCCAAATTTCATTACTTAATCTATATCGGTTCCTGACTTATAAAAGTTTGAATGCAAGAAATCGGGAAAAATTGCATCATGGAGAAACACGCGTTTAAAGTTTTAAAGTTAAATACATATTAGTTGCATGTGTGTAACAAAAATAATTATATCTTTCGTTCTAATTAAGATAGAAACAAGATCCAAACGTCCTTTTAAGCAGATGAAAACGGAGTAATTTTTCAAATGATAAAAAAACATTGCAAAATTTGGCGATTTTTGTGTCCAGGACCCCCTTAAATGAAGGAATTACAAACGTTTTGAAGCACAAAAATTGCAACTTTGTACATCAAAATGTTGGTTATTCATTCATTCAACTTGAGACTTTTGATGACTTCAAATTTCGTAAAACTTTCAATGCTTTTCAAACTTTTTCATATGCTAATCGTACAGTGATGAGAAAAAGAGTGTTTTATTTCTTCTACTAATAACATTGACTTTAAATAGAGGCTAAACTCGAAGTCATGAATATATGACGTTAAATATGTTAGCAGTGGACTTTTAAAGCAATACCGTAAACACGAGCTACTTTAGCCCACATTTTGGAGTTGTTCTCATTTTTTTTCAGTACTTGTTCAACTTTTTGTATTTCCAAGCTGTAAAAAAATTATTTTATTGATCTGGAGTTCTCTTAATACACTTTTGGAATTGTGATCATTTTACTTCCGTTTTCAGTCCACTTTTCAGTTTTCATTTAAGCACTACCTACAAGGCTTTTATTAATATTACATGTAGGCAAGTACTTAACTTTTAGAATATGTCAACAAAATATGTCTGGCGTGTTGCGCGACTCCAAGTCTGATTCAAAAACAAAGCTCTCTTCAGGGACCATCCAAACGGTTAAACATCACACGCAGTGGTAGATACGGGAATCCCTGGAGTGTAGTGTAGTGTAGTGGCAGGTTAGGTTACCTCTCAATACAGTTAGTGACTAGGGAGCCTGGGTTAATCGGCATTCAAACATCACCTTAGTTTTTGGTTTGAAAGAAGCTTCTTTATTTTAGAAGCGTCCACGTTTTCTGTAGAAAAACGATAACAGCAATACAATAATGTCACATGGTTCGTAGGGTTATAAATTTCTATTTTAATCTAATATGCTTTTGCACAAAAGAAAAACCCACAAACAACGTGCAAGTCAAGAGCAAGAAAACTTTCAGTCATTTCCTTAAGATAAAAGTAAGCCCAAATAACAATTCATAACTAGATAAAGTAAATTCGCACCGTAACACTCTGAGATAAAATATCCAGCTTATTTCTTAAAGCTTCCATAACAAAACAGCACTCCTAAGTAGAAAAGCTATTCCCAATCTTTATTAAAGCAATATAAGACTTGAAAGCCGTCTAGAGATATTAACACAGACTAGCGAATCTTCCTTTTCAGCACCAATCCTTGGCATGCATGATAAAAGGGAATACTTCTAGAACTTTTTTTTACAGCTTTAGTACGCTCGAGTTAGTGGACAGCTTCTAGGCAATTCGGTTATCTTGAAGAATATTATTTTGGAAACACTCTTATTCAGCGTAAAATACTTGGATTGTGTTAATCAGGATATGTTGAGAACTGTGTCACTGTTTAAGGCATTAGTAGATTTTTTTTTCTTTTGTGACAGTAATCTTTTGTTGTTGAAAAATCTTTCTATCTCTGCCACTCATCTTGAAAACTTTATTGTTCCTTCAGTGTAGATATTTCAGTTTATAAATGCTTGATTTGTGTGCGATTCGTGGATTATTTATTAAAATGCAGTACGCGCTATGGGGGAGGGGGTGTTATATTAACTGGTGTGTTATATTAGCTTTATCTAAAGCTAATATAACCCATCAGTTAAAGTTTGCAAGAAATGTCCAAGTGTGTTAATGCAATTTTAGCTATCAGCAACTCAATGAGGTCGTTTAAAGCACACCTTGGTGGATTCAAGCCTGTATTGATGCCCGACGTGGGAACATTAAATACTGAGTCAAGTTCATAACTTTTAATAATTTTTGTTGGGGTTTTGTTTTTATCATTTTCATATCCACCTCCCACCAAAAATAGTCCGTAATATTGCCCTTATCAAAAATCTCTGGATATTGAATGTAAATTTAGAGACTTGGAAGTCGCCAAGCAAGTTAAAAATAAAGCTAAATCTATATAGATGGTGATGGTAGGTATAAGGATGTTGTAGAACATCGGTTCGCAAACGGTGGTTAGCGAACCCATGGTGGTTCGTAAGGGGGATAAAGAGGGTTCACGAAAATAATATTGTAACATGCATGTTTGTGATGAAGTCTTAAATTCAAGTGGTTTTTTGTTCAACATTTATTCAGTTCTCTCACACATTCGGTACTCTCTGCAAGGAAAATGCTATCAAATTTGTCATTACGAGTTGCTGATTTTACCGCTTTCATTGAAAATGATGAAATTGAAGCCATGCCGAAGAAATTCCACTTTTGAATACAATATATTCAAGTATTCAGGTGAAAGAACTAGGAATGCTTTGATTTCTCAGTAGCTTTTGGTCAGAAACATCGACTAAACTTAATAAAAACATTACTTAGTGCGTGTGCGAGAGTCTCTGAAACATACTTAGTTAATATTCGATGTTTAGTTTCTTTACCATTTGAGTGTGGCATACAGCTATCGCACTAACTCTTGTGGTGCGCTGAAAATGCGCTAAGTGTGTTCGTAATAAGTAAATTTTAAAATATTCTTGTTGTTAAAAAGTAACTCTTGTGTAATAGTTAGAACTAGTTATGCTCGTTTCTTTTTCCTTTTTTTTCCTTCTAACTGATGCATTTGCATTTTATTTCGCTATTTTAGCGTAAATACAAGAGAACTCTCCAGCTTTCAAACGATTGATGTTCGCATTATATCCTTACCAACCAGCTAGAGTCCATAGACCTTTTCCAAGAGACAAATTAAGTGTACTTTATAAGTTTTTACTGGAAGTGACAGCGTTTCTACGTGTAGAAGGATTTTCAATTTATACATAGAGATAAATACAGAACTGAATGTAACACTAAAACTCAAATATTTGAGCCAAACTTTGAACTTAACTTCTTTGTTACACAAATATCCCGTTTAAGAGTATTTTCAAACAACTGAGGCTCAGAAAGAATAATCACTGGGTTTATTTTTTGTTGATTTTTTTTTGTAATCATTTTAGTTTTTAGCCACATTTGTACCTCTGTATTTGCTATCAGGTTTTCGTTCTTGTAAAGAGCTGATAAGCAACATCAAAATGAATTAAATCTTCAAAATTTTAATCTGTGTGTGTGTGTGTGTTTTTTTTTTTTTTTTTCTTTTTTACAGATTACTTGCTACACAAAGGGTTCGCCAACTTCTTTTGGATTTTGGATGGGGTTCGCGAGGGAAAAAAGGTTGGGAACTGCTGTTATGGAAGACAAAAGGATCATCAGAAAAGCGAGAAAAGGTACTTTTAGAAAATATTTTGGCGTCAGAAAGCGTGAGGAGGATTTTAGCAGGTGCGTGGGACAGAAAGTGGAATGTCCAAACATTTTGTTAGTCGCTCAAACAAGTTGCCCAGAACATTACTAATGGATATAATGGGAAACTGCAAATGAACAAGAACGGTTAAAAGAAAACTAAAAATACAGCAGGAAGATTCGAAATAAATACATTGTACTGCACTGAGAAAAAAAGGGAAATTTGAGATTGATTGAGAGTTAAAAGTTTGAAGATTAATGTTTATATATATATATATATATATATATATATATATATATATATATATATATATATATATATATATATATATATATATCACAGGTGCATACAATACAATGTTTCAAACTAACTGCTCACCACTCAAAAGAACGGTCAGTCATTTTTTAAGTGAACAAATGCATCCGTTCATTTTAAGGAGTCGTTGTTCTTTTTGACCCGTTCGTTCATGAACGACACACATATCTAGTCTCTTCTTTATTTATTAATGTTTTGTATAATTCAGTTCAGCATTCCAAAACTATACCAAAAGAAATATCATAATAAATCAAAAATAAAAAGTTTCTTTGATCATATTTATCTTAAATTAACAAATAGGTGTATCATTATAAATAAAGCATTGAAAATGCATGATATTAGAAAATGAAAATGTAAGCAAACTTTAGAGATTACTTTTTTCCAATCATTATCAAAAGTCAAAAAAAAAAAAAAAAAAACTTTTTTGCGTTAGTATGTTTTTTTTTCATTTAAATCTGGCACAGGAAAAGTGAAATTAATTTCGACACTCTACTCGCAAAAACTATGTTTTAGTCCCCAGTAATGGATTTTTTTATAGTTAAAGTTTTTGAAGTTTCGAAAAAGTAAAATAATTTACTCTTGCTTGGAAATGGGCAAAGAAAAGCGAATTAGATTTTCTAGATTAGCGAAAAATACAGCAGTACGGTTTAGAGGTATTAGTTTAGATATTTTTTCTTCATATATGAGTTATAAAAATAAGCTTTACTTCAAGAAAATGAATGTATAAATAGGAAAAAGTTTTTCTTTGAACAACTAAATACTAATCATAGATAAATATGAAAAATAAACGGCACTGTTGGAATGAAAATATGTCTCTCTCTATCTTTTTTTCTCTCTTTTTTACTGCACATTTTAAACAATGTATTAAGGTTTTTCAAATTTCTGTTATTCTTATAAAAGTGATATTTAAAGAGTGTAACACCTATTTTTATAATAAAAACAATGTTACTGCAAAGTCGATGGGGAAGTTTTATTTAGATTTGTAAACTCAAATGTAGAGTTAAGGTATTAAAAATGACATAGGTTTAGTAAACCGACATACCAGTGCTTTTCTGTAAAAGTGTCTCTATTGCAAAAAGGAAATAGTGACTATTTTTTGCTGTGTGCTGTATATGGAGTTACTGCAGTAGAAACCATGTCTCAATTTGTATTTTTGTGTAAAAAGGGTGTGATTTTTTTTTTCGTGGTCTAATTTGAATTCTGATATTTTGGCAATTTTACTGTTATAAAGAATGATAAGAAAAAATAACTTCGTCTAATTAATATTTTTCTGAAATGCTGAAGTCTTTGAATCATAATTAATAAGGCAATTAAATAACCATGCCAAATGCAACAGCTTATATTGGTGACAGATTGTCTAATTTTATTTTTTCAGAATTTGGTGTGCGGGAAGTGAAAAATTCTCGTGGAAAGAATAGATGAATATTATATTCAATAGCTCTGATAAACCGGAAGCGAGTAGAAGTTGAGTTTCAGATTGTTCCGTTGAAATGTTTTTACTTTCTTTTACAAAATAGAAAGTATTGTTTTCGCGAAAACAATTTCACTCATAAATCAGGCCTTAATTTTCATTTTGCTCTCCCTCGAATAAATAATGAGTTTTTTTTTCAACCTGACCAGACATGGATATATGCCTAAGAACGTATAGACATTCGAAGTATCAATTTTTATGATTCCGGAGTTAATTACAACGAGTTTTCTCGTGACGTCCGTATTTACGTATGTAAGTGCGTATGTGTGCATGTGTGTATGTACGTATATGCATATATCCGTATGTATCTCGCAATACTCAAAAACGGTATGTCCAAGAAAGTTGAAATTTGGTACGTAGAATCCTACTGGGGTCTAGTTGTGCACCTCTTCTTTTGGTTATATTCGGATGTTCCAAAGGTCTTTTACACCTTTTTGGGGTAAAACCATTGTTAATTTCAATGCAAATTTGAATGATGTTATAATTTGCCAAACACTTGGCAATATATCGCCAAGCTTTGGTCGCCAAGTTTTGTAGCTAACTTGGCGACAAATTTGGCTTTTTTTCGAATCTGGGTTCAATTTAGTCATATTTTGAGAGTTAACCATTGAATTACATTAAAACTGCCAATATTAGGAAAAACTATATGTATAAAAAGTTTTTTTTTTTGGCTTCGGTTCGCAACAAATTTTGGTTGAAAATATTTAAAGTGTTTTTTTTTTCTGCTTTCTCCGAGGCACTATTATTATTAAATTGGAGTAAAAGGAAGTCATGTTTAATAAATTAAACATGACTTAATTTATTTTAAAAAGTAGTGTTTCTTTTATGGCTTTGAAGTATTTTTTTGTTTATGGCTGGTAAGCCGTATAACTTTTAGAAAGTGATGTGATTTATTCCTCACTTTCATTCATCCAATTTATTTTGTTTTTGTCTATTGTCTTCACTTTTGTCATTGAGCGTATTTTATCTTTGAAGCAAGTAATACGCTTTGAATAAAGTTGAACGATGTATCCCTATTTGCTTTATCTTCTGGAATTAATAGCTGCCATTGAGTACAAACCTCCTTTTCTATTTTTGAAGCCTTAAATGCAGCTAAACAGCAACTAATACAATCTTCAATAAATGGGAACATTAACAATATTAACTCACGTATTTACGAAAAGAATGAATACACGTGCTGCAAGGTTACCAGAAATACCGGTTTAGCTTGACAAAAGTTTTGATCTTCCGATGATAAGCAACATATTTCTTTAAAGAAATACTGGTTTATTTTTCAATCTTAATAATCTCAAATTTTATGTTAATCTTTTTTTCCGTTGTTTCTTAAATTGGGAAGCATATTTGAAAGTATATGATATTTTTTTAAACGTTTCCGTTCTTACTTTCCCGTTATCAAAATGTTTTCAGACCGTATTACTCTTGTCATACTTAAGGGTGTCCATTTTTTCTCTCTTTAAAAGTAGCACAAGTAATTTTAGGAAACTCTCAATTCCTTAGTGCAAAATAGGCAAAAAAGATGAAATAATGAAGTAGATTATCATCATGTTTCCCTTCCGTTGAAAGAGGTAATCTAAAATTGCGTTTTAACGTCATCGAAGGTTGTCTGAAATCGCATTTTTTGAAACTTCAGTTCCGAAAAATTACTGGAGTAAAGTCACTGAACCCATTTGTTCTCCTAACCCTACATTCCCAGAGATCAGCAATCGCGTTTTTAGGACTTGCACCACTGTTATTAAAGTAGGCACCACTGCTTTAAATAATTAAAATATACTTCAAATATAAGCAATCACACGTTCGTGTTTATTTAAAAACAAATTAAAATTTATGGCACAAATATGCCACTAAAAATAAATAAGTACTAACATTTTCGTAATTAATGTTACTTTATTTTGTGTATTTACTATTGACTAAAGAGCATCTTCATAAATATAATAGCCAATTTTCGAGTAACGCTCCTAGCTTCATCAACAATGAAACTCGACTACGGCAAGATAATTTGATAATATGTTTTGGTAACGTTTAAAATGCAAGAAACGACTTTATGGTGACAAGACTGAACTAAATTAGATAACTTAACTGCTTTACTAGTAAAACTGTCATTTCAAGGGAATAAAGAAACGAAAAAGTGGTTAACAATGAACGCTATCTACCGGAGTTTAAGCTTAATCCACTGGAGTTCAATTCTGGAGTTCAATCAATTCTGGAGTCAACACTGGAGTTCAATCATTTTTATGGTTAAAATTTTAATTATTAAACTATCACTAAACAGGCAATTGCTTCGTTCAAACGTAGAAGTAATTTTCACCGGTCATATCTTGACGGGCGATTTTCTAGTTCATAAAGAAGAATAATAAATCTTAAGCACCATGATATATTTATGTCTAGAATATTTCTTTAAACGTCTCAAGAAGAAATTAATTTTGAGTTAGCGCATGCATCTTATGTACATTTTACATAGTGCACATTTAACTTCAGAAACAGCACTCTAAAATACGTATATAGTCAAGTCATGATAAACAACCTTTCAATTTGAGGAAACCGCATTTAGGTTAACAAGCCTTCTAGTTGAAGCAAAACAGTCACTTCAGAGATTTAAAATTTGATTAAATATATGGGCTTTTTAATAATGATTTATTGAGCGCTCATCAAAACAATTCACAGCGCTACATGATGTTTGTTTGTTGTCCTTCTTAAACCCCCTTAGTTCAGAGAATTTCGTTGAAAATTTTTCATTTAATGATTAATCTGGTGGAGAGAGCTCTTATCAGCAATTTTTAAAATGAAAGAAATAATAAATCTTCGAAAATAGCCGAGTTTAATGCTACTAATACATCTCGCTGAGTGAACAAATACAGAGGTTTGCCATTTCTACTTCTTATCACATAAATTTTTCTGTGATTTATATAGTTCTTTCAATTGCACATTTTGCTCTATAATCAATAATATTTGTGAAATGTTTCTTTCCTGCAGGAGTGAAAGTTTAACATTAGATAATTAAAAAGATGACAGCAAGTGTATTTTAAATAAGGATTTTGTTACATTCAACAATAAAAAAGCACTAACTTCAAGAAACTGACAGAACAACATTGAAATAAATGTTTTAAATTCTGTTGTTTATATAGCGTTTCCGGGTTTGGGATAATGTGCAGCAGTCACAAGGAAGACTTGTACTTTTCAAGCAACTTAGAGAACAACAATATATAAGAGCGGTAAATTTTGTTGTTCATACGCGTTTCTTAGTTACTAATTTGGAATACTAAGCAGTTATAACATGGCATAGTTTGTGAGTTTTGCTTAGCGTCTTAGACATAAAACTTTTTCTTGATGAATAAGGAGTTTTTTTTTTGCAAACCCAAACACATGTATGAAATTTGTATAAACTAAATGTTTGTAACATACAGGGCGTCCCAGAATGCGATGTACAAACTTGGAGAAGAGGTAGAGAAAATGGTAGCAGGCAAGGATTAGGTATATCGGAACATAGAACATATAGTCGGAAACGCAATGCTGACGAACAACATGCACACGACGACAGAGATAGACAGATGCGAAACAGGTTACAAAATTATTGCAAAAAGACGATTTTACACAATATTTCAATTTTTAAGCCTGCAGCTATATTATATGCATCTCAGTGACAACGCAGCAGCCGTTGCAATGTCGAACTATTTTCACAAACTTTCATCGATTGCTGAGTTGACGTTGCAACGCCTTGTTTGCAGCAAAAGGTCTCAATTTTTTTAAACGGCTTTCAACCTTCCTTAAAAACTAGAATGATGCCTGAAATCGTCTTTGTGCAATAAAGTTGTACTCTGTTTTGCATCCGTCTGTTTCTGGCTTCGTGTGCATGTAGCTCGTCAGCGTTGCGTTTCCGATGATATGTTACGATATACCTAATACATGCCTGATACCATGTTCTCTACCTCTCCTCCAAGTTTGTACAAGGACCGTGATGGTCTGATCGGTAAGGCATTGGACTTATGGTCGGAGGGTCTCGGGTTTGATCAACGCTGGTCGAAAATCCACCGTTGTCATTAATGGTGACGAGGCGACGTTAAATATGCTCGTGGTCATAATGTCCTCCAAATGAAACGATACATCTGGGGGTGCCAGACCAGAAAGTTATTCGGATCCTGCTCAGGTTCTAAATTCTCGAACTGTCCATAGATGGCACACCATCTATTGTGTTGTGTTCTGAAGGCAAGGCGCCTGGCACGCAGTCCTTCATAGGTTGAGGGCCAGAGGTCCCTTCGATAGTTTAAGTTTGTACATGGTATTCTGGGACACCCTGTATGTTACAAACATTTAGCTCATACAATTTTCATACACATGTTTGGGTCTGAGACATTTTGTATATTGCATAATAAAACTTTTTTTGCTTGTTCTTTACGATGTTGAACTCTCACAATTTATTTTTTTGCAAAAACAATGGAGCTATAGTTTTCGTTTGTTAAGTGAGAGAGAACAACATAGTGAAATTCGTATGCAAAATGCATTATTTGTACCTAATCGAGGTTACTGGGAGTGAACGGTAAGTAACAGTTGCAAGGAAGGCATTCTTGCGATTACTGCTTAGCGTCTTTCGACGATCAAAATATTTTCAGGTTGAATAAAGAGTTTTTTTTTTTTTTTTTTTTGTGACATATTAAAAGAAGATAAAATCGTGTAATCATACTTATTGTCAATCCGTGTGGCAGCCTCTTTCTTTCTAGGTCGATAAAGGCTGTCGAAAACAGAATAAATTTGAGGTAAGCGCAGATCTTCATTCAGTCTCGATTGAAGTCATTTTTAACCGACTTCAAAAAGGAGGCGGTTATCAGTTCATACCGTATGTATGTTTTTTTTTTTTTGTTTGTCCACTCGTAGCGTCTCACCTAGTGAACCGATTTTGATGATTCTTTTTTTAATGGATAGGGGATGGCTCAACTTAGGTCCCATTACTTTGTTTGACCATATTTGTTCTTTAGAAGAAAAGTTATGGGCAAAAAACAGTAAATTTTATGCAATTTCCCTATTAAATGATTAAAATGATATTGTTCGCACTTTTCATCCGTGGATAACGATGGCTCAGTGGTAGAATTCTCGCCTCCCACACGAGCGACCCGGGTTCAAATCCCGACTAGGACACAGTGAATCTTACTAAAATTTTGTTTCTACTATTTCCCGTATTTTCTCGAATGTTCTATTAATTTCTGTATCTTTCCAAGTCTGGAAAGTTCCAGCACTTTCTCAAGTTGTATATAAGGAGATGTAACGTTCATTCGTGGTTCTGAATAAAGATCTCGAGTTGAGACTAACGAGTATTCGCTTCATTTGGCTTTCACATTGTCTTCGCTGTCTTCATCTACGCGACAATATGAAACTCATTGTTATAAAAGTTTGGTGCCATATAACATTAATAGTAATTGTAATGATAATTTTGAATAAAGGCTTTTCTAAAGCAATGCAGTGATATAGAGCCGAACTTTTTACTAGGTAACTTCTTACTTTTACTGAAATATCTACATTTACACTAAAAAGAATGAAATAAAAAAATTTTGAAAAAAAAATAGAACCGACTTCAAAATTGCTCTAAAAAGTGAAAAATAATTTTATTCTTTAAACACCATCGATAATGCTTTTAAACATAATTTTTGAAGTTGGCGCAAAAACGATAGATAAAATCATTCACAGTCATAACTCAACTACAACTATAAATTTAACCAGGCCCAGTTTCTTCATTATCACATAAATTATGCATTGATGACAACATATTTGAATAACGACATAAATGTTTCGTTCGTAACTTTGGATGCTTTTCTGAAAAAAATATGAACGAAGCATGGTTACCCTGGATTTTACGTTTTGTTTTTGCGCCAACTTCAAAAATTATGTTTAAAAGCATTATCGATGGTGTTTAAAGAATAAAATTATTTTTCACTTTTTAGAGCAATTTTAAAGTCGGTTCTATTTTTTTTTCAAAATTTTTTTTTTAGTTCTGAATTATTTTTTAATTTGAATCTTACATAAATACAATGCAAATGGATATGCCTTGTTTTACGTAATCTAAGAAACTACCAGATATGATAGGACAGATGCGGAAACTTATGTATTAACATTCCTTTCGTAGAAGCAAGAAAACCAAAGCGTAGGGTCATATAGTAATTCTGGATTCCAAACTATATAATTCGAATTCAAGAAGTCAAAATTTAAATGAATTTTTTAGGATTGCTAGCAGGGATTGCTAGCAGCGGTCACAAAACCAAACCTTTACTTGAACTTTTTGCGTTTATACTGAGCTTTTCAGTGTCAAATGACAAAGCGAAACACTCGTTACAATATAATCTTTATCCGTTTTTCGGGGCTGGTTGGATTTTGATGTAAAGCGCCAATCACTGGGTAAGAATTATAGTAAATGATGCTAAGAGTCTCTCGGTGCTCAAAACCTTTTTCAACTTAACCTCAAATTTTGTTTTTGGTTTCTAACCTGTACGTAAAAATTCTTATGCCTCGCGTTTGTAAAATGGATTGCACACTGCATTCGTTTTCAATTAGGGAACACCCGATTCGTTTCCTCAAAGACAAACGTTTACTTGAACTTAAAGAATTTATTAACCTTGCTTCTCACTGTGAAAAACAATATAATGAAACGCAAAATGTAAAGGATATAATTTATACTTGCTAACTATATAATAGTAATAATTATTTAAATATTCAAAAAATAACATCTGCAAAAACGCTGAGAGTTCTTTCATTCAATTATCAATATCAATTAAGTTTCCATTTATCAATATAAAGCAAGAGTCATATACAATAAAGGAAAATAACATTATAACTGTTTTTCAGACGAAAGTAATTTTAACGCGTACTGCAAATTTAACTTTTAATAAGGTGTGTAATTTAACTTAAAAGATGTATTTGTATTCAATTAATTTCAACGCGATAGCAAACACTAATAATAAAATGTGCTAAAGTGATTTGCGAAACTCTTTCCGAAATTTTGTGTTGCTGATTAGCATTTTAGTTACCTTCAGTATTTATCTTATCTTCCATTAAAGTTTACGCGGAAAGATTTATGGATAATAACCAAACGCAAGATATTTAGAAACACCATTTTAGTAGGAAAGGAGTAACTTCAACACTTTCTTTAAGTCTCGTAGAAGGTGTAACAAAAGTTTTACATTAACGTCAAATAAATTACTATAGAAAATTTACTTATCTCATTGGTACAATCCTTTTGTGCTTAGATTTGCTTTAGAGTTATGTTTCAACAAAATGTCTACCTTTGCAGTTAAAGTTAGAAATTATAGCATTTTCATTTTATGACTCCGCATCCTCTATTGGATATTTGTTAATCATACACAAAAGAGTTTTCGTGTGGAAGTAAACTTAATTCTAATTTACTGTTCCGGGTTACATATTAAAGGACACATTATTATTAATACAGTTATTTTAATCACATTAAATATACAGAAATGAAAACTAGACATTTTATTTGTTTTATTTCACCGCAATAAAATGTACAAAGCTTAGATTAAAAAATTATACAAAGTGTAATACATCGCCAAAAACTTCTTAAAAAAGGGTCAAAATAAATAAAATAGATAAATAGATATTGAAAAAATAATCAAAAGTAGCTTTAGATTTGGAAAGTTGGGAAAATATATTCTCCCCCCCCTCTCCCAACCTGTATTACATTTAGATTGATACATATGCTTCAATGCACATAACAGTATTAGGAAGAGAAAAATCAAAGTGACATTGCTTCAATGACACTGACCTTTTCATATTTTTGCAATGAGTTTTTCAACAAAGACTTGGCATTTTTAGTTTTAAGATTGAAAACAAAATCCTAGAATTACCCCTTTAGAGACAACCAAGCCAATAAGTCTTTTCGGGTAAAGTTTGCAGAGGACAGGTAAACCTTCCATCGTGCTAAAACATACAGCGAAGCATTAGTGTATTTATGTGTTGCAAGAAGAAAATAAAAATAATAACTTTAACTTTTAATTTAGAATTCCATAAAGAGTAATTTAACAAAGATAGAGGAATAAGTTTATTAATTAAAAAGGCGCTTGCATATTTCCGGTGATTTATTGTAAATAAATGCATATATTTATGTTTTTAAATAATAACTTTAATGTTAACCTTTTAATGAACTGTTCGATGTTCGATAATAATAACAATCCATTTGCCAACAAATTGTGACCCGGACAGAACAAAATTGCTTTCTCAAGACCATTGCGGTGGAATTTCAACTGTGCCAGTATTACATATGGGTATGCATTAATATTCATCACCATTGTTTTATTTGAAATGACTCATTATTTCCTGTAATAACTTTCATTCAACATTTTGCATCATATTTTTCATTCTGAACTTTCTTCTTTATTTTTGAACTTTTGTTCACGTTATAATAATTCGAAATGAATGATAATGATGAAACTACATCAGCCACAAGAAATACAAAGAAATAAACTATTTCTGACGTAACAATAAAATTGCATGCATTTTGGCTAGCTAATCCAGAACTTTGGTTTATACAATTAGACTCGCAGTTTAAGCTCACGAACATCACAGCGGAATCTTCAAAACTTCACCATGTTGTGTCAGCGCTTTAACCAGAAGAACTAGGTTGGCTGGCGACATAATTTTGCAGCCGCCAAGCATTTCTCTATACACTGCATTGAAAACTAGACTCAGCCATCTGACTGAAACGGAACGTTTTAAAAGTTTAATCTCCGGTATGCGATTGGGTGATAAAAAGCCTTCGCGATTGTTATTAGAAATGCGAACACAAATGTTTACAAATGAAGTTACGCTACAGCAGTTTTATTTCTCTGTTGGTTGATAATCAAGTTGCCAAACGCAGAATTTGAAGAATTTCTTGACTACAGCCTCCCGTCTTGAAAGCAAGTTTCCCGTTTTGCGTTCAATGCAACGTGAAGTCATTGCAATAGTAAATGTATGGAAATTATATTACGTCAATTATTTTTTCTTTCTGGTCTACGAGTTTCAAATCAAAACTATTTTCAAAAGCAAATAGAAGCGAGAAATGCTGCCATTTTTCCTTTTTGTCATGTATTATACGTTAGCTTTATTGTACAAACTAGATTACTTAGTTTCCGCTGAAAGCAAAACCGCTAGAAAAGCATCAAATTCCAATATTTCCCTACTGTTAATATTGAATCTGATTTTTTTTTCAAGAATCTCTAAAATTAATTTTTGCAAATACTACCGCTTACCTGTCCACGGCAGAATAAGGCTTCATGCCTTCTAAGTTGCTTTAAATAATAAACAAAGCCCCAAAATGTACTAATTTTATTTTTAAAAAAAACTTTAACAAAACTTTCGCTCAGGGTTACAAGAGTTAGAAAATGTTTGCTCTGCTACACCGGCACCGTCTTGACTACACTGTATTCCTGTCTGTTCAGTCAATTGTGTCAATTATCTCTTGTACTAAGTGCAGCCAAAAACTCAAATTTTAAAATTTTAAAATAAACTTACCAATGGTGATACAACTGCAGAAATTTTAATCCTGAAGAACTTAAACATAATAGTAATATTAATACGGAAACCTTCATTTCAACGCGTTGATGTCAATTTTTCCTTAATTAAAGCTAAACATTTTCGTTGTTTGTCATATTACAGATTTATTTGCTCTTAAACATGCTACAAAAAATATATAAAGCAAATATTTGAACTGTTTTCGAATTAAAAAGAAATATATTATATTTAATGAAGCAAGCACCTCATTGTGAAGCAAATAGATAATGGAAAAAAAAAAGGTTGCTACTCGAAGGTTTATTCAGTAAACACAATACGAAACAGAAGAAAAATCAGACGCAGTAACTTTACCTTCTATTTCCGCAAACATCACATTTTATGTTTAAAAGAAATATTAAATTTAATAACGCATTGCCGTTTTGAAAGAAACACTAAGAACGTACTTGAATAGGTAAACTCAATTACTTCTAAAAACATTAAATTCTCGATCTTCCTTCCTTAAATTTGATTTATCAGATCTTTTCCACTTCATTCCTAGCAAGGTTGGGGCAAAGAGGGTTCAACAACTAAATAGGATCTTCGAAAATGTCTTCATCGGAGAAATCATAGAATCAATTCGATTTTATCGAACGAAAGAAGATCCCATAGGATAGATTAGCTCCGAAAACATTCCAACTTCTTTTATAACGGAGATCATTGGTTAAATCCGCTGGGAGAAATGAAGTAAGAACCCGGTGGATTCAAACAGACGAAGCTAATGCAATTCTAGGAAAATAAAGGAATGTTTTTCTACGTTTTGATGGGCAGTACAGCGATAGTTTTTATGACTTTTTTTCGCACTTTCTCTTAGATTATTAAGGTGTTGATTTATTTCATTTTTTTTATCGAAAAACTCTTGACGTTATCCGAATGTTTTTCTAAACTTTTGGTAACGTTTTGAAACAAGTATAGTAACGCTTCTATGAAATTTTTTTTTTTTTTTTTGCTTTCATAGTTTCTGAGAAAGAGTACGACTATGGTTTTTAATTGGCTTCAAAAAAATAAATAGGTTTTTGATTTTTTTTTTTGAAAAATATATATGATTCTGTTTCATTAATTACTTAAGTCACAAATAACTTTTTTAACGCAAAATTTCGAAAGAAAAATGTAGAAAAAGCACGAAAAGCAAGAAGAAAAGTAGGCAAACTAGCATTTAATGCACGACAGTGACTCAAATGTTCAGTACCCATTTCTTAACCGGTACTACACAAATTGCAACTTTTGTTTTTACTAGGGCGAGACATGTCAAATTTGTAGCCATTTTACTACATTACTACTTTTCCAGGGTGCACCACTAGGAGGTACATTGCATGCCCTAAAAGTGCAAAAAATACGATTTATAGGAGTAAAGCATTTTCTGAACCGGTTACTTATTATGAGTATCAAAATTATATTGCAAATTTGGAAAAATAGCTTGTTAACGAAATTTATCTTGAATGCTACTGTCATTTGTTTGCTGTTGAAAAATTGTCTTTATGAGTCAGTAATCAATTTAAGTAGTTTTGCTCAAGTAGTTCAAGTAGTTGAAGTATTCATGAATGTGGATATAATTGTAAGAAGTCAATGATTGCAATAAACCATAAATAAAATGTGTAAAATTTCCCCAAGTTATCAATCAAACTCCTGGTTTGATGTCACAAAATCGACAATGAAATAAATGTATACCTAAAGCTTATTAAAGAAGCTTTCGTTTCAAGATTCAAAAACATTTCATAGTTACTTGTCTCTTAGGCAAGAAATGTGAAAAATGTTGCAAAAATTTAATTCGAAAGTTCACAAATGTTAAACAGATCTAATATAACTTTTCTTGTCATTTTGTTTCTACAAAATTAATGCAGTCTCTAATCATTTAAACAAAAAAGGAAGATTCGAAGTACAAAACAGTTACAAACAAAATAAAATTTATAATTGTGTGTCTGCATAGATGATTTTATTTTAAAGAGTTTTACGCAAAGATAAACTTTAACCATTTCCGTAAAGATTTTTTATAAAGCTGGCAGTCACCATGACATGCTTAATTACAACCCACCTTTGATACAGAGTGTCTTGAAAAAAAATTGAATTTTTTTATTATTTTTTTTTTAGAAATAATTACTAAAGTCAGACTGCACGTGTGGTAAAGAAATTTAATTCCTAAGTACTGCTGGAAAATTGAAAGTATAAATAGAGTACAGAAGTAGTTAAGAAACGTGCTTCGGCCATATATATTAACGAAACACAATTTTTCGTTTGCTGAATTAATTTTGTAGAGGAATGAACTGCTAAGAAGTTGAATGGCAACAATTTCAAATGAGTATGATCATTCTTAGGCTTACAAGAAAAGGAAAAGTCATTGAAATGCTTCTTGTATCTAGTAGAAAATCTGTCCCACTAATCTGTCTTGAGACAGTATGAATATAGTCAATGGAGAAGATTTTTTACTGGATTTGTACAAACTATAAATTAAGAGGAACATGGTCAGACAATTGAACTTTGGGAGAGTCATCAAGAAAAATTTGCATAGGACGATAAACACCTATGCCTCCCCTCTGCGGTCACTGGATTCGACCCCATTTTTTTCTGGGGTCATCGTAATCTGAATGTTAACAACTCAAAACCAGCTACAGACAATGAGTTAAAAAGCAGCCAATTAAAAAGATAATGTGCCCAAATACCAATTTATGCGAATAGAAACGTTTTGAACTCCATTGATCAAAGTTATCAGTTGCGAATGAAACATACTTCCCGACAATTTAAATAATTTTCTTGTGAATTTGTAAATTGACTCACTTTACTTTCATGTTTGAAACTTTTATGTACAACCTTTTGTGTTATAATCTTTACTAATAATAAAGCTGAAAGTTTCTCTGTCTGGATCTCTCTCTGTCCGGATCACTCACTGTCTGCCAGTCAGGATCCCTGTGACGCGCATAGCACCTAGACCGTTCGGGCGATTTTCATGGAATTTGGCACAGAATTAGTTTGTAGCATGGTGGTGTGCACCTCGAAGTGATTTTTTGAAAATTCGATTTTGTTCTTTTTCTATTTAAATTTTAAGAACATTTTCCCGGGCAAAATTATCATAAAATGGACGAGTAAATTACAAAGTTATCATAACGTTAAATCGTAACATGAAAAAGCCAATTGGTGAGAAATCCACCATACATTATTTGTAAATATACAGGCGAACCAAAAGACGTTTTACTTTTCTACTACGATCAAAGCCATGCGGGTGTCACTATGAATCATAAACGGTACAGTAGGAGGTAAAAATATCACACATGTTCCTAATATCGCACATCGGAATGTTCTAATCACTAGTACTGCTACATACGCGAGGAACTCTGCAAAGTCGACTCACTAGCAACTAAAGTCAACTGTAAACGTTTGGAGAAACAAATTCTAATTCTTTTAGTGTTTTAAGTGTTTTCAGATTTTCTGGTGATGTGATTTAAAATTATAGACCGTTTTTCATCAATATATGTGGATATTAGTACTAATTAGTTGTATTACATTAATTCACTATCGCTATGTAAAACTACGGGTAAAATGCTATTGGTTATGCTTTCCTGAGTTTGTATTTACTGTGCGAAACTGGTAGTAGAAACCACATTTGCTTGTTGGATTGTCCCTTATTTTTCCCAGTCCACAGAACGGGGAAAAATGCCAAAACATCCTTTTTAAGCTCGTCAGCAGCATTATCTAGGTCTGATCACAGTAGTATCAAGCTGTCTCTAGTTTTATAAGAAGAAATCCTCCAAGGAGAAAAAACAAATTTAAAAAAAAATAATTAAAAAAAAAATAAAGTAAAATCTAGCTTTTTTTTTTCTTTTTTCGACAAGACACAATCTAGTCAACCTGAGATGAAACAAAATACGAGAAAAAGAGTTCTTTTCCAATTTCATCCCGTTCGGCTGCTGACAATGAACCGCCCTATGCGTAAGCAAATGAGAGCGTTAATGACGATGATAAAAACCAATGTGCATATGGAAAGACCTTTTACTCCCTTTTACAACGAGCTGATGTGTGCATCACATGTCACTTTTACTCCAATTTAATGTCATTTCCCCATTATTGGCAATTTTAATGTGATTCAATTGTTTACTCTCTAAATATCACCAACAGTGGCCAAACCGAAACCAAATTTAAAAAAAAATTAAAAAATCTCCAAATTTATCGCCAAGCTGGCGACAAAACTTGGCAACCAAAAGACTGGCGATATATCGCCAAGTGTCCGACAAATTATAACACAACTTGAGTTTACATCGAAATCAACAATGATTTCTCCCCAAAAAGGGGCAAAAGACCCCTTTAGGAACATCCGAATGCAACCAAAATTAAAAGTGCACAGCTAGATCCCACTTGGAGTCCACGTACCAAATTTCAACTTTCTAGGACATACCGTTTTTGAGTTATGCGAGATACATACACACATACACACATACGCACATACATACGTACATACGGACGCCACGAGAAAATTCGTTGTAATTAACTCGGCCTACTAAAAGAAGAGGTGCACAACTAGACCCCACTAGGAGTCTACATACCAAAATTCAACTTTCTAGGACATACCGTTCTTGAGTTATGCGACATACATACGCACATACGCACATACGTACATACAGACGTCACGAGAAAATTCGTTGTGATTAACTCGGGGGTCGTCAAAATGGATATTTCTGGTGTGTGTACGTTCTTAGGCATATATCCACGTGTGGTCGAGTCGAAAAAAAAAAACTCAACATTCATTCGGGGGTGAGAAAAATGGAAATTAAAGCCAATTTTTAAGTGACATTTTTTTCGCGAATACAATACTTCCTTTTTTTGTAAAAGGAAGTAAAAAAGGAAGTATTGTATTCGCGAAAAAATTTTCACTCAAAAATCGACCTTAATTTCCATTTTACTCACCCCCGAATGAATACTGAATTTTTTTTCGACTCGAACACACGTGGATAAGTGCCTAAAAACGTATAGACACGCGAAATATCTATAATGAGGATTCCCGAGTTAATTACAACGAATTTTCTCGTGCCGTCTGTATGTACGTATGTTTGTATGTGCGTATGTATGTCGCATAACTCAAGAACGGTAAGTCCTAGAAAGTTGAAATTTGGTACGTAGGCTTCTAGTGGGGTCTAGTTGTGCACCTCTCTTTTTGGTTGCATTCGGGTGTTTCTAAAGGGGTTTTTTGCCCTTTTTTTGGGGGGGAAATCATTGTTAATTTCGGTGTAAACTCAAGTAGCTTATAATTTGGCGGACACTTGGCGATATATATCGCCAGTCTTTTGGTCGCCAAGTTTTGTCGCCAACTTGGCGATAAATTTGGCGATTTTTTTAAAATTTGTTTCAATTTGGTCTGTCTGTGAAATTTAGAGAGTAAAATATTGAATCACATTAAAATTGCCAGTAATAGGGAAATGATATTAAATTGGAGTAAAAGGAAGTCATGTGATGCACACATCAGCTCGTTTTCATCTGACATGCAAGGTTCGGATTGATTCATATTTAAGATGTAAGAAGTGATTTCATTTTTCTCATGGAAAAGTAACGAAAGAAAGGAAAAGAGACATAAGTTCTGTATTTCCCAAAATCTTGGATTGTTTTAACCCTCTAAATATTTCACAAAATGTATGGAAATGCAAGTAAAAATAAAATTAATATTTGTTCTTTAATTGTGTCTTAAACTTTTTAACATTTTCCTCACGTACGCGGTATTAGGAGCACTCAGTGAGATGTATTAGAAAAGTCCTTTTGAAAACTCAAAAATGCTGTCGTTCAGCTACTTTTTATTAAAATTTTAATTTTTTTCCGAAATAGTTATGTTTTTTTGGAAATAAAGTTCCAAATTTTTAAGTGTATGGTATTTGGATCGCACATCGTACAGTTGTCTGGAGAGAGAGGTACTTTGCTGCTTTATCTTCATTTTTTTTGTTTATTTATTTATTTCTATTAGCAATAAACAATCAAGTAATTTAATAAAATAAATGGTTTCAAAGTTTATAACTTTTGTACAAGAAAGATTGGTTAATATTTCTTTTTCGTTCTAAAAACCAAGAAAAAAAATCTGATAAATTTGAATCTAACAAAAAATAATAATAATAATAATAACGATCATGATACGAGTAATGATCGAAAAGTAAGATCCAATTTCTCTTAAAGAGTAGAAAAAATTACAGAAGTATAAAAAAAGTTTTATGTGTAGTATATAAAAACGTTTTTAAGTAAATTTTCAGAAACTATATAGGAACAATACACTGTTCAAATGACATCTGATTAGCTAAGCCTTAAACACAATCTCCAAAAATATCAGACTTCCAACACAGTGTCTGCTGGCTAGTTCTAAAATCATGCATCAAGCCTTAATCATTATCACATTAAAATGTTTAGTCAAGAATCACGTGAAGCTTTTCTCATGTTCTGTGGAATGAACATTTTTTAAAATGGTAGAAATAAATCCAAAACACGAATTCCTCGTCAGTGAAAAGTCCATTAAATTATAGCAGATGTACTCGAAGTGTCCTTCGAAAATACTCTTTTTCTTTAAAGACCTATTGAACTAGATAGTTTCTGATGATTTTCAACCGTTTTCTTTCATAGAAAGCAAAAAAGTAAATTGTTATACGTGTCGTTGTCTTGTTCTTGAAGCTTAAGTGGAAAAGTCTCATTCTTTTAGTTCACTCTATAACAAAAAACATAGTCGCACCAAGAACGAGTTGTTATAACAAAACGAAGTTTTACGAACGGGATGGGAAAAATTTATATCAGAAAGGGATTACATGATGAAAGCAAAAGAATAATTTATTACTGGAAAAATCGCAAATGAATGGAGGTTTAAGTACACTGTTGAGCCGCCTCTAGCGTGAATATATTGCTCGTTTTTAAAATGAATGTCACAATACGAAATTTTTAATTTTCATTCTTCTTCGCTTAAAGGCCTTCAAAGGACGTTATCTTCTTTGGAAAATAACGACAGATTTTTTGTTCTAATATTAACCACTACAGATCACAGCAAACTTACTTTTCTTAATGCAAATTGCCTGAAGAGTTCAACTTCAAACGCTTCTCCTGTTAAATTTCATTTTTTCTTATTGTAGCATTCTTCTTCCAAATGAGCGATATGAGAGGCGATACAGAAGAGCATTGAGGTACAGTAGTCTCGTACGACACCCTACGTCATCTCGAACGACAGGGATTGTAAACGCACCATTGAGGTTTTCCAATTTTACGTCTCAAGTGATACCAGATATGATCGATTTGTTGCGAATCAGAGCTTCACGCTGAAGTTTATTATGTGTGAAGAAGACACCTATAACCCTTGATGTGTGTAACTGAGCATTGTCCGATAATAAATGGCTCCTGGGAGTTCCGCTGTGAATATCAACACATGTTTCTGAAGTATGAAACAAAAGTGCCGTTAGGCTGTCATAGTGTTTTAAATCAATAATTGGGGGGATCAAGTTTCATGCATGGTAGCACCATACAACGTCAATCCAGCTGTCAGTGCGTTGTAAGGCTGAAAAGCAAATGCTTTATTAGTGCATTCACACTATAGCCTCCACTCGGAGTGGTGTCGAGTTCGGTGGGATTTGACACCAACCGATTGGATCCAGACCGTGTTTAGTGGCGAATCCAGATCAAATTTGGGCAATGAGGACAGTTTAGTACGGTTATAGAGAACCCATTGTGAAGTATCATGGAGTTCCGTTTCTTTTCAGCGGGACAGTAAAACCACAACTGGGATAAATAATTTAATTGAATGCTAATTTGATCCAACTTGCTGTCCCAAATAGGAATCTTAATAGTTGTTCTTGTTTTATTTATTTATTTTTTTTTCTTTTTGGCAGACTTAACTATGTAGTAAATGTTTGTCTTTACATTTTACAAACTTTTTAACATTTATTGTCGCGATTTAGATGTCTTTAACATTTCATTTTACAATTTAGGTCCTCCTTCCTTCCTCAGTGGCACGATAGCCCTGGGTTGGCCCTGGCCTTCTCAACAATTTTTTCCACAACTCTCTCTTTTTGGCCATGGCTCGCCTACTTTTCACTTTTATGGTAGAAAAATCCTTTTCAAGGCAATCAACCCATCTGAGGTTAGGTCGAACCCTTGTTCTAACTCCTGTGAGTTTAGCCGAAAAAAATTTGTTTGTTGATCGTTCTTTATTTAATTTTATAACGTGGCCTGCCTATTTAAATCTTTG
Organism: Uloborus diversus; assembly: GCF_026930045.1. Lineage (NCBI taxonomy): Eukaryota > Metazoa > Arthropoda > Arachnida > Araneae > Uloboridae > Uloborus > Uloborus diversus. Next base: position 49,774,676 of record NC_072736.1, read on the forward strand.
GATTTTTATAAATTTGACTACATCAGGATTTTTAAAAGCATGATACAACTCTAAATTAGAGTGCCTGTGCCAAATGCCCTCAACCCTCTTTTCTCCAAAGATGACTCTTAAAATGCGGCGTTCAAAGACACCAAGGTCATTAACATTGTTTTGTGTCAATGTCCAAGTTTCTGAGGAATATGTAAGTACAGATATGATAAGAGATTTATAGATTTAATTTAATTTTCCTTTTGAGTAAATTTGATTTTAAGCACTTTTTCAATCCGTAGAAGCATCTAATGGCAGCACCAATTCTCCTTTGTATTTCAGAACTAATATTGTGTTTAATGTTGACTTCAGAGCCCAGATAGATAAAACTTTTTCAAATTAATAGGTACCAATTTGCAGGTGGGTAGTAGCGTCTGTTACCCTAGAGCACTTCATGTATTTAGTCTTCTTCTAGTTGACAGAAAGGTATATTTTACTTGCCACCCTTTCCAGGAATAGGAATGTTTGTTTCAGGTCGGGAAGAGTTCTTGCAATAATATCTATGTCGTCCACAAATGCAAAAATTTGCACAGATTTAAAGAATACGGTTCCTCTGGTGTGGATTTTTGAGTCCTGTATGACCTTCTCTAAAGCAATATTCAACAAATATAAATTCTAAAGAAAAATTCAATCAATTCAGAGCTTTACGCAGAAGTTGATAATGTGTGAAGAAGACACCTATAACCCTTGATGTGTGTAACTGAGCAGTGTCCGATAATAAATGGCTCCTGGGAGTTCCGCCGTGAATATCCACACATGTTTCTGAAGTATGAAACAAAAGTGCCATTAGGCTGTCATTAGTGTTGTAAATCAATAATAGGCTTACCAAGTTTCATGCATGATAGCACCCTACAACGTCAATCCAGCTGTCAGTGCGGTGTACGGCTGAAAAGCAAATGCTTTATTAGTGCATTCACACTGTAACCTCCACTCGGGGTAGTGTCGAGTTCGGTGGGATTTGACAGCAACCGATTGGATCCAGACCGTGTATAATGATGAATTCAGATCAAATTTGTGATTGGTTCAGAAAGATCTCTTTGGATTTTGACTCTTTGCATTGTTTTTTCTTTGCGTATGAGCGGTGAGTCTTATAAGCTTATCGGGGATGTTGAATTCTTGCATAGCATCATTAAATAACTTACCATTTATGCAATCATAGACAGTTTTGAAATCTATAAAAAGATGATGAGTCTCAGTACCAAATTCCAAATTCTTTGGTTTTTTCTAGAATCTTGCCTAATTTTCAAAATTTTATCAGTGGTAGATCTTCCTGCTCAGAACATACACTGATAGCCTCCGATAGTATTTTCCATAAAAGGAAGGAGTCTATTAAACAAAATGTTTGAAAAGATTTTGTAAGCAGCTCAGAGTGAACTGATTCCTCTGTAGTTAGAACAGTCAAGAATGTCCCCTTTTTTTGTGAATGAAACAAGTTGAGCTAAGTCTCCATTTCTCTGGCAGGGTCTTATTTACCCATACTTACGAAAGGGTATTATATAATGTTTTCAGCCTCTCTGGTCCCTAGTTTTTGAAAAATTCTGACAATATTAAGTCTGGGCCAGGAGCCTTGTTATTTTTCAGTTTTTGTCAACTTATTAAGTCTATATGTTTTAAAATTTTAAATGTATAATTTGTTTAAATTGCTATTTTTATAAAATTTCTGCCACTGTAATTGGACTTTTTCTGCGGTGTACAATACTTTTAATACATAAATAATTGGAGCATGTTGTTATCATATTCGAAGCATAGTCACCCCTAACATGAATCCACGTCATCATGACAGCATAACGGTACATTAGCGTCATGCTTCAGTCACGTTTGTTAGAACTCATGATCGGGCTTCCAGGAGCCTTTTTTTGACAAGACAACTCTCATCCACGCGCAGCAAGAGTGTCAAGAAACTATTTTTACATTACCCTTCTCTGGCCTACGTAATGCACTGATTTGTCACAAGTCAAGTATATCTGGGATCATTTGAAATTGTAAATGTGACTGCTTATGAGTTTGATCGAATGAGTGGCGCGATTACAGTAACTGGTATGAGATAAGGTCGTACGAGACTGCTATGCTCAGGTCCCTATTGTTGTTTGAAATTAGGGGAAGCTCAGTCTCGTTTAAGGGCCCCAATCTTTTGTTTTCAGTATGTATTTTCTAAACATTTTATGCGCATTAAAACAAAACTCACTAATGTTATATGCATTATTTCCAAAAAACGGCTAAGCAGACTACAAAATGAAGTTTATTCCCCCCTCCCTCCCAGACATATTGAACTTGTGTACAGTACTTAGTCTTACTCCCGTACGCAGCAGATAATTTGGTGTTTCAGATTGATCACTTCATAAAATTTATCAAGTGTCATAAAAGTATATTGTAGAACACTGGAACAAATTCCACTGATGAAAGTAAGTTTACTACCTCATTTTATGAAGTGTGTCTTCACTTTTTAAAATACGTCCAAAATCTTTAGTTAACGAGTTCCAAGTTTTGACTATATTCAAAAATACATTCAAAAGCAGAAACTGGAAATTTTTAAGTCATTTTTGGGCCCCCTGTTAATTCTGAGGAGAAGCTCAAGCTTCTTGAACCTTTTGGGTAATCAGGCCCTGACTATGCCTCCATGTTCGACTGTACCGCTTCGTAGATTCACGCTACAGGGGGATTCAACAGACTTCTAAAGCCTTCATTGATTTTGATTTTTAAAGTAGTAAATGATTTTTAGGCTTCAGTTTGTAATCACTTTCATGCATCAATGTTTTTCTTACGTAATCATAAAAATGTTTCAAAGAACTACTGCAAATTATCTCAATCCGAGCTTCGCTTGTATATCAATTGCTCATAATGTTCACTTTCGGCAGAACTTATGCGTACAAAACATTGTCAACTAGGTGTCGTACATTCAATATCCTCTGATTTCCTCTGGAACAGATCCATTAGAGTTAAATACAACAATCACCTGTCCGAACCTTTGGGCCTCGGGCAGGGTGTACCTCAGGGATCAGTGTTGAGTCCCGTCCTGTTTTCTCTGTACATTACTGGCATTGAAAAAGAATTAGCTAAACACTGAAATCGGAATTTTTGCTGATGATATCATTGTCTGGAGCTCCGGCTCGGATGTCGGAGAGAGTGAGCTCAGACTCAACCGTGCCATGGAAAAAGCCCATGCCTTTGCTGAAAGGCACAAATTAATCTTTAATGCTACAAAATCTTTGACAACTTTTTTCACTACTAATAGACATCTATATGGGTACCAACCTAAGATCTCCATAAACGGAACCCAGTTGAGTTACGTAAAAAATGCTAAGTATCTTGGATACACATTAGATCAAGAGATTACAAGTAATAAACATATTGAAGGTCAAGCAATTAAGGCAAGGAAGAGGCTCAATATTCTCAAATTTATTTCTGGACGAAACTGGGGTGCGGAGGCCAGTACCCTCCGTACTACCTATATTTCTATCATTAGACCAGTACTGGAGTTCGGCTTCCCAGTTTACTCCTGTGCTTCAGAGACCAATCTCAATAAACTTGAAAGAGTACAGCTTAGCGCAGCTAGAATTATTGCCAGACTTAGACATAGTTGTCGAAATGATATAGTGCTCTTTGAGAGCAACTTGCCTGCCCTTGCAAAAAGAAGACAGTGTGGCCTTACAAGGTATTTTAGCAAATTATATAGTTATAGAGAACAACACCGGACTTCAGCCTACCTTCTTGCATGGAATGATAATACTCGTTTGAAGAAACATAGCCCCTTCTCCTATGCAAGGTCATTGAACTTACCTCCCTCCGATGTGGAAACACATTTCCTGGGTTACGCAGGAGCTGGTTTGGAGCTTGAGGGAATTTATTTCCATGACGAGCTCCTGACTAGTGTGATCAAGAGTTCAGATCCACCGGACCTAGTTAAACAAATGGCCCTGGAAACTATACATAATATACCACATTTCTCCTTGAAAATCTATACAGATGGAAGCAGGGGAGAAGATGGCGTTTCGGGCAGTGGAGTATTCATTCCTACTCCCTCTGGGGCCTTGGAATTTAAAATCAGAAACCCGAATTTCTGTTCAGTATTTAGATCAGAACTGATTGCTATCAGGAAGGGTCTGCAGTGTGCTGTTCAGCGGGAGGAGTGTTTCCAGGAAATCTGGATTTTGACTGACAGTCGTGCCTCAATTCAGCACCTCGCTAATTGGAGTAATGTGGGTGACAAGACCAGCCTGGACATTCTGAGTCTACTACATACTCTTTCATCAGGACATACAATTCACTTTCAATGGATCCCTTCTCACGTTGGAGTTGAGGGTAATGAAAGGGCTGACTTTTTGGCTAGATCTGCTGCTGCGGAGGGTGTGAGCCCTTGTGGAGATCTTACTTTCAGTGAGATCTCCACAATTTCAAAAATGGAGCTCAATCGCCAATTTAAAACACCTCCCAGACACGCCTGGTATTTTGCAAAATGTCCTGGTGAGTCCTTTAGACTCAAGGGTAGACTCCTCCAGACAACATATTCGAGATTCCTGAGTGGCCACACAAAAGCTCTTAGATTCTCTGGGAATATCAAGACTTTTCCGGAGTGTCACTGGTGCTCTGCTGGAGAGGTTTCACCTGAGCACATTCTATCTTGTTTGGGTTTTACGAAGGACGAGGTCCTTAGTGACCCATTGCTGTTCTTGGATTTTTTGCAGATATTTGGATTCATGGGGGTTGTTTAGCATTGCTAAACATGCCCGAGATAAGTCAAAAAAAAAAAAAAAAAAACATTCAATATATCAGACAGCCAGGTTACCACATTCCGAGATTGCAGTTTCGTTTTTATTGAAACTCCTCAGTCAGCTAGTTAATTCGACTCGTGAATTGAGGCAATTCTTGGAGGCGAACCTTCAATTCACGAGTTGAACCGCACCAAGCTGCGGACACTCGCTGGTGAGGTAAATTCACTTTATCTACAAGTTTGTTGGCACTCTCACTTTCAATAGGTAAACATCAGCCTCCGGCTCGTTATTCACTATTTATGACTGAAGAGCTCTAATAAGAACGAAACTGCCGTCTCAGTATGTGATAACCTGGTGGTCTGGTACAGTGCATGTAGTTCATGTCTTAACCCTGGGTAAGGAGGGATAACTCACTGCTAAATAGGTGTACTTATTTTAGGTAAGTCATTTAAAAACATATGGGTCAAAAAATATTAGCATTATTGACAATTGTTATCAAATTTCGAAAAAGAAACTGTTCTTAAAAGTATATTATTAAAAGATTTTTTAAAAATAATTTTAACCGCCGTGTACGATATTTTCCGCTGATGCCGAATGCATGTATAACAAAATACACAGAATCCAACGTCAGTATATACTGTTATATTGGGTGATTTTTCCTTATTTTCCTAATATTAGCAATATTTTTAATGTTCGCGAATCTCAGTTATCAAGAAAAATGGGCTTCGTTATTCAAAATTTTCGATGTTCTCCGCAAGAAAAGCATATATGCATTAATTTTCTGTAACATTTTCTTTTAACTTTGAAACAATTAATAAATTAATAATCTTGAAACGCTTTTCTGAAGTAAATGACTGATAAATTAGCGGATAATATATTCGATGGGCTCAAAAATCCCGATAGTGTTCCCCATTATTCTTCAGCAGACTCCCTATTCATTATTATTTATGCAAAAATTCTTTAGTTTTCAAACACATTTTTCTTTGTAATGCAAAAATTTAGCTCGTAGATGTAACCAGCGCATAGTGTGTCCATTCATAAAAACTATTAAAATATAGAAAATTAGGGGAAATAATACGCATGTGTTTTCGATATGGAAAAAACTATACATGGCTTTGTTTTATTTTTGATAATCATTATTAATTTTTCGGATTTTATATGTATTAACTGAAACTTGTGCTTTCAAATGGAAGCAAAATAGATTTTTAAACTTTTTGACGAAACGTGGCTTAAAAATTAATCGATTAAATATGTGAAAGAATTTCTCTTACGATATTTGAAAACAATATTGGGCTTCATAGTTTTCATTATTACAAAGCTGAAAAAATAAAAATAACACAGCAATTACTTAAAACTTATAATCATACATTTCAAATTACTGCTTTACTCAACATTTAATAGAGTACCTGGATATAATATTCCTGATTAATATTAAACCGTGTAACGTTTACATAATTACACATTAAAATATTACGTTAAGTTATACATTAAAATGCGTTTTGTATGTAAAGAATAAATGGATTACATGTATATTTATACAATTAATTTTAAGAACACGCTAACGTTATAACAGTTTTTAATTCATTTTTGTTGAAACGTAACTACAATTGGTAGCGCACGTAATAAAATTCTCATTGTCACACTAGATTCACTCGCAATACTTGCACATATGGAAATTCATCAAACGTAAATGATGAATGCCCTACATCAGAGGAAACGTTTCTCGCTGTTTGCATATTATGTTCAACTAGTGGACTTTGATGAATTGAATTGCACATTCAGTAACGCAGTAAATGGATTTCGATGACAGCTGACTTTAATGTACTGGTCAGTTAATTGATGTTACACCGATGACCATTTTAGAATTGTTCCCGATGAATGAGCGAAATTAAAAATACATTAAAAAAACTTTCATCCTCAGATTTATAAATGAAAATAATGAGACGCGTTTCGTATACTGCGCATAAAAATATGAGAAATGTCGGTTAAGGTAGGCCAACACCCTAATTTTCGAAAAAAAGTCGCCTTTGAGATTTTTATAAATTTAAAGAGCCAGCCCCAATGATTTTCTTTCTGTGTATGCAATTTGGGTTAAATTGATCAATTATCGAGAAAACTAAAAGACATTTACTAAACTCAAATGCACTGCTTTTAATTGATTTTTTTTTTTTATTTTCTTGTACCCACGTTTTCAAAGTGTTTATTTACACCAACATCCCAAGTGAAAAGTCTATAAACTCTATGCTATTGAAACTTTGCAAAAATGGTAATTGAAATGCGACATAAACCTCTAAAAGCTAATGTAAATGCAATATGTGATTTTGAAATAATGATCAATTAGAGTTAGGAGGCAAAAAACGCGTTTTTTGGTGGAACTTTTCAAACATTTACGCATAAAACCTGTTTTAAGTTAATTCTTTCCAAACTGGTGTATCATATAACCTTAGGATATCTAACGACGAGATAAACACAAAAAGGTCTAAAAATCATGAAAAAGTGAATGCATTGGAAGAGTTAAGGAATTATCAATTTTCTAATGAAAAAATATTTAAAAAAAACCTTTGATTTTTTTTCCATCAAATAAATAGTCAAAATGTGTTATTTAGGTCATTTTTGATGGTGGTTTAAAGTTTTAGAAATGGGCAATGAATACCGAAGGAAAAAATATTTAAAATGTTTGCCTACCTTAAAATTAAATAATTTTCCGTTGTTTAATGTGTTTTCATTGCAGTTTATCACACTGTAAAAAATCTCGGAAAACTCTCTGAATATACAAAAAAGCTTTCCGTAATACACAGATTCGTACGCCCTCAGCAGTTTTCTGCTCTTATCAAAAACCTTTCCCCGTTTAACAAGAAAGTAAGAGTCGACGCATGCGCAGCTCACACGGCAATTTTATAGTCCAGCATCAAATCCAAACTGAAACTCGTGAAAGCACGCAATGAAAAAAATTGCTGACTCAAGTGCTGAACTCAAGTGCTAAAACAAGTGCGAAGAAACACTCATCAAGGGGATTAGTAGAAGTTTTGTTCCTCGCATGAATTTACTGAAGATAATTTTGAAGTCTTATATTTTCTTGCTAATGTATCGTCATGAGATTGAATTTGAAGCTATGTCACTTATTTTTCAGTACGAAGTGCAACTCCTCGACGCATGCTCGTGGAAGGAATACAAACTGAAATTAAAAAACCAAATAACTGCCGAGAGGACGCCATGTAAGTTCGTTGCGTCGCATAACTTGTGTAGGTAATTTACTTTTTTCATGGATATTTTTCTTCTTTTTACCAAATGGGTAATTTTTGTAGGCAGAATTTTATTCTGTCATAAAAATGACCAAAGCCTGCAAAAGACCACCACCGACGAATAGGTAAATCGCTTTGCAACTCTATTACTTTGAAGTGATTTAGTTCATATAAATCTCGTTAAAAAAAAACTATTTTCCTCAGTATCATTTTTTCGTTGTGAACTATTGCAATTTGAAAATATTGTACATTACATAGAACACATATTTAAAGTGCAAGTGTGTCTAGTTTTATTCTGTAAAATTTATGAATTGAAGATTATAAAAAACTTTAAATAAGTGTTATTGTGTACTTTGTTTTTATGTGTCAATCTCAGTTAATATTTGGCTGAACATTTATGTATCAAGCATTATGAATTAAATGTTATAATATGCAAATTGTCAGGTTTGATAGTTCGTCTTTAAGGTTGCATGTTTTCATTCTCTTGTAAACAGTGTAGCTAGATTGTATGAAGTAAAAAAAAAAAAAAAAAAAAAAAAAAAACTATCTCTTGTAATTAGGAACATAGTGCTTCAGTATTATCTAAATGACGATATCTCTTTAAATATTTGCATTAGCGAAACGCTTTAAATTAGTAAAATGTGTATTAATTTCTTTAACAAATAGATTCATATATGTATTTAAAAGTGTCTTCATTTTTTTTCGTTTTACGAGCCTCAATTTTACCAAAAGCAAAAAAAAAAAAAAGACTTAATAAAATAAATAATTTTGTATTTTTACACCATATTTAAGTATTTGACTTATAATTTATATGATACTTTGATTTATAAAGTATATGATACTTTGATTTATAAAGTATATGATACTTTGATTTATAAAGTATATGATACTTTGATTTATAATTTATATTATACATGAAATATTATTTATCTCAGCAGAGCTTCATTAGTACGATTTATTTTAGTTGCAATGTACCTGCCCTTAAGGGAAAGAAGCTGCAAATATAACAAACAAGAATTATTTCTCAATAATATATTTTTGTATATATATGAAATACACAAGCAATGAATAGCAATGAGAAAAAGAAAATTAAAAGTAGCAATTATTAGAATAAAGTTGAAAGGTTGAATTCGGAGCTCATCAGCCGTGGAAGATTCGATAAATATGGTCAAAAGACCAAAAGATATTAAACTACTTACTAAATAGAGAGTGTTTAAGCTCTAATATATGCATTACATTGGGCCAAACGCACCATATGCTAAACTATATGCAATAAACAAGAGCTTAAACCTAAAAATAAAAATAAGGGTTTTTTACCTCGGCTAAATTAAGAAACAAGTCCCTATAATTTGTCTTCCTCAGGACAGTACCTACTGCATGCATACTAGTTTAATGTAGGACAGTCAGGAGGAATGAGTCAGTGGCAAAAATGATACAGCTGCATTTACATGCCAAAATAAAAAGTAATATTATTTCATGTCATAGTTTTAAAAGTGATCATTTTCAAAAAACTATGTTATTAATATACAATGTACATATGGGGAGAAGACGAGGGGCGTTCACCACGCTCTGATGGAAAACCTCTTAAGAGGTTTTCCATCTCCAGCTCAGTCACTTTCCTATGCCGGGCTGATGAGTGCTAATAAGCACGAAACTGCTGTCCTCGGCTGGAAATGACTGAGCTGGCGGTGTATTTCACGTATTTTTGCTTTAGTATTGGCTAATGGGCGGTAATTTACTGAATATACCTTGCCTCGCGTTCAATCTTCGAGTTGAACCGAACCAATGCTTCGGTCACTCGTCTGGTCTGCTAACTCTATGTTAGTTGCCAGTTTGTTTGGCACTCTTGGCTTCTTTAAGAGGTTTTCCATCTCCAGCTCAGTCACTTTCCTATGCCGGGCTGATGAGTGCTAATAAGCACGAAACTGCAGTCCTCGGCTGGAAATGACTGAGCTGGCGGTGTATTTCACGCAAGTTTCTGCCTACTTTTATTTTTTATTAAGGATTTGTAAAAATTTATTTAGAGATTTTAATTTTACCTTCTGATATTTATGAACATTTGCTACCGCACTGAAGAATAAAAGTCTATAATTGCTTTCAAACACTTCAAATAAATGGGTAACTCTCACCTCACTCTAAATGAAGAGGTATAAAATCCATAAAAATGTACTTCAAAAAATGTGGCAATATAGTTGAAAAAATGTGAACAAAATTGACCACTGTATGCTAAACAGATTGTGTTACATGAGAAAAACATTTTGAAATCTCCAAAGTGGTAAGAATGAATTGAAGGTAAATCGTTCCCTTGAATGAAGAGTGACCGATACTTTTCAACGTGTAATTCCTAATTTTACTCGAGAGAAGTATTTGAAAATGGGTTTTATTTTGCAAAATCTATTGTTTTTCATTATTGCTTTGAAAAATGTAGCGACAGAAAAGCATATTTAAAAAGAAAAAAAAATGTGCTTCTAGTCCAAAATGTATAAAATAATCGATTAGAAATTTTAATTTCAATAATTAAAAATAGTAGTTTTAACGCAGGTACTGGTTTAACTCGATCAGCTTAAGCAAAATGAACCAGCGATACTGATATAAAACTTACGATTCCAATGTGGGGGGCTGAAGCAGAACTACATGCGTATACCGAGAAATCGATTACATTTAAATAAAACTTGGCATTCCAGCACCAACCCAATTTAACTGATGTAACCGGGGTTCGAAAGCAATTGCAGGCCATGGCAGGTGGTTCACTGAGACTTAAAATTTCAGCATGGTATTCAAGAGCAGGGAAAGTCTCGATTACCCTGCATCTAAAATTACTGCAACTGTCCTACTTCAGGACATTCAGACCCACGACATTTACGAGCACGTACTCATCTTGCACTTGACAGAAATTTCGTATAATCGGCCTTCGAGCACCGGTTTCTAGTAAAACTTATTCGTTTGGCCTTCAGCGGTCTGACATCTATATACTGCATTCACAATCGTGCTCTTATAAAGATCTACCGTCGGAAATAGCGATAAACGAGTAGGGGGGAGATGCATTCTCATTGAACCTTAGTTTACCTTCACACCAGGCTTGGAGTAATCGCTGATTACGTAATCGTTATTCGCGTAATCGATTACATTTTTGTGTAATTGTAATCATAATTTGGCAATGAGACACTCATAATCTTGTAATCGTAATTTTAATCAACTATTTCTTGCATAATCGTAACTGTAATCTAAATTTTAATAATCGTAATTTGGACCTGTAATCGCGTAATCCTGACTTTCTGCAAGTGAAAACTTGTTAGCTGAGATTCTACAATGGTATAAAGGAGATGGGATCGGGACAAAGAAGAAGATAAGACTTCAACAGAAACGCAAAAATGAGGGCACTGCTGACCTTTAGGCACTGATGACGGTTGTGAAATGAGGAACATAAACGAACCGTATCGTCAGTCGTTTGTACCCTGTAGGTGCCACTGACGGTGCTTGCGTTGCCCTGCGTTGTCTCTTCTCCTGGGGTTTCAATGATTGGTCATCAATTTTCCTTTTCATCACTCAATGACAGGCAAACAAGCGAAGCTACCGTCTCGGCAAGATAACAATATGAACAGTACAAGTATATGTTTTCGGTCAGAGAAAGTTTCGAAAAACAGTTACATGTATGCCTTTCGGTGTTTTTTTACTTTCATTCACAAAAGATGTGTCACCAAAACTGCCTTCAAAAAAAAAAAAAAAAAACTGTTCGCATTTTTTGGAAAAACCTGCCCACACTTCCAAGTGATAATTCTTTCATAATAGGGAAAATTGAAAGTGAACTGAAAGCTTACGAAACCAGCGCAACCCGCACCAGATGAGCATGATATTGATCCCCTAAAATACTGTGGATAAAACGTTCATGTGTACCCATTGCTTAGTAAATTTGCACCTTTGCGCATCATCTACTCCAGTTGAGCGTTTGTTCGGCATTGCTGGAAAATTTTACACTTCTCAGAGAATAAAACCTGACAGTTTCGAAGCATTTGTGCTATTGGAATGCAATAAAGATTATTTAAAATGCAGTAGTACGGATTTATTTTTGAACATTTACTTTCATATCTTTTATTTACACTATCTGAATATATTTTAATGCTATGCATGTTTTACAAATTCTGCATTAAAAAAAAACATAGTTTTTTCCTCAATAATTGGGCTGAATTAAATAGTATTATATTAACTTGTAGAGAACAGAATGTAGAAATATAGCACGTAAGTTTTAGAAACCGTAGCCTGTAAAATTTTGGTTGCATGCAAAATAACAATGAATATTCAAATCATGTACAATATGTATTATGTTGGCGCGAGCCATTTAGATATGGGCTATATAATTCCCTATGCATGATATATTATCAAATTAGTTATGCAGTATTTAAATGCACAATAAAAATTCATAATTTTTCAACTATGACCTATATACCGCAAACGAGTAATGAAAATAATATATAATGCTTGTGAATTTTTCTTCCACGAGTCCGTAAGCGTAATCACAATCGTAATCGACACATCATAATTGTAATCGATTACATTTTTAAAATAATCTAATCATTGCTGTAATCGTAATTATGTTTTGGCAGAGGATTATAATTATAATCGTAATTGTAATCTCCTCTTTGTCAAGCTTGTAATCGTAATCGTAATCGATTACATTCTTTCGTAATTGACTCCAAGCCTGTTTCACACTAACAGCTAAGAATAGTTTATCATACCAACGAATGTTCACAAGCATTGTGCTCTGGTTATCTCGTAAATTGAAGGTGAATGCTTGGGTAATATATATATATATATATATATATATATATATATATATATATATATATATATATATATATATATATATATATATATATATATATATATATATATATATATATATATAAACTAGGTTTTCTTTCTTACCCGGGGATAAGGTAGAAATACAAGAATGGGGGACAGGTGCTATCAGAGCCAGTTGCACACGGACTGTCCTATACACTTCCGTCATCAAATTGCTCTCCTTCTAGGCCTTTTTGAGTGGTCCAAACAAATGGTAATTACCGTGTAATACATCTGGACTGTACGGAGCGGTTTCAAGAGGTGTCCGATGAACTTTTTTCATCTTTACCGACATTTGCATCCTCATGAAATTGCTGTCCTTCTAGGTCATTTTTGAGTGATCTAAACAAATGGTTGTTACAGGGTTATACAACTAGACTGTGTAGAGCGGTTTCTTGCGGTGTCCGATGAAATACCTCCAGTTTTACCGATTTCATCAGAAGTATGTGGTTTGCAATTAATGGAGATGAATGACAATACGTATCGCTTGACGTTGTCGTGTGTTGCGATATTTAACCTGTGTTTCATGCAAAAGGAAACAGTAATATCCTGCATTAGTTGACCTTCTTTAATAATGTCACAAATGGCAGTAATGCTGTCTACAGTGGTGTTTGTTGAAGATGTTCTTTCATCAGGCAATAATTTTTTTCCGCCAGTCATACACTTGACCATGTTAATTGTTTCTTCCTTAAACTGAGCGTGAAAAAGCCTCAAAATTTTAAAGAGTTTGTCGCCATCTTTTGCGAGAAATTTCATAATCGTGCATTGCGCAACAGATGCGCAATACATTATTATTGCACCACTTGCTCATTCATGGCGTACTGAATCAGCCCAGATCTCCTATGTATGTGTGAGCACAACAACCCTCCTTTAGATATCCCCATCATCATACTGACAAGACACCACCCCAGAATAATTACTAACAAAAGCATTAGAGTCAAGTCTGGTTTATATTTGATCTAACCGCGTACGTACAACACCTCGATTACGAAACCAAGTTACTGCAATCTAGGTGCCATAGTCAAGCTGTCGATATATGCTCTTAAAAGTAACGATAGTTAGAACTTTATGTTCAGTCAAAAAAAAGCCATCTTTTTAAACTAAATTCTATCTCAAATATGTTTTCATTTTTCGAAGTGATTTTAAATGCTGAAACAAGTCCACACCGATGAGCATTTAAAATGCGTGTGTAGATAGAATTTAGCAGAGTAAGAGCTTCTTCAAAATCATTACCAAAGTAAGAATTCGATGAATCAGGTTTTATCTCAAAGAGATACCCCAGTGGACAATTAGTCTTGTGAAGGAACTGGGGAATTTTAAGAGAGATATCTGAGATTAAATTCGCTGAGGCGTAAAACCAGACAATTTGATTAGAGACAGAATGGCGCAACGTTAAATAATGAAAAGAAATGTTTCCATCGTTACAAGCAGTTTTATTATTATGTTTATTTATTTTGTAATCAAAACAGTTTGGTTTCGGTTGAAAAAAAAATGTAATAACTCAATACCAATCTTTTATTGCTGCACATTTTTTGAAATAAAAACCATATTTTTTCCTAAATTTCCACTCTACACAAAACTTTTTTGGGCTAGAAAAGCAATCATTTGGCACTATTTTGAGAAACATATTTGTTTAGTATAAGGGGTTTTCTTTGCTACTACGCAATAATAAGACATTTAAAAATGTATTTCGTTTCACCTCTCTTTTGATACCTGTTTTGTTAATTTTGGATCACCGTTTCCGATTTGTTAAAGGTTTTACAATGAAGGACATTTGGGCTCGAATTCCTTTTTAAGTCCATGAAATTTACCAGATCACTCGATTTTTTTTGCATCCAGAGACTGGAGTTTCACCTTGCTAGGACTCATCAGTCTGGATTAGTGAATAACCGAGCTGGAGGCAGATGCTATCTCATTGAAGCTTAGAGTGCCAACAAACTGGTAGATAATGTAAATTTATCTCACCAGCGAGAGTTTGCAACATGGTATGGTTTAACTTGTACATTGAGGGCAAATCTTGGGTATTAGGCAGTAAGTTACAGCCATTAAGTTACGGCTACTGGAGAACTACAGGCATTATACCAGACAGCATGGTTAGCATATCCAGAGACTGCCGTTTCGTCCTTGTTGGGACTTATCCTTGTTAGGATCAATTTTTTAGTTGACATTGTTCTCCTGTTATTGCATTTTTTCTTTGATTTTTTTTTTCTTTTGGCACAAATTTCCTGTTTTGGGAACTAAAAACCATCAAAACGCTTTACATTTAAATACCAGTCTAAAAGATTTTATTTCCTTTTTAACTAATACAGAGTATTCAAAATCAAAAGAACAGCTGGGATTGAGCCGCTGTTGAAGAACAGGATTAAACTCTTCAAGGCTTAAACATTGTGGAATTAAATTGCGTCATGCTGTTGATATGTTTTCAGCAACCTTTTCACATATTTCTATGACTTTTCTCTGTAAGATTTCTCTTCCCTAGCACATTTTGTTAGAACAGTATGCTTTATAGTAAAAACATTTAATATTCGCAAACGTTTTAAAAGAATGGCTGCATCTAAAGAACGCTTGGAGTGTATCTATAAAACAGCCAAGATATTTCCCTTTCAGTTTCCGGGTGCAACACATACAAGCATGGACTTGCCACAGGGCTCTTTCAGAAATTCATACACTCGGTCCTTCAGAAGGGGATGTGATCTGTTCAGCATGAAACCACCTTTGCTATATTTGGATCTCTTTGGATAACGACAATGCTATTTTTTTAAATTTTAAACATCGTCATTTGGCAAACTTCTGATTGGTATGCCATTTAATTTAGACAAATGTATTCAGCATGCATTCTGTCACTCATTTTCTTTGAAACACTTCACTTCCAACTGTTATTTTCTAAATATAAAAATGACGATTGATGTCCGCTCAAAAATGGCATACTTCGACACTTTCACTAAAAAACAAAACAAAAGAGACAGCAGTAATGCCCAGGCTCAAATAAAATCCCAACTTTCTCAGATTTTACGCAAGTCTTAATTAAATCGAGCTTACGGTTAAAAAAGTTTTCTTTCCCGTGTCATCAATGTATTTATAGATTGTTTGGCATATTGTTGATATCTTTCCGAACCAACTCTTTGAAAATAGGTAATGTGTCCCGTTTTTACTGGTGTTTCCCTTAGAATTTTCATTATAATTTTGTCAAAAATATATTTCATTATGGTCCCCAAACATTTTTTTTTTACTCTATCAACTAAGAAAGCTTAATAATATTCTAGCCTTAATACACAATATAACATTTAAAATCTCTGCATCTAATTTTGGGGAAAAATACATCATTTTTACTTTAGAAATCCCATTAATTATTGGTAATATGAGCTCAAAGAATTTGAAGCTGTTTTGAGAAGCACTTTTACGCTAAACTATACATTTTACAAAAGCTAAAAAATAGTTCATGCAAATTTTCTGTGGTGACTTATCAAGATAGCTGCATATCCAAAGGAAACAATGGTCTCGTGACAAAGTCTTTGAGTAATTAATTTGACTGGAGCAATTTGCTTC
This sequence comes from Uloborus diversus, assembly GCF_026930045.1. Taxonomy (NCBI): domain Eukaryota; kingdom Metazoa; phylum Arthropoda; class Arachnida; order Araneae; family Uloboridae; genus Uloborus; species Uloborus diversus. The sequence continues at coordinate 49,791,039 of NC_072736.1, forward strand.
GGGAGATTATTTAATAAACGAGTAAATAGGACAGTTAATCATAGTTGATAGGTTGTCATGATATTACTCTTAACTAATTAAAGTGATGTTGAATGAGTTGTCTAACAAATGTTCAAAGCTTTTAAATCTTAACTATATTCTGGTTTTAATCTTTAAATTCACCACTCATCGTTGAAGATAATTAATTGCACTAACGTATGTAATTAACCAACCTCAGCGTGATGAAAATATGTGTTTATGTCTTCCAGTTTTGATTAGCAGTGTTATCACTTTCATGATTATTGTTATTTTTATTTTTAAAGCACTAACAGTTCAAAATACTCAGGGGCAAATAATGTGTTATGTTTTATCCAATGGTATTAAGAATATATATTGAAGATCTGAGAATCAAGTTATACGCTCCGAATAAACCAGTCATTTATTTGATATGCGAATTGAGAATTGCCACATTAGGATACAGTGAAACCTGTGTAAGTTGACCACTGGCGGTGCACTATTTTAGTGGTCAACTTAAACAAGTAATCAAATTAAAGAGGTTGAAGTATATGATATAGATCTAATTCTGTGCCTGAAAATAGCAGTCAACTTTAACAGGTGGTCAACTTACAAAGGGTGGACAACTTTACAAGTTTTACTGTATTGTTTTAAACATTAACTGTTAGGTCAGTAACTAGTGCAACCCCAATTTACGATCTCGATGGGGGGGGGGTGGGGCAATTTGTATGTGGAAATCGTGTAAATGTTTAATATTGTTTATGTTACAATTAATGTGTATTTTTCTAATATAAATCCATATCCCCGAGATCCATCCCAACCGGTTAATCCAAGCAACTTGAAGGTGCGTGGTTCTCTGGAGTGTTATTGCTATGGAGGGGGGGTAGGGGTATGTGGTGTATAAAAGTCCACAAACATATTTTAGCTACCACAAGAAGATTTACAGTATGTGCTAAAAAATACTAACTCTGAGACTGGGAGGGGACGATAGTACAATCTATTTTTGAAAATTGGCACTCATATTCAAACATTTTGATGTAAGTTAAACATGAGTTTTTTGTATTATAAAATTATAAAAAGATTGTTATTATTTCTCTAAATATTATTTGAGTCTTACTAATATTCGTAGAAAGTTTTCATTTTTAATATCAAGCTTGTTTTTACTTCCTTTCACATAGTAAATGAAGTATTGTATTCGCGAAAAAAAATGTTCACTCAAAAATCAGCCTTAATTTCCATTTTGCTTGCCCCCGATTGAACAATGAGATTTTTTTTCAACCTTGACCACACGTGGATACATGCCTAAGAACGTAGACAGACGAAATATTCATTTTGACGATCCCCGAATTAATTAGTATGTACGTGCGTATGTATCTCATATAACTCAAAAACGGTATGTCCTATAAAGTTGAAATTTGGTACGTAGACGCTTAGTGGGGTCTCGTTGTGCACCTCCCCTTTTTGTGAATTCGCATGTTTCAAAAGGGGTCTTTTACGCCTTTTGGGGGGGGTAATCATTATTAATTTCAATGCAAACTTAAGTGGTGTTATAGTTTGGCAAACACTTGGTGATATATCGATAAGCGTTTGATCGCCAGTTTTGTTGTCAACTTGGTGACAAACTTGGCGTTTTTTTTTTAAATCTAGTTTTAATTTAACCATATTTAGAGAATTGGCAATTTTAATGTGATCCAATGGTTAATATTGGCAAAACTCATCTGTATAAAACGTTTTCTTGGCTTTGGTTCGCAACAAACTTGAGGCGAAAATATTTAAAGTACTTACTCCAAGGCACTTTTATCATTAAATTAGGGTAAAAGGAAGTCATGTGATGCACACATCAGCTCGTTCTTTAAAAGGTATGTGCATGTTCAATTACTCCCGTGCATGCGGAGCAAAGTGAAACACTTTATTTCGTTTTCTTATTCAATAATATATTAAATCACTTTCGCATTCATTAACAAATTAATTTATTTACATTCAGACATTTAATAAATAAATATTCAATCATTCAAACTCTTTTTCTTATTCGTGCATTTTTTTTTTCTTTTTGGCTCATTGATATTGGATTTTTTTTTTAATTTGTTTATGAAGTTATTTACCTCTTTCTTGTTCCATTCTATTCATATATTCACTCAATCTTTTATTTATTGATTAACTTGGTGAAAAATATTTTTAATAGTCGAATAAAAAAAAAATTCATTAAAAAACTTGGTTGGATAATTTGCAATGTATTTCTGTTCCATGTGAATGAAAAGTCACAGAACATCGCTTACTTCTCGTTTATTGCATGTTTCACTCAATACACGAGTTCAGTTCACACGGGGACCATTGATCAAAAACGAAGCATCTCGTAAAGCGCACTTGAACTGAACTGAGAACAGTTAAACTGAAAAAAATGAAAAAAAAAAAAAAAACTCAACGTCCCAGCATGAACTGAAGCGCCCGCTATAGCAGTAGACTTTATTGGAAAATAACTCTAAACAAACTTATTTTTCTCTTTACCACCCGAAAAAAATACCGATTTTCTTTTCTCTCTTTTTTATCTATGTTCAAATATTTTACCAAAAATTAAGTACAATGTTTGAGGGCAAGTTTTATTACAAAATATACTGTTTACTGTTATATTTTTAACAAATTTCCAATTTTTTCATTTTGGAAAATTTATTGTTTTCTTAATTGTTCTACCCTCTATCATCACTTCTAATTCCCACCCTAATACTTAATCACTTCGATCGTGAAAAAATTTGGAAACTACTCAATTTAAAAAAAAAAAACTATTCAACTCACTCAAGAATATAAAGCAGTGGTGTCTTGCATTCCAAAGATTTCGATAAAAAAGATAACCATAAATATTTCTTCATCACGTTAACTGTCAATAGATGAATAGGATCACATTTACGTTAGGTGCCACAATGTCCAGACTTTTGAAGGAGTCGGGGAAAAGAACATGTATTGACAAGCTATTTCTGTGATAGAATTCATCTTATCTTCAGCTGAAATGAAAGAACGCACCAAGAGAATGACATTACTATAATAAAACCGCAAACTAACCGACAGTTTTATATTACGGTGATGACAACTTTCATATATTCTTTTGATATTCATTGCTATTCACAGTTCCACCATATATCATATTTCTTGTTGGTAGAATGCTTACGCTGCAGAATTTCCAGCAGGATTTTCGCAATTATGGCGCTCAATAGCATCTTATTTTAGAATTGATATTTATCTTCTTTTTGAGCTGATAATTTTTAGGCATTAATGTTTCCGAAGGAAAGGGGACAAAATTTGAAAAGTTGAAATTTTTTATCGTTGTAATTGTACTCATTTACATTAAAAAAAAATTTTAAAAACTAAAAAAAAAAAAAAACAAGGAAAAAGAATTGTCTGAAAAATTCAAATGATGAGTTTGGGATCTAAATGGATATTTTACTTTTTAATTTCAGCTTCATTTATTGTAATTTTAGAGCTTTATTTTACTATAGGTGTTGTGATTATATAACTATAATTTAATTTATCTTGTTTTTTAAATCTTTTAAAAGAAAACATGTTTTTTGTTCAAATTCAGAAAAAATTAACTACAGTTTACAATTTTCTAAATTTTGGTTATTATATTTCAATTTTAAATTTAATAAATTTTTCAGTCATTAAAAAAACAGACATTGCAAAAATCACTGAGAAAACTGAATTTATATATTTATACTCAAGAACATATTTTTTTTTTCTTTTTAGAGGGAGAAAGAAAAAAGAGAGTTTTGCACACTTCCGAAAAAAGAAACGTAGATCAGCTAAGGATAATAACACTGGCTGTTTTGGATTTTTTGTTATTAATTATGCAAATTTTTATTAAGTATCGTTAATTAATAATTTAAAGCTTCATTGCTATATGGATACCTCAATTGTCAAATTGATTTACTCCACTTTTTAAAAAATCCTCATTTCTGCTTTAATAGTGCTTTATCCACGCTTAGCATGTGAATTTATATTCAAGTTTTGGTTCAGTACATTTCTGACCATGTGATGGCAGAAAATGTAACACGAGGGCCTATTCACTCTTATGGATAACACTATCTTCTTCATCACTTCCTCCACTTTCTGTTTTATGGAATTAATCAATGTGGCAAGTGAGGCATCCATAGATTAAATCTTATTTTTCACCCTTTTAATTCATAGAATGGGGTTGTTTCCTTCAGTCAAAAGTACTACTTTTAGTCACTGAAATTGATAGATTAAGCAAAAATAATAACATGGGCCCAGAAAATACTTTCATTTTCTTACCAGTTATTTTCTAATTATTTTTCTTAAATGTTCGATTTTTCAAACAAGTCGTGGTCTTGATGACGTTACAAATTGATGCATTTGGCGCATCTTTCTACAGCGTTTCCAAGTTGTGATGATCAAGAAGCGAATTAAATATTGCGCTCTACGCTTGCTATCAAACATATCGTTGCCAATGCACGTGAGTAAAGATGCGAATTGAATATTTATCTCTGTGAATGGCAACAGCTGAATGGCATTTTATCATTTGTGATACCATCGGCACAAAACGTAAACACTGAAAGCGCACCAATTTAAGTATTTTTTTTTTTTTAAATATTAAACTTGAGAAAATTATTTAAAATATGCTTCAGATCCTATGTTTTTAGAAATGCTCTTTCAGGAAAAAATACTTTTAAATTTTTGGAAACTACCCCATTGTCAACTTTTTCTCCCTTTAAAAAAAAAAACTATTACTCTGTTTATTTTTAACTAGTGGCATCCGCACGGCTTCGCCCGTATTAGAAAAATTAAAGGTCTTTTGGTTTGTTTGTATATTTACAAATAATGTATGGTGAATTTTCTCGCCAATTGGCTTGTACCGACGTTACAGTTCCACGTTATGATAATTTCGTATCTCGCCAATTGGCTTGTGCCCATGTTACGGTTCCACGTTATGATAATTTCGTAATTTATGATAGTTTTTTTTCTTAAAATTGGAATAAAAAAAGAACCACATCGAATTTTCGAAAAATCGCTTCGAGGTGCACACCCCCATGCTACATACTAACTTCGTGCCAAATTTCATGAAAATCGGCCGAACGGTTTAGGCGCTATGCGCGTCACAGACATCCTACAGACATCCTACAGATATCCTACAGACATCCAGACATCAAGACATCCTCCGGACAGAGAGACATTCAGCTTTATTATTAGTAAAGAAGGATTAAATTTCTGTGAAAAATGGGCTTAAAATTTTAATAGAAAAAGAACCACATCGAATTTTCGAAAAATCGCTTCGAGGTGCACACCCCCATGCTACATACTAACTTCGTGCCAAATTTCATGAAAATCGGCCGAACGGTTGCGCGTCACAGACATCCTACAGATATCCTACAGACATCCTACAGACATCCAGACATCTAGACATCCTCCGGACAGAGAGACTTTCTGCTTTATTATTAGTAAGGAAGTTACTTTTAGTTCTTCAATTGACATAACGAGTTGAGCATTTGAAGTTTGACCTAACATTTCAAGGCTTACATAATTCCGAAAATATTTTTAAAAATCCCATATAAACACAAATAAATATGAATAGCATTATCGTTTAACTTCAATAAACCTGAACGAAAATTTAACAATGATAAATCATGCGAGAAAAATAACAACAATTATTCTAATACATTAACGTCTCAACAAAAGTCATTATGTCACCAAGAATTACTGAATGATGTATTGTCATTGATTCCAGATGTATATAATAAACGTGATTTATCGTCAAATTTGTCATGGAAATTTCTTTCCGAGTTCAACAGAAACTATAACGGCGCGCATAATATTAGACATTACTCTGACTACAAAGGTGTTTCCGTTGTCTTGTGAATTTATCTCTAAGTTCCAGTAGCACGAAACCTCAGATAACGTGTAATTTACAGTCATAAATTTATTGCTTTGTGGAAACCATAACATGTCGGCTAGATGGCAGGTTTTCTAGATTGGCTGATGTAGTGCTTATTTTGTAACCAAAAATATATTTGACGTTTTGAGAATGGCTTAAGTCATCCTAACATTCGAGGAATTTTAGGTTTTGTAGAAAAATTTCCAAAGAAATTAGCACTTTATATATTTTTTAAAAAGGACTTGTATTTAAATATAGGTTAAGTGTGTTTGTGATCCGAAGTTTCCAAAAAATTTCGGGGTGCCATTTTCGAAATTTTTCTGGTGATAACACGTTTTTAATTGAAAAATTAATTAAAACAAACTTTTAAAATGCTTTTTGTATGCATATTTGAAGATTTTTTTCTGATGGGGGGGGGGAGTCGAGATTCCTCATAGTTTCAGAAAATGCCACTATCAAATGTCACTGCCTTCAAAAAAATTTAATTGATGCACTATCACCTATAATATAGGAGTTTTTTTTAAAACTGTTTGGCATAAACTGTTTTGAAAAATTACGTTTTAACGTCTTTAACCCATCAAGCGCCGATATATGAACCACATTGAAAATACTTAAGTTTTCATGTGTTTTGATATTCAATACACATCTCTAATCATATGTAGCTGAAATTTCGCAAAAATATTTATTAGGTTAGGAGATATGGTATGGTCCCAAAATGGGAGACTTGGCGTTTAATGGGGACAACATACATATCCCTGCCACTATGTTGATACTTGAACAGTTTCTGGCTAAATCCAATTAGAAAACCCTAAAATCGTTTTTATGTAATTAATATGGCTAGGTATTGGTACTTTATGTTTATATTTAACATATTCAAGCTTTAAAATGTAGAACTTTTAAGTTTTCATGACACCCAAAGCTATACATTTTGGGCACCCTAGCTACAAAAGCTGTGGAGGCCAGCCCCAGAGGCTAGCAGTGTATATTTGCAACATTCATAAGTATTAGTATGCTAGTTATTTTCAATTTCTTGAGCCGTTGGGGCCCCTTAAGAATGTCTCTCCCCCCCTCCCTCTGCCCGTACATCACTCCGTGTCTGGTTTTCATTCTTGTTGCATTCCTTCTTCTTATACATTTTTGTACAAAACGGAACTTTTCCCACACATTTTACTACCTTTTAGCAAAAAGCCTTAGGATTTTCATACACAAAAAGAGAAATGACAATGACATAAAGCACTATATAAAATGTATCTTATAAAATGGAACTAAGATATTTTTGGGCTCCCTGACGGTGTAATTGTGTTATTATAGGCAAGAGTTTTTTTGCAGTCAACATTTCGGTTGCTTCACAACATGTTTGATGACATGATTTATTCATCACCATAATGTTTTTAGAGATAAATGTCTAGCATGCTTCGCATTGAGGAATTATCAACGGTCATAGTTTCTCCGATTTCATCCAACAAATTACGATACATGGTAAAAATATAAATAGAGACAGTTATCGCATTATCTGTGATCAAAACGATTTCAATTAAAGTTTTTTTTCTCAACTATCTGAAACGAAATTGGCGATTCACAACCAAGTGATACTGCACTCATCTTCTTGTTTTAAGCTAAAATATATTATTTTAATAGTGTTTGAAGCTCGTAGCAAAGTCAAAAATTCTTATTACATTTTTGATTAAAAGAGAAAAAGGTGAATAAATTTCTCTATTGAAATTCAACCTCCCAAAATTGACGGGGGAGCGCCCTCAAGGGGGAAGGGAGCATGGAGCTGACTGAGCTACAAAATATTTTTATGGAGAGGGGAGGAATAGTTTTAAAGGGAATATGAACTCCTTTTACAGAAATCTCTTTCGTGATCTGTCGAAATTCCGAGAAATGTGTCATCCTCCTTAGGGAGGATTGGCACCCCTGTTTTTTCAGAACTTTATTTTAAACGAATGGAATGTTACTTGTTTTGATAAAAGCACCTGCTCTTGACCTTGAACAACAAAAGAGTGTTTATAATGAGAAACTACAAAGGGGGCTGTGGCTTCAACAGGAAAAAAGGGGAGAGTTCATTCATGCAAAAATGGGTGAAGACGATTTCTACTGGGCATGACTTGCTCTGCTAATCAGAACACGCCAAGTCTCCCATTTTGGGACTTCAGTAAATAAAGTCCTCTAAAACTACTTTAAATTATTTTTCTTGGCCCCTGTTTGTTGTGATTTGAAAAAAGGTCTATTGAGCTTCTTATTCCATGTTCCTAATTTCCTGCATTTGCATTTATTATTTTTAGGGAATTTTTTCCCCGTGTAATGCAAAAACAAGAAATTTTCGCAAAATTTAAAAATTTTTCAAAAAAGAATTTACATTCCAAACCTTTTTGAAAAAATTACCAGTAAAGTTTGGTTCTCTATCATTCATTTTAAAAAAATTCAAAATGATATCTTAATTACTTGATGAAGAAAAAAATCTTGATTGAAGATTCCCAAAATGGGAGACTTGGCGCTTAATGGGTTAAAATAAGTTGAAAATGACTTAAACCACTGTCGTTTTAAAATTTACTTTGAGTAAACTGAAAGATAGTGTAATGCATGAAAGGGCTCTTATGAATGAGTGATGCTCTGATACTCCCTTTTATTGTAATTTGGTTCAAACTTATTTATCTTTTACTTATAAGCCTGAACAAACATAGAAATATCTCGAATTTTAAAATGTTCTTAAGAACTTATTACTCGTTGTAATTTCTTGGAACACAACTCCTCAACGTATTGATAAAGGAAATTTGAATTCCCATTTTATATTAGCTTAGATTCCTTTTTACATAAAAGACCTTTTTTTTTTTCTTCAAAAATCATTTTGAAATGCTAAAACGTTAATAAAATAATTTGCAGACATTTACTACAAATGGAAAAAATAAACTAATATTAGAAAACCGTTGATGTACAAAAAAATACCTCTGCTTATTTCTGAGTTAAAGTTTTGTTAATGAACTGATGTGATTTTACAAAACAAATCTTTTGAATAAAAGTTGAATGCTTTTGAAATTTTTGCTACTTAACTGTAAAAAATAACTATAAATTATCCTACACAAATTCCTAAAACAAACTTTAAGTTTATTCAGGTAAACAGGGCTCTGATACACTGTAAAAAAAATCCGTAAAATTTACAGAAAAAAACTGTCAGCCAGGACGCCAGTTTTCTTCCGTTTATTTTACAGAAATCTTCCGTATTTTTATTATTTATTCAAGCTGATTTATTATTTTATGAAGATTAAAAAATGAAACTATACTTTCATAAATCCATTTCAATATTTACTATACTACTACGAAATACATGTATACAAAGGAAAATTTCCGAATATGCCTCTGTAACAGATGACAAAAAAACATAATAATAAAATATTGATCAGGATGCAATGAAATGGAAGTTGCAAACGATTTAAGACTTACTCGCTTTAAATAAATATAAGATCAAAAACTCGAGCACGAGAACCAAAATCCAAACACGCGGGCGAAATTTCGAAGATTCGAAGAAAACCAAAATATAACCTGTTACAGATTCAAAAAAACAGAGAAATCCTGTATTTTATTACGAACAGTTTTTTTCTGTAAAAAATACGGATAACTTCTTCAAAATTTACAGTTTTTTTTTACAGTGTAATATCGATTCAATTAAATTACGCTTTTATTTTTCGCAAAATATAAATTGAGAAATGTTCAAATCTTGCGTAAGTAAAAAGCAGTTATGGTTTGTTTGGAATTTGTATTTTCTCATTGTTAATTCAAAGAAATTATTAATATGAAATTTAAGCAAATATTGTTTGAAATACAAAAGCAAAATATTAAAAATAAAATTAATAATAGAAAATTGATGACAATATTTGAAAGAACAAATATTTTTATAAATTAAATCTGCAGAAAAAATCTTTTGTTATTTTGTTTACTTGACTGATATTTCTTCGATAGGTATTAAAATAAAATGTATAATAGAATATAGTAGCGATGCATTATTATGAAATAAAAGCAAAAAAGCTGAATTATAAATGGTAATTAAAAGGACTTTAAGGTGCGCAGTTGATCTACGTCCTCGGGGTGAATCCTGGAAACACTTCAAAATAGTTAAATACCTGCAACTAGCGCTATGTCTCCCCTCCTTTCAAATACTCTAGAAAAAATTCCAAATCAGTCCTTACGTACTGTTGCTGCAGAGACCCCGATTGACGCTATGCTTACTGGTGATAAACCCTTAAGAAACGCAGTTCAAGAAAACGCTTTCATTCTCTGGGAAAGGTCATCAGACTACCTGGATGACTTTCACTCTGAAATGAAGTCAATCAAAACCTCACAAGAAATCCGAATTTCTAGTTATACTTTCTACTGAGAGTTTTTCATTTAAAATGCATTTGGTTTAATGCATAAGAAAGGAATACTTGTTCCACCACGAAATCCAGTAAATTTGAAAGTTTTCAGGATTGCTCTTCACCTGAGTCGAAACGTCACTAAAGTGATACGAATTCCTCTGTTTTGAGGATCTTCGCTCTAAAAGTATTGAACGTTCTTTACCCGGAACCAAACTATGTAGCTTCGGATTTTTACCGTTGGTTCCCATAGGTTTTGATAGCCCTTATGCAGTTGTCGGGGTTCTCTCTGAAATTTTCTGTTTCAACATCTCTGTGAGCGAGGTACTGCGTTTGGCAGTGAAACTGCTGATATTTTCAAAACTCTGTCACACTTAGAACATTTTACAAGAGCTGTTATCCTCAGTGATTCCCGAGCTGCTCTTTTGGCTACCGTTTCAGATAAAAATCCCATATCAGAGGGCAGAATGTATTGTCGCCATCATCTAAAAAAACTGGCATTTCCAGTAAAAAATGTAGTCCTCCAATGGGTTCCTGCCCACTAATGGGTTCCAGGTAATATGAAAAATTTGAATTCTAGCCAAAAGGGGTGTTTTACTCAAACAGAATATTTCTTGTCCTATGCCCTTTTCTGCAAGTCTGTAAACGACTTATCAAAGTATGTGCTTTTTAACAACTTTGTAATCATGTTTCTTAAAAGTCTTGGAAGAATGCTATCCCGAATTTCTGTAATAATGGTCTAAGTCGTAGAGCAGTAGCTGAATTCCGCCTTGCCAGGGGACATATGACTGCTTCCAAAATTATCATCATATATTCAAATTTCGTCCTCCTCTGATATGCAATTTGTGAAGCTCTGGAGAGGTGAGAGATTCCGCAGATCTCCACTGCCCTGCCCTGTACGAGACATCCCTTTACAAATGTTACTGAGAGGCAGAAGTTATGTTAGATAAAAAAAAACTCTGTTTCAGCTTTTTTTTTAAATTATGTGTTCTTTAACTTTTTAACTTCGTTTTGTTGTATTTGATTTTAATCTACCATTAGACTTTCTTTTAAAGAATTGAAAGACAACATTTTTTATGTATATCTCTATAACTACTCTAGACTTACCTATCTAAGTATGCCACCCAGCGCGTCTCAGGTACCTTACTGTCCTCACGAGATACTCCATGTCTATTTCACACAGAAAAAAAAGTTAAAAAGTACTTCAATAAATAAAAACGAAAATCCTGTTTCAACATTGTTGGACTGCTAGATACATTGCACAGCAGGGTGCACCAAAAAATGAATATACTTTAGATACACGACATTTAATATCAAAAAACGTTTTGGCATCCTAAATATGTGAAAAATAATGCAAAAATAAACAGTTTTGGCTTTAGATTGCGCAAGTTTGAGAAGCAAATAAAAAATAGGTTGCATTTCAAAATATATTTATGTAAATGTAATTATCTAAAACTTTTGAAAATAATAATAAATTTTTTGCATATTGCAGTATTTCGTCTTCTTTTTTTAGTTCTGATTTGTATTCTTTAACTTAACTGCAAATTACTCAGCCCTTCTCTGGTATTGCAGTTACATTTTATTACAATAACAAACTTGCACCCACCACAAGGAGGATATCCTACACTTGGTTTTCCTCCCTATCCTTTCCATTGAACTAGCCAAAAATTGATTGTTATTTACAGGATTTGCCTGCTGGTGATGACCTTTTTAAACTAATATATAATTTTATGCAAGGTACCAACAATTGATTCAAGACTTGAAGTTGGATTTATAACTCAGTTTTGGCATTGAATAATCACGAAATTGAAGTGGTTCTCGTAAATCCGTCTCTTGAGTCTTCCCCTAATACACTTCTGCAGTTTCATTGAAGTTCTACAATGATTTCAACAGCTTGGATGTGATGTGGAAAGTTTAGGATTGAAAACGAGCATTTGTTTAGTTTCGTGAAACAAAAAATATACCTTTAGTTTTCACATCATTGAAGGGAATTTCGGGGGGGGGGGAGCGATGAATATGCTGCTCAGTTAATCAAATCCATGTAGCTAAAAGCATTAAATCTTAATAAATATGGAAGAAATCATCTTATAGTGATAGAAGTGTCTCTTGACGGTTGATTTAATTCCTTGAGTTAATGTTCTGAACTTAAGGGGGGAAAAAGAGTTTGTTAGTTTTGTGAGAATAACATAAAATGCAACACAGTTAAAAATATGTAAACGGGGGGCAAGGATGGAGGGCGTCTTTCAAAGCAAAAAGAAACGTAAGAGAAATATGTTAAAAATCCGTAGTTTGGTAGGTCAAACAATAACTTGTGCTGACTTTATTGAAATTATACAAAATTCATTACGGGTAAAGTGGTAATTTTGTAAAGAACTCACAAAAACCCAGACTAAACTTAAGCAAAACTAGGTAAAACTTGATGAAAATTTAATCAAGATGGAGAGTAATGTAAGAAAAAAATATAAATTTCATTTCAATTGAAGTAGTAATTTTAAAAAGACCTTTTTCAAAAAAGCAATCGATATTAAAAATTAGTTTCAAGTCCATAACAAGGTAACTAAGAAAAAAAACTAAAGCGAAGTTTTAGTGAACAATGAATTTAGGTTTTATGTTTCGAAAAAAAAAACCCTGCCTGCTCTCATGTTCAATTTTAAATAAGATACAATTTTTTGTTTTTGCTTTTATATTAGCTTCAAGTTTTACTAAGATAAAATTAGTTATTCAGTAAGTTAGGCTGATATTGCGTTTAAAACATTAACCAAAATGATTGAATTGATAGAAGAGGTGCAATCACTGTAGCTAAAAACACTCAGACAGTACGATAACCCTACTATTTATAATAACATTTTCTTAAATTCGAACCTACTCACTTAAAATTTTAAAGATTTATGGAATCTTTAACAGTACTACAAAGTTACAGAAAAACGGTTCTGCGAAAACAGCACTGAATTAGAATTAATTGCTCTAATACATTCAATTTTAACTTGAAAAACACATTTGCATGCGTTTATTGCAAATTTTAGTGTGTGTTCATTTTTTTTTAGTTTCGGAAGGGCAGTGTAATAAGCTGAAATCAGTTTATTTTATTTAATTTATTACCAGAAACGTGAATGCTTTATAAGTAACTTTGTAAATACTTTGTAAAAAAATAATTCCCCGAGTTTTAAATGAATAATGTACCAGTATTGAACACGTGTATTCTACTTCTCCGTTGATTTAATACGACTTTAAAATAGGAACAACTAATCAGCTTCAATTGAAGGAAAAGAAATCTTTCTTAAATCTAGTTGTGTTTTCTAAGTTAAATGCTGTGAATTATAGACTTGTAAGTCTGACTTCAGTGGTTTGTAAGATTTTTGAAACTTTGATCAAAATTAATATAATGAATTTCTTAGAGACTAATAGTTTGTTAAAGTTTTCAGTATGGGTTCAGAAAAGGTAAATCGTGTGCTACTAATTTATTGCATCTCTACGACAAGATTACTTTGGCTTTAGATAACAAAAAGTGAGTGGATGTTGTTTATATTGATTTTCAAAAAGCTTTTGATAAGGTACCGCATGTTGCTCTTCTTAGCAAATTAGCTGATATAGGAATAGGAGGAAAAACTTTACTTTGGGTTAGAAATTGGCTTACTAGAAGAAAACAATTAGTAGTTGTGAGGGGAAATCATTCTAAATGGAGTGATGTTTTGGGGTCCCTCAGGGTTCAGTTTTAGGTTCTCTCTTGTTCATTATTTTTATGAATGATATCAACGAGAATATTTCTGGAAGCATGAATTGTTTTGCTGGTAATGTATAAATTATCGGGATTGTAGAAAATAAAGAACAGGTAAAACAGCTTCAAGAGGATTTAGATTATACTACTAAGTGGGGTATGGCAGTTAATGTAGGGAAATGTCAAGTTCTACACTTAGGTCATGAAAATAAGCGTACGAGTTACTGTTTACAGGGTTCAATCATTAGTCAGGCAGAAAATGTTATTGATCTGGGTATCTTAATAAATCGGGACTTCAAGTTAGTCAACAGGGCAGCATTGCAAGTAACAAAGTCAACAGAATGCTTGGGTTTATCAATAGATCTATTTCAAACAAATCTAAGAAGGTTCTTCTGCCTTTATATAGGAGTTTAGTAAGACCCCATTAGCAGTATGCTGTGCAGTTTTGGTCGCCTTATCTGAGTAAAGATATTTGTGTATTGGAAAGGATTCAAAGAAGGGTAACTAGACTAGTAAGGTGACTTTCAGATTTAGATTATGATACCAGACTTAATAGGCTTAATATCTATAACCTGGAGCAGAGGAGGAGGGAACATAACGCTTTTACTTGCATTTAAAAATGGTTCGATTTTACAATCGCAGTTTTTTTTTTTTTTTTTTTCGTTTTGGTAAATTGTTCATTCTTGCATTTACGACCTTGTACAAATCCAAATTCCCTTTTAAAAAATCGTATCAGGTGATAGAAATCGTCTGACTAATAACAAAAAAAACAAACCCTGCCAGAATTCTCGAATTTGCATTCGTTTGGTTTTATATTGCCTATGTTTATATTATACTAGCAGTAACCGCTCGGCTCTGCTCGTGCTATAAAATTAAATAAAAAAAACTCTTAGAGCAAGTGTAAATTTCCCTTTCCTTTTCGAAATAAAAAGAAAGATTCTGTTTCATTAGTTAAAATGTGCACACATAATAAAGTCTAAGCTATTGTCTAAGCTCCAAACATAGTCCATAAAGTATTTTTTAAAAAACTCCTGATATAAGTATCACACCTGTCTGTCAATTTTTTTTTTCAAAGAAAATAGCGTCTAATTTAAATACGCTTAGAATCATTTAAAATCGCCGTAGAAAAGCTTTCAAAGTTAAAAAAATATGATAATAACTTTTAACTCTCCAATCCGAAAGATACTACCAATAAAAGAAGCAAAGAAATATAAATATCACTAAACTTAGATTTATCATTTCAAAATATTTATAAGCAGAACAAAAAGTAATTAATAAAAATAAACACCGTATTTGTACATGCAAAAACATGATAATGACCACGTTACTCGCTATCTACCGTTTGCAAGGAGAGTAGCTTTTGACAAACGTAAGACATTGGGCAATGTGACTACTATGAGTAATCCTGATTGCTGAATCAGAATCAAGTGAAAATTTCACAACCCATAGAGTAAATAATTTTGTTGAAATATTCAGTACTTAATGAACAGAATGAAAATCCGTGCCGCTCCTGATAAAAAGGTTTTTTCTTGAAACGTCTTTTACAGTTACAACGAAGCAAATTATTACGGAAGAAAAAAATCTGGTCATCAAAATACTCACTCCAGTTGAATCAGCTGAAACTACACTTATACTCTTACCAAAAAGAATCGCAGATTTTATGATAAAGCGTATTTTATGTATGTAAAAACCAATTTTCACTGTGCCTCTAATTTCAGTGAAGGGCAATTCCAAAAAATGACGTGGGTTCGAAAACCTCGGATGCTCTGAGTGGTGTATTTCCTTTCTTTACGCTGAAATTCTCTCATGTTGAAAAAGTCCAAAAAGACACGGCAATGGCCCTAATTCCTTCCATGGTTATTAACTATGAGCACGTAAACAACAACAGTTGTGTCATATAAGTTAAAGGCAGCAATTTTTAACTTAAGTAAAAATATGGTCATTTTTATAGTAATGAATGGACTTTAAAAGCCACTCCACCGCAGTCATTCCGTCGAAACGCATAAACTTGAATTTGTCTACCTAGTGCATGAAAAATTATTTAAATTAACTCGTTTCTTATTGTTAGTTCTCTATTACGAAAGTATTCGTCAGTTAAAAGATTGAATTAATACACAATTTCACAAAAATATCGTTTAGTTCTAAGAAGTCCAAAAACTTGGTTCAAAATGTGTCATTTCATCACGGAAAAGAAAATAGCACAAACATAGAGGAAAAAAGGAATAGATTTTTTTTTCCGTGTCTTGTTTTTAATATTTTAACAATTTTTCAAGGTACAATCACCACGTGGTTTAAGAAAAACCAAAATGGTGGTCAATTTAAATGCACTATCATTATTTTCTGATAAATAAAATATTTCAAGCAGTTCTCTTTTATGACAAAATAAAATTCAGTTGATTATTTTACAAATACAAAGACAGAACATGAAATAAAAAGGAAGAAACTATTTACTTTGGAATCATAAAATTTTCTTTCTCTCGCAAAATCATCAATTTAACTCATTTGATGCTGATTGTTACTGTGGCACCATTTAGTGGTGAAGTTTACTATTAGAGATAACAAAAAAATGGCTGCTAAAAATAGATTCTTAGGAATCAGCAGTGTTCCAAGGTACAACACTATCCCCTACATCCTCTACTTCCCACTGCCTCATATGCGTGCAAATGACAAATTATTTTTAGTTCATGAGTAAACGCTGGAGTGTTGTAGGAAAAGATTCCAATAATTAAATCAATCCACTTTTAACTTACCAGTCTTATTAAAACCTTCTCAAAACAGTGAAATATTAAAAGAGTCAGCTTCAAATGCGCAATCTAAATCAATGGGGAAGTTCAAAGAAGAATTTGCGATTAGTTCATTTGCATTGCCGCAATCAATGATATTTTTTTACTGAAACGCATACCTATTTCATGGTTGAAAAGATATTGAGAATTTGATTACCACTTCAGGCTGCACGGCAAATATTTGCTGTAATTCTTTGAAGTAACAATTTACGAAAGTCAAGTGACTCAGCCTTAAGGTATATGTTGGAATTTATTTGGATGTTTTGACAGCAGTTTACTGAACCAGATAATTTATGAGACTCTTAAAATGAATGTCATAGTTCATTGCTTTATAAGAGTTGCACACGTAGGAAAAGTTTTGAGTATCTATCTTAGTTAATTTGTGAAAAATATTTTTTAGCGAAAATTGCTAAATATTTAAAGACAAGGGTTCAAGAAATATTTCAAGACATGGTTTTAAAGAAACAAATATTGGCATATGAGTATGAATCTGATATTTAACTTTGCCAGTGTAGTGAACCATCTTTACAGATTAGTTTAAGCTTTTTGAAATGTATCTAGTAACCAGCTCTTATTGTCATAAACAGAGTTAAGTCTTCTTTTTTTCAAGAAAAGTTAAATAATTCTTATAACAAAAGGTACACTTTTTTAGATGATTTATTTTACATATAATAAATAAAACATTTGCAATTGTTCAGAAAACAATGACGGATAAAATCAATCTTATTAAAGCACAAAACAGGCAAAAAATAAAAAAAAAATGTAGACACGTGTTTTGCAACTTTTTTAAAGAAAGCAATTTTGACCCTTACGTATAAAATACAATTGAACTTTCAAAGTGTAATAAATAGTGTCAGAATATCAAATTTTGCTTTCTTAAATGTACCTATACTAATCAACAATTGTTGTTACAAACAGAGTTTAGTCTTTATGTTTTTTAAACAAAACTGGAATCTCTTATGACTAAAGATCGATTTTATTGTTCTTTAAGATAAGTCATTATACTTATAATAAAAACATTTGTTCAGAAAACAATAAATGATAAAATTAGTCTTATCAAAGCACAAACCAGGGGAAAATAAGGCATTCACGTGTTTTGCAACTATTAGGAGTTTAGTTTACATTGCAGGTTCATTAAACATTTCTATGAAATGCTAAGCAGCTGTCACAAAAAGAGAGGAACTGCTGTAGGGAACTTATTGCAATCACAAAAACAACCCATTAAAATTTAAACATCAATTTCCGTCTTATACACTCCTAAATTAGTCTTGACTAGTTTCAATTGTAATACTTCTGCAGGTGTCGTATGATTTAAATACCTATTTTTATTAGGTCTGTCATCACGTTGGCAGGTTCTTCTACAACCTCTGCGCGTTCGCCAATGCGTGGGAAGGGATTAAAAACCTGAAATGTGACAGACTGAAATACAATAAAGCATAGTTGCTTTTGGTGAAGATACATAATCCAGAAACTATTACACATATCAGTTAATATATTATATCGTTGCTGGGTGAGTTTCAGAAAGCCATAAGGGAACTAAAATAGGTTTTTTTCAGAAAAAAGAAAGCCAAACGCATTAGTGGTTCACTTTCTAATAAAGTATTTCAAATAATAGAGTAATCTTTAAGTAATGCCCGAGGAAAACATCACGTGATGCAACTCCAGCAGTTATCAAACCTAATTAAACCTATCAGTTAGTTTAGTAGTGTGGAAAAAATAAGATCGATTGCGATAAATAATCTCATGTAAAAAGAAATGCTGTGCAAAGTTACGACGAGATGAACTATTACAATCGAAATGAATCTTAGTGCACCCGTAATATCAGGTGCCAGAGAGTGTTTTCCCTCTAAATGAGTTGTAAATATTTCCTGTGTTTGTGTAGTGCAAACGGCAGTTTGTACGCGGTCCTATAAAGCTAAAGCCAAGCTTATGTTTTTTTTTAAATAAAAAATTGAATACTAATGTGGATTGATTGGGTTTCTATATTATGAATCAGTGGAAGAATTTTTTATTAAAATTGTCATCAATGCGTGAAAAAAAGAACCTCAAGAATTTATTAACAACATATTAAATTAAAAGGGAAAATCCTGAAAATTACATTAATTATACTTAAGGATTTTTTTAAACTTTACCACTGTGAGGAGCAAAAGACTAACCTATTTCCCCGGTATCTCTGGAGGATTTTTTAAAAGATTAAGGGCTCTGCTCACAGCTCGTTATTGCTCACCAATCCCAGAAGATTGCTTTGCAATCTTATTTGATTCGCGAAGATTTAAATCGTCAATTGAAAAGAAACAGATTAAAAACGCATTATGAGCTGCCTTTGAATCAAAAAGCACCCTTTCCCCGGGTTAAAAAATTACTTGTACCAACTTGCAGAGCCGTAAGGGATAAGGGGCTGCTGAGCATTGCAAAACTGCAGTTTTGTACGTTTGAAAAGTCGCTTTCATATTGGTGGTCTCTATTAATATATTTTGCTCTTTAGCTCGGGGCTTGAATTGAGTTGAGCCTAAGATTTTCCGTTAAAGTTGAAGCCTTAAAGTTTGTGAATAAGAAAGAAGAAACGTGCGATTCGAAAAGACGTAACTATGGCAAAGCCAAATAAAACATCAATAACTTTAATGGATATGAGATTATTATAAATTGATTTTTAACAGCGTGTAACTTTTTTTCCTTAGGAGAATGAAGTTTAGTTTTTTGACGATAGGTCGAGTTAGATCTGCAGTAAAAAAAGCCAACTTTTCAGTGGTGTCAAAAAGAAAACTGTAGATCAACTCCATCGCTTTTTACTGATAGATTTAATGAAGAAAGTAGTGCCTACATTTTAGTTAAGACTCTCTCTGTCTGTCAGGAACTCTCTCTGTCTGTCAGGATCTCTGTGACGCGCATAGCGCCTAGACCGTTCTGGCGATTTTCATGAAATTTGGCAGTGTTAGTTTGTAGCATGGGGGTGTGCACCTCGAAGCTATTTTTCGAAAATTCGATTTGGTTATATTTCCATTCCAGTTTTAAGAACAAAACTATCATAAGATGGACGAGTAAATTACGAAATTATCATAACGTGGTACCATAACATGGGCACAAGCCAATTGGCGAGATAAGAAATTATCATAACGTGGAACTGTAACATGGGTACAAGCCAACTGGCGAGAAAATTCACCATACATTATTTGTAAATATACAGGGGAACCAAAAGACCTTTTAATTTTTCTATTACGGGCAAAGCCGAGCGGGTACCACTAGTTTACTATAAAGACATAATTAACTTTGTCATCTCTGTTTCCGATATCCGTTCTTTAAATTTCCTCTTGGTCAGTTGAAACAATATCAAAATCTTTTAAAAGAAACAATTTAATAAACTTATAAAATAAAGATCTG
This sequence comes from Uloborus diversus, assembly GCF_026930045.1. Classification (NCBI taxonomy): domain Eukaryota; kingdom Metazoa; phylum Arthropoda; class Arachnida; order Araneae; family Uloboridae; genus Uloborus; species Uloborus diversus. The sequence continues at coordinate 49,811,136 of NC_072736.1, forward strand.
AAATAATACGTGTGCTATAAATTTTTTACTTGTTATTTCACCTCAAAAGTGCGTAATTGCAAAAGTGTGTAATTAGAAACATGTAAATTAAATAAAGCAAACTTGTAACGCTTTATTTCAAGTTTAATTAAATTTTAGAAGCTTCCCCGCTTTGTCCAGATTCTAATGAAAGTGACTTAAAACTGCCAAACAGAATTAGTTTTAAAATGTGGAACGTCATCCAGACGGAAGTCGTTTAATTAGAACTTGAAGAGGAATATTGTAATGATCTGCTGCAAAAGATTAAAATAATTTGCATGTAAATTCTGTAGACTTGTGATCAAATCTCTACGTCTGTCTGAGCAATTAGGATTAAATAAGTATTCAAGGGATTAGATTTACATTTAGGCATTTATTTTGTTCAAATAGTCCTACTTCAATCTAATGACACCAGATATTTTGCAACTAGCTCCACATTCAACAATTTGATATCAATTCCTGCCGCAAATATGTCAATTTAAATCATGCATGAAAAACAATACTACATTGTAAAGATTATGTTCACTTATAATCTATAATACGTTAATTTTCCTCAATTTTAACAAGTAAATTAAACCATTAATTAGTTATTTATTTTCATTATTTCAAGGGATGTGCTGTAGTTAATGTGTGTGCAGGGGGGGGGGGTTCCCCCGAAAAATTTAGGTTTCGATTGCAAACATGATGCAAATGTTATGTAAATTGGTTTAAAACTCCTTTACTTTTAGTGAGTCCATGAGGTGAGCCCTCTCAAATATTTTTCCTTACTACATCTCTGCTCTAGAAGAATGTCATTATTGCATCCTTCAATTATTGCATTCATATAATCTTTTTAGCGGTATAAATGAGGTGTATTTTTGTAAGCATAAGTCACTCTAGTATGTATAATATTTTGAATGATTTAAAGCAGTAACTAATGTCATTAACAGAACCTAAACGAAGTTTTGTGTTGAATTTTGATTCCACAGAAAACTCTAATTCATATTATTTTTGAAAAACCAAAATGAAAACAATTTTATAATCAGCAGTCACTAAATTTACTCAGTCATATCCAAACATTCCTCGAAAGATTTATTTCAAAGTATTTAGTTCCAAACACAATTAACCGTCAGCATAAAAGTTCAGAACTACATTACTGAACGCACAACTGACTGAACCGACTTAACTACCTCGGTGCCACTTCTTGATGTTTGTTCTTGGTGAAAAATACGGCAATACTCAAATAAATTTTAGTCATCTCTCATGTACGAAATGTCGCCAAAATTAAAGCCAAAAAATATCGCCAAAATGAATACCAACTTTGCAGTAACTCTTCAACCTTACCTAAATGTCATAAACTCTCATAATGCATCAAAGCCCTGGAAAACAGCTTGCAAGTTAAGTTTATCAAAGGAGGTTTTTAGTGAATAGAATTAAAAATTAAAAAAAAAAAAGTCTTAAACTTAGAATCAGGGGAGAAAATTGAAAATCTTTTTAAAAGCCCTATACTATTAAAAATCGATTACAAGTATTATATTTGTTAACAAATAGAAACTGGCAACAGATAAAAATTTTAAATCATTTCTTTTAATTTCCTTGTCGGTCAACAATGAATTCGGTTACTAGTCGATGAATAAAGTCTTGGCCGAATTTAAAATCTGCTTTAAAAAGCATTATAATTCGAATTCTTTTTAACATGGAAGTTCCAAACACATTCTATCAGACGCAGAAAAAAATACTCTCTATTTTGGTACTAAATTTTAAATTCGCAAATGTATTTTCATTGCCAAAATCGCGAAAAATCATTCAGGGGTTTTTAATTAATGTCGTCTGAAGAAGCAACCTAGCTAAGAACACTCTATCAACTCTCCTTTCGATTTTTTTTTTTTTTTTCAAAATCTGTCTATTCGTTTAGGCGCTAGAATGCCACACAGACACAGATACACAAATACACAGACACGTCAAACTTGTAACCCCCTTCCTTTGTGTGTCAGGGGCTAAAAATGAAATTAATCAACATCAAACGCTTAGTAAGATTGCAACACATTAAGGACATTAAACGATATAAATAACAAATACTTAAAAAAAATTTGTAATACTATCCTGCACTGGAAGTTCTCATTTCGGTAAATCGTCTCATACTATGAGTGATGGAAGACGCCTATGGTTTTACTTTTCAACTTAACACCTTTAAAGCATATGTTTGGAAGTTGATAATATTTCAATTTATTTAATATGAAATACATAAATAGCATGTGTATTAGTACTTAGCTGTATAAAAAGTACAAGAATTTATATATAAAAAAAGCTCTCTAAGTTTAACTTTTGCTGGGAAATATTCTTCATTAATTAGCATATTCGCAATTCTAAGAAAAAAGAAACTTTATAGTTTAACATTGAATCAACAAAAACAAAATGAAGCTAAGATATTTAAATAAAGCAGAACAGTTTATTTTTGTATTAAGTTTTCTCCAAAAATTCATTTATAATAAAATTCCTTCCTAAACTTAGCTAGGAACTATGTGAAAAGAGAAATCGCTCAATTCTTAGATAGAAGAATTTAAGCCAAAGTCTTTAAGAATGTATAAAAAGAAAATATGGAGCAATTCTGAATAGCAGTCATTTAACTACACTTTAAGTTTCATTTAAAAAGAATAACGATTCTTTTCAGAAATTTTAGGGAATTATTTTCTTAATTTATTACTTCACTTTCTGCTACACGGCACTTTATCTTTGTATATTTACAGGAGAGAATGTTTAGAAAAACCCTTTAATTTGCATTCTAGTGTCGTATTAGGCATCACACGGATTAAAACTTCACCATAAACTAACAGCCTTTTGTGTTTATTTTAAATATTTTATGCGTTCGATTAGGGAAAGCTCTTAATTTTATTCAATATCCCTAATTATTCCTTAGAAAAGTTCAAGATTGCTAATTTAAGATAAAGTTTTCAAAAAGAATTTCTGATGTTCCGTATTAGGAATAGCCATGAACAATCCAACTAATGAACTCAAGTGAAATAAAAAAGGAATTTGCAGTAAAACCTTATTTGTCTTTAAAATAATTTTTAATAATATTAAATTCGTCTTTTTAAACAGTCAAAACTCGTTGCATCAAAGAACAAAATAACAATAAAAAGGGTAGTACTTGAAGAAATGACTAAAAAAATGAACACTAGGAAACAGTTGCAGCATTAAAAAATAATAAAAAACTAACTAAAAAACATATCATTTGGTGATAAACATTACATTGTGTTAAAATATATAAATATAGGAGTTAATGTGCATTATTGTAAATATTAGCAATTAATGTTTATACAAAAAAAAATAATGCCAGACTCTGTTTTTTAGATATCTTGCAGTTAATTTAAGAGCTCGTATGTAATTCAAATTCAGATGGAAGTGATTTATCTTTTCTTATGCAACGAATCTTAGTGTGTTATTCATTTTCATGCATTTTTTAACGATAAAAAAATTCATAGTCAAGCTCTCTTTTTAACTTGTTTTGGAGCTTGCTTGCACTACAGTGTGTCCCAGATAAGATGTTACGAACTTCGAATTGAGGTAGGTAATGTCAAACAAAATTCATGCTGAAAACCTCTAATACGATTTATATTACGTCGATTTGGTATCCTATTCTTTTGCTAATTATGTAATTAACGAAGTTAAGCATCCTACAGGCATATGTATATTTCTTTGCATTTAATTTGACTTTCACTAATGGAAAAGATATGTATACGAAAACAAAGCATCCCATCACCGAAAAAAAAAAAAACTAATATATGATTATTATCAGATGAAGTAATGCTTCACTCAATCAAGCTCCATAACAATAATATATTTTCAAACCAGGAAATATTGAACACTACAACAATTATTTGAATAATTTTCAAGTGGCAGGAAATCATTTTAAGGAGCAATCTTAATTCGCATTATTTTAATAATTAAAATAATACCCACATCATTACATTTACTTATACAATCCGTGTGAATGGAAAACCACAATCGATTGCTTTTGCTTTCATTTTAATTAACAATATTTAGATATTACAGTTAAATATTTTTTAAATAACCATTCCTCTAGAAATACGCTATTACTTTTATGCGCAATTCGTTGCTCCTCTTTATAGTTAGTAGCTGCAGAAAACTTAATGAGCCTCGACAAAGGAGTTATGTTTACGAGCAAGAAAATGGATTTTTTTCATCAGGGATGGGTTCTTCTTTTGAAAGGGAAAATGAATGCTGTAATTCAATAATACAATCTACGCATGTTGCAAAAGGCATCATTACTTTATCGAATGAATGAAACTTGTACCCTTTATGATTTTGTTTCAGAGATATATCTTAGAGAAAATTATCTAAAAGCCTGTCTTCCTTTTTCATTAATTAGTTTAGATGGAGTAATATTATTTTGCCTCGAGTGTCAGAGTGTAGAGTTGCATTTGTTTGGCAGTATGAAACTGTTTATAACGTTGTTAACTCAATTGCCGAAGGACACTTACACTAATACGACTTTGGTGCCGTTTTTATGTGTATTTTATTTATGGGAGAAAGTAATTTTACTAAGCAAACAAAAAAAAAAAAATTATAAATATTGTTAAAGTATATTTTCTGAAATCAACTAAAATTGTGACATTTTTATTACATACTAGCTGTACCCGACGCGCGTTGCTACGAGAACAAAAAAATACATCATTATACTGATTTTCATGGCAATCGGTTGAACGGGGCAGAAGTTGCTACTCTGCAGTGCCACCTGGTGGCGAGTGGCTTCAATGAGCATATTATGCACCCTCTCCTAGGAAAAATACATATATATATAGCTATTTTCATAATAATCGGTCCAGGTATCAAGTGAAGCAGTGACTATACTCAAATTTTGTACTCACACAGTTTGCAAGATCAATCAATCGCTAAAAATATCAAATAGAAAAAGTTTTAAATCCCCCCGTTGCATGAAAAGCCATAAAACAATAAAGAAAGAATTTATTTGTTCAAACTCAAGAAAAATGGCAACAGCTAACTTCTTATCAATGAGATCTTTCACGCGAATTAATTTCTGCAGCCTATAATTTTATTCGTATTTATCGAATGGATTGTGACTTAAATTGGAATAAAAAGGGAACTATCGATCGGATTTTTTTCGAACTGATCTATAAACATTCCCAGTACCAAAAGTAACAAACGGTGAAAGTTTCAGCCAAATCTTCCGGGTAGTTTTTGAGTTCATGGATGACATACAGACAAACATTCATTTATATATATATAGATAATGTTTATAGATTTCAATTTGCCCTATCAAAAGAAAGATACAAGTAATCACGAATGTGATTTGAATGTCAATCAGTTTAAGAATTACCATTTCCCTGGGCGCTGGTAATACTTTTAAAAATATAAAGCAGAAAAACCCAGAAGAAATGGAAATTGATTTGCAGAAAATCCGTTATAAAAACCAGTCTCTGGTAAGTTAAGTTTTCAAAGAATAACACAATTTACTTAAATTTAAAAAAAAAATGCTTTGAATTTTATGTCTCCTTAAAGAATTCACTTAAGACCATGAAATACTCAAAATCTATTCAGAACAGTTAGTCAGTTATTTTGATTTTGATAATTGAAGAAAACGCATATGCTGAAGAGTTAAAATAGTACTACATTTCCAACGTCAAAATATCTAAATGCTGAATAATCGATAGTTAAATGAAAATTGATACTTTTCTGGTATTTGGTACATTTAACTTTTTATGAAAACATTAATGCCAAAATCCGTTATATAATTAATTTCAATTAAATGGCTCGATTGATGAAAAATCCGTCAGAAAATTAAATGATTTAACTAATTGCGTTTTGTTAGACGTAGAAATATACAGCGACGAATATTAATTCAAAATTAAATAATCAATAGAAGGTAGTGATTAAACAAGGCAGAAACGGGAAAATTGCTTTCTTAAATGTCCTCATTTGCTTAAACTCGTATTTGGGATTTGTAGGCTTCCGTGCGTAAGGCTGCCGTGATTGCGATTTAAATATAAAATCGAAGTATTGTATTTACCATTCCTAATTGCGTTGGAACCTAATGAGCAACGAGAGTGAGGTGTCAATTTTATAACAAATAAATATCTCCTTCAAAATAGGCTTCAATTAGTCCTTAATGAGAATTAATACAAAAGAATACTCACCTTGTATCATAATTCTTCGGGAATTCAAATTACGTAACTAAAACGTTTTCAAACCAAGAATGTATCTTGAGCTTTTATAGTGTGAAATGGAAGTTTGATTTCCTGTCCACTAGGGTATGCCGTAAAGCTTTTCCCGCCATCAAGTCGCAATAATGTAGAAAGTAGTGTAAAAAGAGAGGAAAAATCTGCCCGTTTGCTAAAAACTCTTTAGGAAACTTATTCTTCATAAAGGTTTCTAGTAACGATAGAGCTTCTTATAAAGCAGCGCTGAAGGTTTTACCTAAGAAGAACCTGTATCGTAACTAATAACCTTAATGGAAGTCAATACACCACGTGACTTACAGTGAGAGGCACATAATACCGTATTTCCGCTCACTCGCTTTGCCTCAACTTCTTTGGTGGTCAGCATAGCCACCTGCCTATACAAAGCTCCCGAATTTGAACCTACTTCTAGCATTATCGTAAAACTTCAGGAGTTTCCCTAACAGTGTAGAAATGTGATTAAAACACAAACCGAACACGAGAAATGAGTGAGGATCAACAGAACCTGGGTCGCAGCGAGATGGCAAAAGTAGTAGTGTCTGTATAAAAAGCAATGAGACTCATTTTTCCCTGGTAAGACTGTACCTCCCAAGCGCGCACAAATCGGTTAGGTTTGTGTTGGGTTTACTGACTCACTCTGGTTCGCAGTCGCCTGGGAGTCTGTTCGGGCAGCATCGTCGTTATAATAGTGTACCTCTGTTGCTAACGTCGGTTCCAGCTTCAAAATGCATAGAACATCTGAGCTGCGTTATGCGATTAAGTTTTATGTGGAACTTTGTAAATCGGCCTTGGAGACTTTAGAGATGTGTAAGCAAGTGTTTGGGAAATAATTGTCTGTCAAAGGCTCGTGTATTTCGGTGACACAAGTGTTTCAAAGATGGCCGGGAGGAGCTTCAAAGATGAATCTCAAACAGGGTATCCGTCACGAGCAGAACAGACGCAAATGTGGATCGTGTGCATGTTGTGCTAAATTTGGACCCCGGTTAAGTGTGACTATGGTGGCAGATAAGGTTGGACTTGATAAAAGGACAGTACACAGCATCATTACTGAAAACTTGAGGAATGCTAGAAACACCTGCTTCATCCTCCCAGACTTCCTGGTCAATAATAGTATCTTTACACTTCCCCAGCTAGCCAACAACCACTATTTAGTCCCAGCAGACTTCTTTCTATTCCCGAAGATAGAAACATCACTATAATGGCATCACCGTGGAACTCTGGATGACTTGAAAGCGCTAGTACAAGACTTTTAAAGGACATTCCAGAAGCAGGCTACTAAGCAACCTTCAAAGCTTAGAAGACTCGCTGGAATAAGTGTGTGCTAGGCCAAGGGTCTTATTTTGAAGAATTTTAGGTGCGAGTATTAATATCTGTAATAAATTCTTAGAACACAGCTCAGTCTCATTACTTTTTATACAGGCAATGTATAAGACAGAGAGAGAATTTGTTACATTTGAAAGAACTGTTATGGAAGAGAAAATTTTTCACCAATGTGAATCATTTTTTTCAAATTACATGTGCTACAAAAATATTAAAAAAACCGTCGAAATGCTTCAGATATAATTATTGCTTGTAAAATGATCCCCTGAATCCCAAAATGAGCATCATATTCCCACTACACGTCCCACTTTTTGAGAATGGAGCCCCCCAACCCTTTTTTAGTTTTTGACACTTTCATAGTCATTATTTTTATTTCGATGGGAAGGGAACATTAAATTCGTTATTAACAGTCTTCTGAGGAACTAGAAAGGTGCAAAGTTTAAAAGTATGAATATTTGGAACAAGTTAAGAGACTCATGGGGGTTTTTCTCCCAAATATTTAAGAATTCATGAAAACCAATCTTTTTTTTCTAGGGATTTGTTTAACGATTTTTCTCTTATTTTCAGCCTAAAAACAGAGGACGTAGGTCACTCCTATGACCGCCATGCACGAAAAAAATTTCACGCTGTGAAAAAAAAAAGAGATTATTCGAAGCTTCGCATTTTCCATATATCAGTCGCATCACAGAACTTCAGTAAAGAAACTCCCCGTATTATTCAACATAATTCACAAACATGATTAATATTGAAATAATCTTAAGTATGCTTTTAATATAGCATTAATAAATATTCATATTTCTGTGGATGCATTACTTTTCATTATAGTAAGAAGTAATAAACATTGGAACTGGTGTATCACCTGAAATATATATATATATATATATATATATATATATATATATATATATATATATATATATATATATATATATATATATATATATATATATATATATATATATATATATATATATATATATATATATATTTCAGGTGATACACCATATATATATATATATATATATATATATATATATATATATATATATATATATATATATATATATATATATATATATATATATATATATATATATATATATATATATATATATATATATATATATATATATATATGCTACTTTATTTAACTTGATTTTTAATCACTTTTACGATGGGAATGTAAGTTGAATAAATACAAAAAGGTTCTTTACTGAAGATCTGCGATGCGACTGATTATGCAAAATGCGATGATTCCAATATGTTTTTTTTTTTACAACGTAAAGGTTTTCGGTTATGGGGCTCATTAGAATAAGTCCTATGCACTGATTTTGTGCAAAAATATGAGAAAAAATTGTAAAGCAAACCCCTAGAAAAAAAATATATCGGTTTTTTAATGAATTAAAAAATATTTTAGGGCGAAATTCCTCTATAAATTTTATAACTTGCTTTTTCAGCATTCATGCTTGTTTAAAGTCACTTACTCGAATATTCATACTTTTGTTCCTCTCTCGGTCCTGAGACGAGTGTTAATGGATGAAATAACGCTCCCTTTCCCTTCAAATTAAAATAATGGCTATTTAGTAGGAACAGTTGAAAAGTGAAAAAAAATGGGGGGGGGGGCACATTCCTAAAACGTGGGACGTGTAGGGGGAAACGGTAGTCATATTTGGATTCAGGGGGTCATTTTTAATAAGGTTCAGTATGAACTCTGCAAAAAGCATTTGAAGGTCCCCCCCCCCCCCGCACGGGGTATTATTGATTCAAGTAAACTTGAAGCGAATAGAATCGATAATAACTGTTCTAGTTAAACTAGAAGAGCTTTTACATTCAAACATCCTCAAGTAAAGAGAAATAAAAGGATCATAAAAATGCATACTTCTACATATTTTGGCAAATTTAAAGTAGAGGAATGTGGCCCAAAGTTAAGATGACTCAGCATTTTCAAAGTGAACAAATCGAAAATTTATTTTGAAAATTGCAATGCATAAAGAAAGAACATTGTATTATGTAATAAAACTTGCATTGAAACATTATTTTAATTTTTGGCAGTAAAATTGTGCCTTCAAAAAAAAAAGTGAAAAAATTTTCTCTTCTTTTATACACGGGGCAGAGTGAAAAATGATCAAATGATATTTTTCGAATGATATATTTTCTATTCGACTGTAAAAAATATTTTTGAACAAATTATAAAGCAAATAAAAGGATAATTGAATAAATAAAAATGTAATGAAGCTAATAAATAAAAAATTAATTCGATAATACAAGAGGAAAAATTAATGAGTGAATGAAATTTTGAATGAATAAGAAAATAAGTGAATGAATGAATTAATAAGTGAAGTCTCAAATAAAGGAATGCAAATAAATTATTTAATACTTAAATTGTTTAGTAACTGATTGAATAAGTAAACGTAGTGAACTATTTCACTTTGTCCCGCATGCACTTGACTAATTGTGAAAAATATTTAAAATACAAATAAGCTAAATATTAGCTAAATTAATACGGAGCCGAATACTGGAAGGTCCCAATTAATGTTTAAAATGTTAAAAAAAGAACTTTATCATTTGATAATATCAAAATAATTTTTGACTCACAACAAAATATTACAACTTGAGTATCCATTTTTGAGAACTGCTTATTTTACTACATGATTTGATTTACAGAGGTAATTTTTCTTGCCTGGAATAGCCTACATATGTTACTACATAGTTAAAATATTAATAGGTAAGTGGCAGTAAAAGCGGAGTAAATATTGCTTTTTTTTTCTTTCTAAAAACAAGGATATGGACGGCAAAAGCCCATATTAAAAGAAAATGAATGACCGATGTGAGTATTTCAACAGATAAAATTGTTTATCTGGGTATTTAAAAACTCTAGGAAACCCCATATTCATATTACATATATACTACCCTCATTAAATAAAAAAAAAAGTCCACAAATATTTGCGTACAAAACATCACTGAAGATTTTTTTCGTATGTAAAAAGATTTTTATTCAAATGCGCTTTATACACGCCTTTTTGAGCAAAACTCAAAGTTTTGATTTATAACATTCTCCATTCAGAACATATATGAATGGAAAAGAAACTCGAGGGAAAAAACTTTTTCTGACATAAATCTTGTTCTACATTGATTAAAGTTTCTTTCCACTTGTAGAAAAGAACAATTTGTCAAAAATATTTTAGAGAGCGAGTAATGCTCAATATAGTCTACTGTAAACTTGTTGTAGTTTTATGAAAAATTTAAATAAGATGTGTTGAAATACTATTTTAATCAGGGTATACAGTAACATTAGAAAATGTACGTATATGTTTTGATAATGGGGTCGTTTCCAAAATTTTGAAAGCATTTTGTTCTGAAAAAGCATGCTTAAAAACATAGGATCTGACCATTTTTTAAATAATTTATTTAAGTTTAATATTTTTAAAAAATTACTTAAATCTCTGCGCTTTCATTGTTTACACCTCTGTCGTGTGACATCACAAATGACGAAATGCCATTCAATGTTGCCATTCACAGAACAAAATATTTAATTCATATCTTTACTCACGTGTATTGGCAAAGATGCCAATACACGTAGATGCGCCAAAAGATGCGCCAGAGTGCATCATTTGTGACGTCATATAGACAGCGCCTTGTTTGAAAAATCCGAAATTTTAAAAAAATAATTTGAAAAAAACTGTTGAGAAAATGAAAGCATTTTTCTGGGTCCATGTATATATATATATTTTTTTTTTTTTTTTGCTCATTCTTTCCATTTCAATGACTAAAAGTAGTACTTTTGACTGAAGGAAACCACCCCATTGAGGGCAAAGGCCTCATGGGCAAACCGTTTTGGCACAAATCAATCCTGCATTAAATATCTTAAATGTTTTCAGTGTTTAATATTTTAATTTAACTGATACAAAAAGGGTCTTTTTGAGACCTTAAAGCACGTAATTTCCTGTTTGCTCGCAACTTCCGTTGTTATTAATGGAACTTGTTATTTGTGTAGCGATAAGTTGCATAATTTAAGCCAATTTTGAAAGTGGCGCAATGATATATGTAATTCTAAATAATGGTTCTTGTAACATTTCTTATAAGTGTTTTCGCAAAAGGAATGTTGTTATAGTTTTATTCATTATAATCATTTACAGAAAAACTACATTGGTTTCAGAGGAGACCGGATGCAGTGGATACAGGTTTAATCTGATACAAGTGTTTAATTTTCGAGTACATCGTCGCGTATGTTAGCAGAACTGAGACTCATATGGATGCTTCACTTGCCAAATCGATTAACTCCATAAAACAAAAAGTCGAGAAAAGTGATGACGAAATAGCGTTTTACATAAAAGTGAATGGTTCTTCTTGTTACATTTTCTGCCATCGCAGGATGGGAAATGTACTGAACCAAAAGTTAATTATAAATTCACATTCTAAGCATTGATAAAGCACTATTAAAGCAGAAATGAGAATTTTTTTTTTTTTTTTAAGTGGAGTTAATCGATTTTTCAACTGAGGCATCCATATATGACGAAGCAGCTGTGTTACGCTGATTTGGGTTAAGAGTGGGAGAAATTTTTTTTCCCATTGAAAGTTATTCGGCACAAATCGTTTACAGTGCACATCAATTGATTTTGATTTTTTTTTCAACTCCTTTGTAGGGTGTTTAAATGTTTTTATCAGACTAAGCAAGATACTACGCTCAAACATAAGAGGTAGTATTTCACCAAATGAAGTTGCTTACATTCATAGCTGTTTTTCACCACTTTTGAGGACCCCCAAAGGCGCTGTTTGTATCAGGTGGATACATCGAGCTTGGGTCAATTTGATATTGTGTGAATAATTTAACTCTTCAGCAGAGACGCCGAGTTATTTGGTCTCATAAACAATTTTCCCCACATTTCAGACAACTGGACGCATTTATGTGTGAAAACACCCACAAATGCAATCTCTCCTGCCTTTTTTTTTTGCCGTTTGTGAATCATGGAGTTTACGCTAGTTTTTCTGCATTAAAGGTTACAGCTGCTCACTATTTCGATATTCTAGTGGATCAAGTACATCCAGGGCCGCCGAGAGAGGGTCGGATCGCTTGTTCGTTTGGTAAGCTCTTTTCCACTTCCCCACAACACTAAAAAAATTTATACTACTCTAAATTCAAATCGGGCCCCTCTAAGTGCAGAGCCCCTAGTTTCCGCCTAGACTGACATGGCCACTCGTCGACCCTGGGTACATCCTTACGTCTTGACTTCATTAAAAGAAAAACGCCCATCTTTTGAAGAAGGAAAGGCATCTGCTTTTCCACAAAATCCAAACAGCTAAAATCATCCAAAAATGGTTGGAAGAGCATGAAGATAAAATATCTATTTCGGCATATCTCTCATTAGTCTTCTCAATTGAACATTGCTGAACGTTTATGGTGATATTTGATGGTGACTCCGTGCTTAAGTTCTTCTGCTTGCTATGCTTTAGAATTAGAGGACACTCCATAAGGAATAATTTCATATTGCTTGCGTTCGACGAACCTCACCAGTTGACCGGTGAGTAACCGGTTGCTAACCGCAGCGTTTTTGAGAGAAACCGGTTAACTGGTTGCTTCCGATGTCGTTTTAATGGCCTCACCGGTTGATCTACCGGTCGACCGCAACTCTAGCTGGTTGATTGGTTGACGGAACCACGTGACATTTTTGACCAATTATGTGTATTTTTCACCTGCTTGTTATTCGTCTGCGTCATGTCTGCGCAAGTAACCGGTGATCAACCGAAAGCGTTTGATGAAGCATTGGTTCGTGAACAACCGGTTAGTAACGGCTGACCTAATTGCTGCCACGTGATTAACCAACCAGTCGCTACCGATCGTGCTCGTCAAACGTAAGCATTGCCTCATGTTGTTTACGTCCTCTAAAAATCCATTCCACCTCGCATACAGTCATAGATTGGTCTATCCCCCTATTATAAAGCTTTTATCTTACTTCATAGTCGTTCGTATTATTTTGTCATCCATCTATATGTATTTAATGATGTAAATTATTTCTAAAACTATGCATTATGCATCATTATCAGATTTTTTCTGACGACACACTAACATCACCGCTCGGCAACTCTGAAACGTCACTGTACTAGCACACCTAAGAACTTTTAGAGCATTAAAGTCATATATCCTGTTTTTTCGTTGCTCTGTACTTATTCAATTTCTCTTATCTTGCAATATTTAATTTGATTTTTTTTCATCTTTCTTTTATTTTTAATTTTATGATGATGAAATCCTCAGAACTGATTAATTTGCTAACATTTCGTTGAATATCTTAAATACATTTTTTTAAGTACTTTAAACTTTTTAAGCTTGTTCTAAAGGTGATTTTCTTAATGCTACTAATAAGATTATTCTCTACACTTCTAAGAATTCTGTAGCATCAAATACTAAAAATAGAATAGAAATCAAAAACTCATTTCATAAATAAGTCATTGAATTAATCCAAATTTTAGTGTTCCAAAATTAAAATAACATAAGTGTTAAAACTTTTACTGACACTCATCTTTATCATTTGATAAGCTCTTTAAAAATACTTCGAACATATACAAATACATTTTATAGTACAGTTCTTTCAGCAGTTATTTTCTCATTATTATTGATTACGAATGAATTTTTTTCATTGATATGTAAAATACTAAAAAAAAAACACACACACACAATTTATGAATTTTTCTACGGCCGAAATTGTCGTGTATCATCAGCAACATCACACTTAATCTATTCTAGGCGAGTTAGGCAAAGCGTAAACGAAAACTAAACATTCTTTGATTCATTTTTGTTATCATATAACTGTTTCAACCACCTAATGCTCAACCTTTTGTTAAAGTTTAGAAACGGAGAAACACAAAGCGTGAAATTATTTATAGGTTTGGATTTATTTATTAACTTCTGCCGAATAAACCTTGAACAATATACTGAAAAATTACTCTCCTAAAAAGTTTTCGCGCAACCTTAACTAGCATCAATGATATTTTGTGCATTTTTAGATTGTTACCCCATTAATTCTGAAGTTTTCCTCCAACAGTGGTAAAAAACTTGACTTGCTCTTTGAAATACATAGCATAAATTTATGCCGTCTTCCAAACGCCTAAATATTGCTTTTAAAACTGATAACAGCAATACCAGCAGATTTACTGCTTTGAACCATCACATAAAATCAAATACATCGAAGGTACTTACGTGAAAAGCCCATTGATGAGGAATTGCACGTATGTGTTCGAATGCGTACATTTGTTTTCTATTGATGTATTACCAAAATATATGACCAAACGTAAAATTTTCGGTCTCTTCTCATTTCTGAGGTCATAAATCAGGGCCGAAACAGGTACTTTGGGTTGCGTGACTGTAACTGCTGATATGCATAGTGGTATATTCCGTTCATTTATGTCAAAAAATGAAATATAATCTGTTTAAAATTCAACTATTCCCTTCCCTTGGAGAGGGATTCAGAACATGAGCAGAGGTCAGAAAAATGAGCAACGAAAAATGATAAATGAAATTTGAGCCTTTCCCAGTGTTTTCCGTGAGAAAATATTTATTTTCATTTTCTTTAGACAAGGAGAGATGATAATGTATAGTCAATGTTTATTTTAATGCATTTGGCAGCGCATAAATTATAGCTAGCTATTCAAACATTTTTCGTACACAATGCATGTTATTGCAGTTTCTTTATGCAAGATAAAAAGGCTATTGATTGTTTTGTCATATGATTTTATAAATGGCGTTTCTTCTTCTTTAATGTAAATATTTAACATTTTGTAGGAAGGATAGGCTTTTGATTAATGCGTATTTTGCTTATGCATTTTCTTTATGATAAAATTTTATTTTATTCTCTTCGAGTTAAGAAAATGGATTTTGGTTTTTTTATTTTTGCTTTTAAATTGTTTTACAGTCTGAAGTATATTATGTTTTATGCTTCTTGCAAAGCTAAAGAAAGAAAAGACAGACATGAATAAATGCCATAATAAATGTATTATATTAAAAAATACCAAAAGAATCGTTTTACTCATATTTCGGACTATTTGGATTGGCTTTCATACCCTGACTTAAGATTTTTTTGTACCCGTTAATATGAAAAAGTAAAAAAAAATTAAATATTACTAAATAGGTATCGTGGGAACTAACGTTTGGCTCATTTGAAAGTACTACCGGTACAGTGTTTAACGTGCTTTTATTGTACTACGTCGAGTGTCTATGTTTTACTGTGTCTATGTCGAGTATGAATGTATGTCACTCAAACTTCTCGAATCAGGTGTCAATTGGCTTATAGTTTTTCGAGCATCATGCTTTGACAGGTTTCGTTTTTCTAAGACATTAATTGGTGGAGATGTTTATGAAAATGCCAATTTTAAGCGATATTTAATTCTTTCTAAGATCTCCAAAACTCTGCTACTGGCATCCTGACAGTCATTTCTTCACTGCTTCTCGCTAAAGTGACGCTACATGAACGTTACCTTGGCCCTAAAATTCTTGATCCAAGGAAAATGAATAAGTTCAAATGGGATTAATTAAAACACTGCTGATTAACTAATGTTCCCCCGTTGGCCGGAAAAAAGCGGTGATGTCCCCGAAGTCTTCCGGCGTCCTTTTGGTTACTTTTAACGGTGTACATCAACCCGTCGTAGATGTCTAGTTTAGTCGCCCTGGCGACTATTACAGGCACGAATTCAGGGTGAGGGTCATGAGTGTCAAAACCACCTCCAGTCTGTCGGCACTATTGTGCATCCATTGTGTTCAAACGATTCATGAATAATACATTAACGATATCATTAATATTTTGAATAGGTTAAAAAAAATAAATATTTAAAATACTTCTCCTTTTGATTGCGCTTATTATGAAATGAACTAGTAATATTTATCCCCGAAAATGTGCATTAGTCTTGGACAAGTTGGTGCTTTTAATTGACACCCAATCAGTTTCGGGAAATTTTCGCTCTCAATATCGTTTGAGGGAGAGGAGGGTAGGCATGGCAAAGTAGCAATCAGCTTTCAATACGTTTTCTTGTTGCACATCAGTTTTAATCCTAAAGCACAATTTTAGTTTTGCTCGAATTAGAATATTTTACTAACACAAGTGGTAAAAAACTTTCTAAATTATCTTTAATTTCCGATTGTAGTTAAAACAGCTTGAATCAGCTATACCGTTTTTATTTTATTTCATTCAAATTCCACACAATTTTTAAATGAAAAAGTTGTTTAAAATACTTTTTCAGTTAAAAAAAAAAATCTGTGCAATCTTATCGCATTCAAAATTATTATGCAGCCGCTATCATTTGGAACAGTTTGTGAATTTGTTGCTGAAATTGCTGTCGCCATTTTTTTTTTTTAAGTAGTAGGGGAATGTGAGGCAAAGTGAAATAGCGGGACAAAGTGAACTGGTGAAATATTTACTCCGCTTTTAGTGCCACTTATCTGGTAATATTTTAACTATTTAGTAAAACATGAAGTCTATTCCAGTCAAGACAAAATTTATCCCTGAAAATCAAAGAATAGGATAATAAAAGCAATTTTCAAAAATTGATACTCATACTGTAATATTTTGTTGAAATTGTTGAAAGTCGATTTTCCTTTTTTTTTTTTTTTTTGTAATACCGAAGTTCTTGTTATTAACGTTTTAAATATTAATTGAGATCCACTAATATTCGGCGCAGTATTTATTTGCTTAATATTAAGTTCATTTGTGTTTAAAATAATTTGCACAGTTTTATTCAAGTGTACGCGGGGAAAAGTGAATGGAGAAAAGTGAAATAGGTCATTTTGTTTACAAATTCAATACTTTATCAAATCACTTGCGTATTTATTTATTATTTATTTCTCTCATTTATATTATTTCATTTAATAATTCCCTTATTTATTCATTCCTTCCATTCACTATTTTATTGACTCATTTATTTTTCTCGTATCTTGATTAATTATTTATTTATTGCTTTTCTTTATTTCTTCCTTTTCTTTTTATTTATTCATTCATTCATTTGTTACTCATTCATTTGATCAAAAATATCTTTAAAACTCAAATAAAACATATTCCATTCGAAAAAATATTAATTTCTCACTTTGCCCCATAGAAAAAAAAGGGAAAAATATAAAAATTGTTTCAGTGCAAATTTTATTATGAAACATATTGTTCCTTCCTCATGAACCGTAAATTTTAGAACGAAATTTCAATTTATTTATATTGAAAAAAGAAGTGATCTTAACTATTTCAGTTTGCCCCACATTCCCCTCCTAGAAAATGGATTTTATTAATGAAGCAATCGTTATCGTTGTCACGAAGATCGAAAAACGAATAAAACAAAGAGAATTATGAAACATGTATCAACGGTAAAACAGATTCAAATCTTACGTATAATTTTTGACGCATCAAAAATTGCATAATTTAACGTTTTAGTTTATTTTTTGCAATTCAAATAATTTCAATGCTAAAGTCTGACCAATAGCTGGTAA
The DNA here is from genome assembly GCF_026930045.1 of Uloborus diversus. Lineage (NCBI taxonomy): Eukaryota > Metazoa > Arthropoda > Arachnida > Araneae > Uloboridae > Uloborus > Uloborus diversus. The sequence goes on from NC_072736.1 coordinate 49,829,127, forward strand.
AAGTGATCGAATAGTCCCAACCAGTTGCACATGTCCACTGAGAAATCTGCCTTGTCCGTACAAAACTAAAATGTTGTACCTATTTAACTAATTTCTTAAATCACCTCAATTTGGCGTATCTGATTTTCAGAACTCCAAGTTTGGAGGATTTTTTTTTTTTCAAATTTAAATGTAATTTTTAGTTGACTTTTTTACTGACGAATTAAACCGTAAAATTTATATTTCAACGATATTGATTTTAAAAGTCATTTACGAGAACAACTTTAATTCGTTTTCTTTTAGCGCTTTTTACTAATAAAACACTTGACAAAAAAAAAAGCCCTATGAACTTGCAAAAAAAAAAAGAGAGTGGAAACTAATGAAGAAAGAAAAAAAAATGCATTCAATTAATTTTAAAAGGCTTTTAACTTTTGGGTTTTTCAATCTGGCTACTAAAAAATTAGTTTGGAGTTCCTTTTAAAATCAAATTAAAATATCTTTTCAGTCTAACACCAGTGAAGGTTTAATTTCACAGCTGGGAAGCTTTTATGGGCTTTCACTATTTGTCTCAGTCTTTACTATTAAGTGATTAAGTTCCGGAATTCTTGTTTTCGAAACTGTTTTTAGTGTACGTCTATTAAATTGACCTCCAGGAAGAAATAAATCATACTAACTTTATACAGTTTTTATTCTTTAAGTGATTAAGCCCTGGAACTCTTGCTATAGAAACAATTTCACGTGTCCTTTTATTAAATAGGTTTTTAGGTAGACGTAACGCATGACAACTTTTTATTGTATTTTATTTAAGTGATTAACATACACAGTATTGTTTTATACAGCTTTGCATGTAAGTCTATAAAATTTGCTTTCAGGGAAACCCATACTAACTTTTAAACTTTTACGTCGTTGCAATGATAAATGCAATGTTAGAATATTTTTTTTTAATCCTATTTTCTTATCTACTTTTTCATTTTTGTTTTCCACTAAACATATCTATTTAATGGGGGTTCCATTTATTATAGATTATATTTATACGACTGTGGTATTTTACACGTTACATTTCATGCATCTTTTGTAAAATATGTCTTTCTTACTCTGCCCATGCGTCGTTGGGATTGGATAAATAAGTCAGCTTTCAGAAATCGAATTTATTTTTCTTCCAGTTTCAGCAATCAAGTTTACCTACTGCCAGCCCATTCTTTAAATTAATGCATGATTGCATTTTAAAAGTATTATGAATAAACTAATCCAAGAAAAGAAAAAAAAACAAGTATATGTTACAGTAACCTGGAATGTTTTCCGACATTCTGCTTCGTATGGTCTTTTTGTAATTTATTTATTAAGTCACGGCTCCAACATGCAAGATATCAAGGACAAGTACAGAAACTGTTAATGTATTTATCTGGAGACCGTTTACTTGCATTCAAATCGTTCAGTTTGAGGATAGATTTAAATATGGTTTATAAAAAACGTAGAAGGCCTGTCTCTGCACTCTTTCGACGGGATATGAAATAATTATCAACTCTTCATTTCACAAAAAAAGAAAAAAAAATAGAGATTGAAAATATTGTACGCAGCTCGTTTCATTATTAAAAACTTCTAATGTTTATGTTCGGAAGCTAATTCTGAAGTTTTTGATAGTGCTTCACCAACCTTGATAAATCCAATGCAATAACGATAGTGAGAGAAATTTCGTGATCTTGTGAAAAATAAAGGTGGAAGTTTGAAACTATCAAACATTTTATTTTATCGCACTAATTAAATAATATATATATATATATATATATATATATATATATATATATATATATATATATATATATATATATATATATATATATATATATATATATATATATATATATATATATATATATATATATATATATATATATGTGTGTGTGTGTGTATGTATATTTTCCTGATGAGTGATATCCAATGCAATATTGTTAGTGATAAAAATCTTGTGATGTTGTGATACACAAAGGTGGAAGTTGTAGACATTAATACATTTTATTTTGTTACAATATTTTTATTAAAATAATTTATTTTGGATTATATTCCTACTGAGTCCCAAAGTAGCCCTGAACGTCGCGCTAGCTTTGAACCGGGCGAATAATTCATTACAAATGAATCTCGTATTATACTATTATTTTTACGTAACTTAATAACAGTTTAGAAGTTGTTTTTTTCTGCTTTATACCGTCAAATACAAAAGTAACTATCAAAATACGGATGAGGCAGTTTAAAATAGAAAAATTTTGTCTTAAAATCACCCTGAAACACTTTAGTAACCAATCCTACTAAAACAAAGGATGATGTGAGAGATCGTCGAGAATGACGTTACTACTGATTTGTAAATTAATCTCTACGCTTGATTTTCTTTAACTTCATTGAATAGCTTGTAAAAAAATAACCGTACAAATTTGACTTATACAGGGTTGTCCAAATTAAAGTTCCCCAACTCAGAGGCCTATGCAGGATGTTTTATGGGACAGAATGTGATGAAATTTTGGAAACAGACACTTCAGATCATGCGCTCGTGATTTATTTTAAAAAAAAAGTACTAAAAGTTGCCGATAGATGGAGCTGTAACACAAGTAATTGGGAAATTTGCATATTTCAACAATGTGATTTGCAGAAATAAAGCTTCTGCGCAACGCATGCAGAAGATGAGCCCTACAAAAATGGAAGGTGGAATACAGGCGCTGCACAGGCAGTTATTTTCAACCTCGCTGGTACACAATGGTGACTTTGAAAGACAAAGCTTTATTGGTCAAACTTTTTTACCAGAATGACGAGAACTCATGTGCTGCTTTAAGAGCATTCCGTCGGCTAAAGAACATGCGCCGAGGACCGATGTCACCACGCGCTTTAAGAGAATGATGAAGAAGTTCGAAAGATCTGGACAACTGGGAATTTTGCCAGGTAGAGGACGCCATGCTGTGCATTCTTCACGGGTAGAAGACGTTGCTTTGGCGGTCATGGATACCACTAGACAATCGCCAAATGGTGTTGTCAGTGTGCCACGTGTTTCTCGTGCTGTGGATATGTCCTATACGACCGTCTGGCGTGTGATGCGTCGAATCCTACGCTATTTTCTTTACAAAATCCAGTCTTCATCAGCTGTCGGGACCCTGTGGTTCGGGAAACATTTGCGCTGCAGTTCCTTGCCAGAATGGAATTCGATGCTGCTTGGCCGTGGAATATCCTTTGGACGGATGAGGCCCATTTTCACCTGAATGGTGAAGTGAATGCGCACAACTGCCGCATTTGGGCAGTGAAAATCCGCGAGCAATTCATCAAGTGCCCTTGCACCCTGAAAAGGTTACGGTATGGTGCGGTTTCAATGCAACATTCATCAGTGGACCTTATTTTTTTGAAGAGGTGACTCCAAGAGGATTCGAAACCTGCTCTGTCACAGGAAGACGATATCACGACTTGTTGACAACATTTGCGATTCCTGAACTGGAACAACGTGACCATCTCCAGGACACGATATTTATGCAGGATAGTGAACCTCCTCATATTCATCTGGGCGTTCAACAGGTGTTACGGGCAACTTTCACTGATGCACGTGTGATCAGCCGCTGTTTCCCAACAGCTTTGCCTCCTCGCTCGCTTGATCTCACCCCATGCGACTTTGGCTATGGGGATTTTTAAACGATCAAGTCTACCAAGAAAATCCAGCAACCTTGGCAGATCTGAAAGACTCAATTATTCAGAATGTGCGTGGCATTAATGTGCACTTATTGCGATCCGCTGTGGAACACACTGCTTTACGTATGGAAAAAAATGTGGAGAACCACGGCAGACATGTAGAACATCTATAGAATGTCCTGTTGATCTGCAGTGCCACCTATCGGCAACTTCAGGTACTATTTTTTTTTAAAATAAATCTCGAGCGCATGATCTGAATTGTCTGTTTCCAAAATTTCATCACTCCATAGTGACCCATAGAACATCCTGCACAGGTCTCTGAGTTGGGGAACTTTAATTTGGACAACCCTGTATGTTAAAATTTCATGGAAAATCAGGTTTGATCAAAAAAGTTTAGCATCGCTTTTGATTATAAATTAAAACTATTTTTTTTAAATCGACGCTGCAAACGATGCTGAAATAAACAACACAAGCAGATAAAATAAAACACTTATTTTGACCTTAATTATAAGTTAACCAATTAAGTTCTTGCCGTTTTTAATTTGCCATTGAAAAAAGTGATAATAGGTGTACAAAATTTGTATGTCACTTTGTTTAAGCAGCGGTCAAGTATGTAAGTTAGTATATCAAGTGTTTTAAACACCTGTCAGAGGAGATTAGCTCTAGCGGGACCATTGCAGTAGGATAGCAAAATGGAAATATCAAAAGAGTTCATTCAGTATTTTTTGCTTTATGATTTTAAAATAGATTTTTCAGCAGCTGCATCAACTTGTTGAACGTGTCAAACATTTGGGGACAGTGCTGTAAGTAAACGTACAAATACATACTGTGAGCAAACGTTGCCAGGAAGGCAATGGTTTCAAAAATTCTGATCTGGAATTTTGTCTCTTTGTGATGAACCTCGTAGTGGAGGACCACTATCCTTGGATAATGAAGTCCTGAAGTCGGTGATCAACAAGGACAGTAGCCTAACATATGGTGAACTTGCAAGACAGCTTTAAGATTCTGATAAAACTTCGTCTGCACCGCTTAAGTAAGTCGACTAAGACAGCGGTTTCCGCCCAAGCTGTTAAAAATTCACAAGAACCAATGAGTGGCAGCCTGTATGTTGTTGCTTTCTTGTCAATTTAGTGCACCCATACTTGATCGAGTGCTTTCTAGTGATGAAAAGCGAGTCCTTTATGATACTTCCAAGTGTTCCAAACATAGGTTGTCATCACAGGTCACTGCCCCTTACACCACATGACCATCTATGCACCCACACAAGATTATGCTTTGTTTCCGGTGGACTAATCACCAAATTGTTCACTATAAGCAGTGTCCCAAACCATCACTGCGGCCATGTACTCACAGTAATTGGAACGTGTGCAACAAGCATTACAAAAGACCATCATTGGTGAAACACAAATAATTACTCTTTCTGCAGGATAACGCGCAACTGTATATGCGCGGGTGGCCATGGATACCATTTGGCGACTTGGTTGGGAGACTTTGTGCCATCCTTTGTATTCAACTAACCCTGCGCCAATAAATTACCACATTCTTCAATCCCTGTACAATTATCTTCTGGGAAAATCTTCATAACAGAAGTAGACCTGCGCAAAGCACTCACAGCTTTCTTTGCATCCAAGATACCCAATTCTACCTGAAAGGAATTGTACGGCTAAAGACACGTTAGCAGAAGATCCTCAATGACGATGTAGATTACTTCAAGCACTAATAATATGCTACACTTTCTGTAAGCCACCTTTGTTTCCATCATTTAAAACGGCAAGAACTTTATTGGTTACCTTATGCTATCAGTCAATTCAAAGAAACTAGTTCATGACAAACACAGAAAAATAAAGTATTTATTTCATATCAATTTCCATTCTACAAATTTCTATCTTAACTTTTAATCAACAAAAATTTTTTCCAAAAATGGGGTCGTTTCCAAAATTTTATTTATTTTTTTCTGAAAGAGAATGCATAAAAACATAGGATTTGACCAGTTTTTAAATAATTTGACAAAATTTAGTATTTTTTAACATATATTTTAGCCGGTGCGCAAATTCAATTTCCTTTTTTACGCTCCTGCACGTGATATCACAAGTGATTAAATGTCATTCACTGATGCCATTAGCGCAGAGCACAATATTTAAATTATTTCTTTACTCATATATACTGGCAGCGATATGGTTAAGAGCAAGCGTAGAGCACAATATTTAATTAGCTTCTGAATTATCATAACTTGGAAATGCGGTACAAATCAAGCGTAAGCATTCAGTGCGACAGTGGGATGCGCGCAAAAGTACTTCACTTGTGACGTCATAAAGACCACGCCTTGAATGAAAAATCGGACATTTAAAAAAAATAATTAGGAATTGAATATAGAGAAAATAAAATTATTTTCTGGGGCCATGATTTTTTTTCCCCCTTTTTTGCTCTTTCTATCAATTTAAGTGACTAAAAGTAGTACTTTTAACAGAAGGAAGCAACCCCATTCAGTTTACTTCTATGTTTTCTATGTGAAAATTACGTAAATAGAAGTAAATAATGCATCTGACCGTAATCATTTTTGCCCGGAGTTTAATAAAATGTTAGACAAACACTGGCAGACTATTTAAGAGAAAATGATAATGGGAACAAGTTAAATGCATTACTTGTATGCGTTTCTTTCATTAATGTGAAATTACGTTTTTTCGATAATAAAACTAAAAAAATTATTTTCAAATAAAAAAAAGAACCGACTTCAAAAAACAAAGTGGAACTAAAAAATAAAATAAAAAATGGTCATACTTACACACAATTTCGTACCCAAACGTATAAATCAAATTTATTTTACGATTCCGGTACAAAAATCAACTAAATTAAACACCCAATTATAAAATAAACCCTAATTTTAATTACTGTACGATGAATTATTTTAATACCTTACTAATTATATACTATCTACGTAGTTTATGGGAGGCCCTGACTTTAAATTGTTATTAAAAATTAAGAGATCGTATATAATTAGTAAATTAATAAAATAATTCATCGTACAGTAATAAAAATCAGTGTTTATTTTATAGATGAGAGTTTACATGAAATACGCCGCCAGCTCAGTCAATTCCAGCCGAGGACTGCAGTTTCGTGCTTATTAGTATTCATCAGATCGGCATAGGAGTGACTGAGCCGGAGATGGAAAACCTCTTAAGGAAGCCAAGAGTGCCAAACAAACTGGTAACTGAATAAAATATGACAACGTGTATAAGTACAAATTGGGAATGAAAAAAGGTTAAAAAGCCAGCAAACAGCTGTTTCGGCACTCTAAAATACAAGTGCCATCATCAGTGCATTAAAAACGAAGACAGGTTCACCCGACTAAAACACAGTCGAGGTCAATGGTTTTCCTAACTATTTTATATCCACTATAATATTAAAATCTGTTCGCGTCCGTCTGTCTGTCTGTCTGTCTGTCTGATCGATGTTCTCGAAAACCACTGCGAATCAGGAGTCAAACGAGATACCGATCAATTCGAAATTTTCCAAAGAAAACAGTAGGACCAATCTCATAATTGTACGACTTTAATTAGCAGAGATATTAATTAAAACGTTAATTAACATAACGTTATTCAGGAATTTTTATTTCTTTCCTGTTGCCATTTTGCATATGGGTGAGCAAATAAAATTTTAAAAATTGTTTTAAAAAAGATTTTTTTGGCTGCAGTCCAAATCTTAAAACAACGTTTCCATCTAGAATTTCATTTTAAATCAGTTTAAAATTGGTTGTTCTATTCGGATATTTATCGTCTGTCCTTTCTTATTTTTTCATATTCAACGTTCTTAACTCTTTTCAGCATATGAAAAATTTTTCTTCAGTAATGTTTATTGATTGTAGTGTAAGTTTTATCATTCACCGGCCTCATATTTTGGTACATTTAGGATGTGCGACTAATTATGTTTATTTTGTTGGACTTTTTTCTATCACATGGGTGAGTTTTCGAATTGTAATAAATCTCTTTTTTCTTCCTGTTTCGATTTTTGCAACACAGTTTGTATCGTTAAAAGAACACGTTAAATTAAGATTGTTTGGATTTCTTTAAGTGAAACAGAGTTGAACAAAAAAGATTGTTTTTAAGATTTTAACTAAAGCTTAATTGGAATCTGATGACTTGATAATAAATTAATGCTTATTGGTATTTAATAAGTCTTGGTGCTTTAGTTTCACGTAATCAACAAAAAAGTGTGTGTCATTTTATGTAAAAAGCTGATTGTAATTGTACATAAATATTTCAGATATATTTTATCGGATTTAATTCAGTTTGAAGTGAGCACATATTATAGTTGAGAATGCATATATTTTCATCTTTTGTGCTAATTGAAAATACTCATAACTTGTATTGTATTGATAAATATGGTTAACGTTAAACAGGTTTTTGCCAAAAAATATGCTCTACTGGTGTTTTGCAAACCTTGCATTACGCGTAATTATTTACTCCTTAGCGCTTTAGAAACTGATGTCAGAATAATACAAAAACATCAATTGAACAGCTCTTTCATTTTTTAAGTAGTCCGTGCAACGCCGGGCACGCAGGCTAGTTTCACAATATTACGTGTCACGTAACTTGTGAAAAAAGTCACATTTCTCTTCACTTGACCCCGTTATAGATCAACACCGCACTAGAAACAGAGAATCTACTGTGATGTTATAAATATGAAAATCAAAATAATACTAGAGCAATATCACTAAATAAATTTCCTGTTTGCTTCAGAGGAGTCTTTATTCAAAATTTGCGATATGACTACTAATGATTAATGCAGGGAAAATATTTAGTAGGGTAGTTCCCCGATGCAAGATCCCCCCTAAAATGGAAAAATATCCCTCAAAACACACACACCCCTGCCCACATGGCGGCTCTCTTTAACACTGAGCAAAGAAAGTACCTTTGTTTTATGGCACTTTGTTTATGGATTCTGAAATTAAATGAAGTTTATTGTGTTTTGCCCATAACTTTTCTCTAAAGAACAAATATGGTGAAGTAAAGGTTTGGGAGCTAAGTTAAATCACTATTATTCATTAAAAAATCCGTGAAAATCGTTTCACTATGTGAGACGCGATGAATTTACAAACACCAAAGCGCAAGTATTGACTGTTAAAAAAATTTCCTGGAAATAACGGATAAAGTATCGGCAGCAAAGTTGCCGTAAATATTACGTTTCCGTTAAATTATTTTCCGTGACTTAACAGAAGTTCAATTTCTTATTTCTTCGTTTAGTTCTGTTCTTCCGTTTATAAATTTTCCGTGATTTATCGAAAATTACATTTTTCTTCTTTCCGTTGATCTATTTTTCCTTTTTTAAATTTTACGTTCATCTATTTTTCTGTTTTTAAATTCTTGTCTTTACAGAACTTTCGTTTCTTGATTTTTCGTTGCGCTTTTTTTTTTTTTTTTTTTGTTTCTCATTTTCACATATTTTATTGAAATTTCATTCTCGTTTTTCTATCCTATCTTTAAAATGATATATAATAGAAAATAGCTAACCATTCAAAAACTGTTATTTTTTTAAGTTGTATTTATTACTCAAATAATATATTTTAACTGAAAATTTTGCTTGATAACTTACCTACCACACAGCTCTTCTTCAAGCATCTATCACAAAATTTAACACCTTCAGATGAATAAAAATAATCGAAAAGTACCAACAACGAAATTAGTGGGTTTGAATATAACACCAATTTTTGATGCTCATACTAATCGATATTTCCTTCGACATCCCCTTGTACATATTCTAGCGTGGCATGGAAAAGCATACATGAAAAATAGAATATTTTTATTTGCAGAATGAGTCAAATAAAATACCATTAAAAACTGGTTGACTTTATCATGGAATAATATACCTGATGGAGAGTACCGCATACAAATTTACTGTGTTTAAAAAAAGAATCATTGACATACACATGAATAATTTTTGGCTCAGATGATGTATAACCCCTCCCCCCCCCCCACACACACACCCTCCCGGTGATTTCTGCATTTTTCGCTCATTGGATTAGCAACATAGATTTTTAGTGCATAATCATTATACTTAGGCTAAACATATCAATCAGTTCGTTTTACCAGGAATGTTTTTACAAGAAACTTGCAATAATCTCAAATAAGTGATTGGATGAGATCCTATTAAAATAAATTATGTAATTTATATTTATTATTATGAATGAAATCCCGAACGGAGTAATGAATGTTTCCAGATTTCTAAGTAGTCAAGAAAACTTATTCTTGTCAAAATTTTAATTGTATTTTCAAAGATTAACAATCTGCTATGCCTTTTCGAAAAAAATATAACAGCAAGAAATGCTTTTATTTAGAAATTTAAAATGTTTACTTTCAATCTGTCAAAAAAAAAGTATTTTTTTCTGGTTTGCTTGCACACCACGATAATCGCCGGTTGATACGAAATGTTGGCATTTAACGTTTTAGTGACTTTCAAGAATACAATGCGTTAGAGCAAAAACAATAACTTTATAATAATTCTATAAGCTCTAAATTAGCTACCATCGAAATTCTATCAAATGCATATTAACCGGAAAAACACATTTGTATATTAACATGTACAAAGATATTCAACAATACTTACATGTGACTAACGGTGCTAAATTTAAGTATCTCCATTGCATCTGGATACAAGTACTCCAATAGCCTTTATTTTAAATGGATAACACGAGATCCTAAAACTATTCTCACCGCTAGAACAAACAATATGACTAAAGAATAGAATTGTTCGAAGTATTGAGCAAAAAAATATACCGCAATAATATTCTAATACTGACTCGGTAAAACCCACGTCAAATCACCAGGGCGATCAAAACACATCTCCCTTTCTTAAAATGGCGCGAACATTTTTCCAAACCTAGAAAGCCCAAAGGCGAAAAAACAATTTCGACATACGAGTATATTACTCTCCAGACGTGAAATAGCAAGCTAACTATTTTGTCTACTACATCTGAGTTGATATTCTAAATAAGCTTTTAATTAACAAAATGTAACAGTACGATTTAATAATTACTATCAAAAGTGATGTTTATCATAACTTGAAGGATAACCAAAATACTAACAAAGTACAGCACAGTGGCAACCCTAGAAAGGGGGAAAATTCTGTTTTCGTTATTTCTTTTCGTGATATTTCCGTTGTTGTAAGGAAAAAATACGTTTTGAAGCATTACAGAAATATTCTGTTAAAATCAGTCAGAAAACTATCTGAACTTTCAGGTTTTTTTAACAGTGTGAAATTTGAAGAGTTCCCTAGATTTCTCCAGGATACCTCGTACCCGGACTTGAAGACCATTTGACGACCGGGAGAAGTACACCGTTTCAAACAGAAAAATAATTTTCCTAATCGGTTCGGGTGTCTTCCAGTAATCGTCGAGCATAATACATAAAAAATATTCCAACAAAGTCTGTTAATTAGTATTGCCAGAACTGTACGTTAAACAGACGGCGGGATGAAATTAAATCTAGAATACTTGTCAAACTTCAGAAATCGGACACCAGTTACGATATACAACCCAAATTCGAAATAATAGAATATCAGAACTATTTGAACAAAACTTGATCTTGAGACGGGAAAAATGAACGCATGAAAATTAAAAAGAGTAAAACTCGTTATTCATGAATGGGTAAATCAGTTTAAATAACTTTTAAGATAATATTTTAACAACTTATGGATGATTAACACATTGGAAAAATATGAGATTTTTGATATGGATCAAAAAATAGAATAATATATTCATTCAATGTGAATTTAAAAAAATAGCAAAAATATTTGCAGACCTATGAACCGACAGTTTGTCACAAGTATGGGACTTTGCGCCAGGATAATTTTACGCTTTTTAAAAGCCTTTTATTGCACAAAATGGGTCGTGAAGGTGATAAATAGGAAAAAAAACGAAGTTACGTATTGTATCATTTCTTAAAGTTAGAAAAAAACTATCCAACTCAATTCAAATGAACGTTTTACAATCTATGGTAAGTAAAATTTTAAGAGAATATAGAAGGACTAACCAACTACAAAGTAACCAAAGTAAACGAGGTGGAAAACTTGTAACTCCTGGCAGAGAAGAACCCAAATTAAAGTAAATCATCCAAAATAATTATTGGCAAATGCTTCTTACGTCCATAATTGTTGAAAAGAATGTATAGTTATCTTCTCCACGCCAACTACACGTGGAGACTGTTACAAAAACTGCAGTTTTAATTGCGGATCTGCATAGTAAGACCAAAGTTAAACGTGAGGAGAAAGGTGCACGACTCTCCTGGAGCAAAAAGAAGCTCACACAGAGCAACAAAGTTGAAAAAGTATTATATACAGTGAAGAACCTTTTTTTTTTTTTTGAAACATATGTGAACAAAAATAAGTGTTCCGATTTTACGTTTAAAAAGAGAAGCGTATGAAAAATCTTGTTTAAGACGTTCTCTCCAAGTCGACACATCTTTTTTGGTTTGTGGGTGCATGAGGGCTGCTGGAATTGGAAAATTATATGTATTCTAAAATAAAACAATGTGTGACTTCCGCTGTTAATCAATAATACTGCCTGATGCGTCATCTTAGGCACAGCAGTTGCTTATTTAGTGACATATTTTATATTTCAGCAAGATTCTACCTCGTGTCATGTCTCTAAATCGACTCATAGATTTTAAACAGAAAGTGGAATTTTGGTATTAAACTGGTCAAGCAACTTTACCAATCTTAATACGATCTAGAATTTGTGGTATCGTCAAATCTAAAGAAAGCGGTTCAAGACCTGGTGCCCGTCAACAAAATTGAGCTCGTTGCCGTATTGAAGAGGGTATGAAAAAAGTGTCAGAAACGATTAATGTAAACAGGCGGTAGAATCCGCGTGTGAAAGGATTAATGCATTGAATCCAGCAAAAAAATGACGCATTCTAGTATTGATATTGTTTTTTTTTTTTTTTTTGGAAGTGTTTCTCCCTCTTTAATTTGAATATTCTAATTTTTTGACTGAATGTAAGATCTCAACACTGAAAACTTTTGGATTATTCTGTCTAAGATTATTTTTAATTTAGTATATTTGAATTGAAATGCACACTTTAAGGTCTAAGAAAGGTGGCACGTTCATTTAAACACCTAATTTGCATTTATTTTTGGTTAAAATAAACTTTTTCCAAAAAGTGTGAAGTATTCTATTTTTTTGAATTTTGGGTTGTATTTATTAAGGAATATAAATTTAATCGTTGGAGGGGCGGGAGGGGATATTTTTTTGTTTCAATTCCTCTTGAATTGAACACTAAATATGTTTCAAAACTGAAATATTAAAAAAAAACAGAAAAAAAAATTTTTTTTAATGACTAAATGAAGTTATTTATTACGAAAAATTTTTTTATATTAAATTAATTAATTCAACTATTTTCGTAGCAAAAGTAATCTAATTTACTGATGTGCTACATGAGTAATAAATACATTAGCAAGACTATAGTTATAATTAACAGTCGGCACCGTGAAAATCAAACATCCCGATGCGTGAGAATTAAATATTGTTCGAGACAAGATTACTGTGTCGAAAAAATGCACCGTTCGCGCCAAAACCACGTGACCTGTGACGTATAGCACAGCTGACGAAAGCTGGTCTACTTAGCCACAAAGTATGAAATTTAAGTTTCTTAGATTTCTGCGGGACCCCTAATCAGATCCAGACAAAATTCACATGGGACCATCTGGAAAGTATACCCTTTCAAACAAAAAAAGAATTTTTCAACTCGGTCCAGTATTCTTGGAGTAATACAGAAACATACATAAAAATCCGCAAGACGAAATCATAACCTCCTCTTTTGAAGTCGGTTAATTAATTTGCTATAACTTTAGAAAGTTATAAATATCTCCCACTTTTTAGACTCTAACGCATAAGTTCTTTAAATTCCACATTACTCATAAATTTTCTTTTTGATCTAATTATTTTTATTTATTTCATGTGTCGATTTTTTTTTTCTTTTTTTTTACAGTTAGTATATTGATTTTCATAGTTTTCATTGTATCAAAATATACACTAAGTTTTTTGTCAAAGTTTTGTTCCTAATTTCATTTATGTATAATATTATTGATAAATATCACTTCCAAGGTACAGTTTCCATCTTTTTTTTTTAATGATAAAATAGCTTTAAGCAACTAAATAAAAGCATTAACCGTGATCACTAATGCCTGGTTTTTTAAGACTTTTTGTAGGGAACTAAGATAGATGTATTTATTTATTTTAGAGACATTTTTTGAGAAAGGGTGGAGCGGCGGGGAATTATAAATTAGTTTGAATTTATTTTAAATCTCACTAAGAAACTAAATATTGCGAAAGTTTAATTTCAGTCGAGTTTATTTCTTGTTTTCAATAAATAGAACTGAGAACTAATTTTTCTTTATCTAGAATTATGAATTCATTTTTAATGGCTGTGCTGAAGGCATTAGAAATATATTTTTAGTTTTTTTTTTTTTTCTTAATAGCAGCGATTATGTTCTTGATTAGAAGTAATATTAACTTTACTTTTTAAAATTATTTTTTTTAACATTCTAACTTGAATTCACAGTATCTCTTTTCTACAAATAATGTCTTCCGCTTTCCTCTTTATAGTACTGTCATGAGACATATTTCAAAAACTTCTGTTGTACATTTTCCAAAATTTTTGAAATTTCAATCGAATTCTGTGTTTGTAAAAAAGGATTTACTTACTGGAAGAAATTTGTCTTTCCTATAACTTGTCATTTTTCATCATTTCACAGAACGTCTTTTTTGAAGTAACATTACTTCGAAAGTGGGTTTTGTGGAACGTATTTTCAGCAACTTGTACGAAAATGGGAACGTAAAATATATATTTAGAAGATTTATTTAGATTTAAATGTAGTAAACTCAATAAATGGAAAAATTCTTAGATTTAATGACTACAAACGAGTTTAAACTGTCTCAGGTTTTGTGTAAACTTTTATTTTCGAAAAGCATAAGGAAAGAACGATTAAAGATAAAAAAAAAACATATTAATAATAAAAATGTATTTGAATTTGGAAATTATGAATTCAAATTATGTGTTTCGCAATCAAGAGTTGCTACAGGACCCTACTCATTGATTACTACCCTACTCACTTGTTTCAAGAAACGGCTACTGTCCTCCCAAGCCCATCCATCCTCTTGAGCGTTTACGCGTGTATAGTTGTTCATGTTTATGTGTAGGCTTTTGTGTGTGCGTAGACCTGTGTGTATGCACGTTGGCCTGTGCGTATGTATGTAAAAGCGCGTGTGTGTATGTGTGTGATTGTGTATGTGTATGAGCGTGCGTGTGTGTAGGACATGGACGCTACCGACCACGAGAAGTGGCTATCAAGGAACAGTCGCCCCTGCAGAGGACTAAGTTTATGAGAAACTTTTCTACAAGTCAATTAAGATTTATGAGTAAAGGCATTTTTTTATGACATTCATTCGAGGAATGTTTTTAACATCTACAGATATCACACTTTCCGAAAGCGAGATTTCATTAATTACACAGAAGTTTAATGAAGCAGCGAGTTACCACTCTTAAGCCAGGGGCCTGACAGCCCGGATATACCGTTCAAAGACTGCAGTTTCCTCCTTGTTATGGACTCATTGGTCTTTCAGTTATCAGATTCCCCATTTAATTTTTCTGCCTCATCAGTTGTGTCAAAAGAAAATCTTTCGACATTTTTGAACTTTTCTTTTTTACTTTCAATACTGTATTGTGCTTTCTTCGTATAAAACTCTTTTTCCAGGAGTTTCACTTGAAATAATAGTTTATACGCATTTTATTATCTTTCTTCATTGCTCAACCTTTTGTCTCTTCGGTTTTTGGATATCCTCTGAAACTCTAAGAACCTAAGAAAACACTAATTGCTACCCTAGAGCAAGGGTGCTCTTTTTTATCAGTTTTATCTATAATTTACAGATTATTATGATCTACTACGAATCAGAAGATTAGTTTCAAATTTATCTCTCATGGAATCGTCAGAAACTGTGTCTATTTGCGCCTCATGCGGTTTAATTCGATTTTTTTTATGAGGTAAAATGCCTGTAAAGTGTACAAGCAGCAAGTTGAAAACTCTTAAGTCTTAAAATACAGTTGCAAAACCATCTCTTTTGAATCAGAATTCAAGATGGGGCACAGTGTGACAGTCTCGCCCTGCAACAAATACGACTGTCTCACTGTACCCCACTCCGTCTTTTTCTTCTAATTTAACATTTTAAGGAGTTATTTTAAAGCATATCCTGAATTTTTTGAATGATTGTTCGCAATATAGGTAAAAGAATGAAAGCTTTTTTTAATTAAAAGAAAATGTGATAAGTCCATGCATACGAGAGTCAAAAAAAATAAAAAAATGCTTGCCTCAATAAGAAACATAACGATCATTTGATTGCAAACACATAAGCAACAACTTCATATCCCAGATTCTACTCAGCCAAATGCTGCAGATTCTTGAGTACCTAGCATCGTTTGCTGATTATAATAAAAAATTCCAAAAAATAGCGTTGTCTCATTGTACCCCATGCCTCACTGTGCCCCACCTCCCCTATACCGGGTGTCTCAAAACGATCGCATAAACTCTACAGAGCTAGATTCATCGTTGGGTATACATAAAAACTGCCCACAGAAACGTTCCTATACGATCCATAATTTACGAAAAAAATACGAAAAACGAAATATGACGTCACTGCCTGCAAGGAATTGTTCTTTATTGGACATATCAACAGCAGTATTTGCGAGACAATACTGTTTAAAAGTCTACGTAATGTACGTATACTGATGTTGGTAAGTTCAATAAAGTGTTTTTACTTGCAGTGGCAGTGACGTCATACTTTATTTTTCGTAGTTTTTTTCGTAAACTATGTATCGTACAGGAACGCTTCTTTTGGCAATTTTTATGCACTTCCAACGAGGAATCTAGCTGTGCAGAGTTTATACGGTCTTTTTGGGACACCCTGTATGTAAATATGTACATTCATTTCAAATCACATGCATAAACTTCCTTTTAAAATAAATGTGTATTTTGTGAACGTCTTTGTTTGCATAATAAACTATATTATTGTTAAAACTATGATGCAATATTAAAGTTTATTGAGCAAACTATTTGATTGAGACATTACGCTGATCAGTCGAAAGTATTTCATATAATATTTCCTCCTCTTTGTTAAGTCAAGCACTAATTACTCCGTTGCTCTTTTGACGGAGGTTACGATTGCCTAATGCAACAGGGAATACCACTCAGGACCTTTAACTGGCTTATATGTTATGGGAAATGAATAAGGTGATTTAAAATGTATTTCAACCCCGTTTATTTTCGATAAGAACAGTGATGAACAGTTTGCAGTTGAATCTGCAACTGTTATTTTCAATCATCGTAATTTTCATTAGAAGTATGTCACTAAGTAAATAGCATTGATAAATCAGTCAGAACTAATTGAGTTCATTGTTTTTCTAAGAATTAAAAGACCTCATAACAGCTGCTGCGTGAATTAGCAAGAATATTATGCAAAAACATCGTTATTCTAACTGAAAATATTTCTGTAGAATATCTCATTATTTATACGCCTCTGATTCTTTGCTCTTTTTGGTCAAGTGTATGGAAAACTTTATATTTTTTTATCAAAATACTCTTTTATGTTTTTTAACATTACGTTTATAATTTATCCACAAGCGTAGATAATTAGTAAAAAGTTATTCATAAGCATGTAGTACCAAAACCAGGTTTAATACACTGATGCAGCAAAGCGAACTGAAGCTTCATCACCTAATTATAAACTACAAAATTAGCAGAATATAACCACGTCCCAAAAACTGTGGTACACTGATACACAGTGTACTACTTTCATGCTGTTATATTGCGATAAGAGATTGTGGTGGCTTGACCAGTAGGGCTTCGGACTTGTAACCGAAAGGTCCCAGGTTCGTTCCCACTTGTCCCGGCCGGTCGGAGATCATCCATGTTCGATAATGGTGTGGACAAGTTAATTATGTCGTGGTTACTAAGTACTCCAAGTGAATCAATACCCAGGGGCGGACTGGCCCGCTGGCAAATGCGCCCTCAAGTCCAAACACCTTTTTTTATTAAAAAAATGTTTTTTTAATTTATTTTCTTTTCTTTTTAAATATTTTGGACAATTTAGTTCTTTTCCCCCGTTCACAACCCTGTGCGATTTCCTTTTTTTTTTTTTTTTCAACTCGTAAACCGGCGTACCAACGTTTTTTTTTTTTTTTTTTTTTTTTTTTTGCGCCCTTTCAAGGCCAAGGTAGACGCCCTCTTGCGGGACTCAATCCGCCCCTGTCAAAATCTCTGGAGATTCTGAACCACTGATTGTTCGACTTCTTGTCTAGATCAAAAATCAAAACTGTCTTCATGGCCATCTAACCGGTTAAACCACAAAATGTGGTAGGTACGAGGAACCTTGTAGTGTGAAATTATGCTTCGATATACCACTGAAGGTGCTCTTCTTGACTCTAGTACATGACTGTATGAGGTAGGAGGGGATTACAGTGGCAATCCTGCTAAACCTCGGTAACTCAACATAACATGTAGAACAGAGCGGACGGTGACTTAAGCAGATATCCACTAATCGGAGTTACATGCTACATATTTAAAAAAAAATACAGTATATTGCAGTACAATACGGAGTAGGGAACAAAAACTCTCCTAACAGTAAATGGGAGAGGAATAGAAAATAAAAAGTGGTGTTAAAAAATCAGACTATTCCATTTTTTTTTTTTTTTTTTTTTTTTTGACAAAGTAAATATTTTCAAGTTTAGATGTTTAAAAGCTTTCAAAGCTTTTGATTTTGAAGTTTTTAGAGGAAATGACCACGCATCATTTAATAGCGTATAATAACAGTCGACTTTTTCAGGTTTTGCTTAAAGAACCATCTGCAACATATTTTAACTGTAAAGCTAAAATCTTTATGTACAACCCGTCTTGTTAAAGGTGTTTAGGTTAACATTTTACTTATTTTTTTTCACACATTTACAATCTGAAAAAATGCTTATTGTACAGGATAATGAAGTTCAATGGGTATAATGACAAGGCAGAGAAAGTATGCTTCAAATTCATACTAAATCTTTAATACACTAGCTGCGTTGCCCGACTTTGCACGGTCTACCTCGAAAATAAAAGTTACGTTAAGTAACGCGTGTTCAACAATTAAGCTTAAATAATAGAAGAAAAAAAATACCGAAAATTTCCCGTCAAAATAATAATTCTTAAATTTCGGTAACGGCCAATCTTAAAGTCCCAAATAAATTAAGCTCAACACTCAATAATTACAGCTAAAATCCTTGATTATCTTCTGCTGGTAGTACAAGAAAGAAAAAAGAAAGATAGTCAAAAAATAATTAACCCCCCTGTGTTCTTTTTCAGATGCCCAAGTATCTCCCTGCCAAATTTTGTCCAGATCCGACGAAATATGTGGATTTGAGTAAGGAACATACACACATATATACATACACATATCGTCGATTCAGAGCCACAGTAAAATATCTTAGTTTTATTTCTGGGATTAGATATTTTGCTGTTGCTTTGAAGTGACGATATCTTTGTTTTATTTATATATATTTAAGTTATGTCTAGTAATTATTTTCCTTCTGTTTTAAACAGACACTAGGAACTCTGCAGAAAATTTTTAATAAGTGCTTATCCAATATCTGCTATTCGTTCCAGACTTTCTTAAAATGTTTCCGTTGCTTTTCTTCCTTGTGTTAAAAAGCCACTTATTTTTCTAATTTTCTTTCATTTGTACTAGAAATTCATTATTTCAATACAAGTCACTTCAATTCGAAGATTTTTTTCTGAATTTTCACATCCTTTGCTGTTGACCTTTTTTTTTTCCTGCTCGATATAATTAAATAATAAGTTATTTTTAAAGCATTTTTTTTTATGTTGTTGTTTCTTAATTAATAACCGGAACATAAAAAAATGATAAAATTCATATACAAACATCAAACTCTCAGAAAAGAATGAATTAAACAGATCCCTTCCAAATAATTCGTAAGAAAATGTTTATTAATAGGTTTCCAAAAAAATGGACTTATCTAATTACATTTACGTCTTTTTTACTGAACTGTTTTTCTTGAACATACTTTTGTGAAATAACAATCATTTTTATAAAAAAAAAAAGTTTTTGCATTGTGCCGTCTTTAAGCATTCTTTTTTTTTTTTTTTTTTTTTTTTTTTTTTGCCATCACATCAAAACCTAAAAAAAAGTTTAATATCCTGTCGCTTTGTTTATACTTATTTTCTTTGGTAAAAAAATGTCATTTTATTGCATTTCGGAAATTTTTTCTTCCTTTTTTTCTCTCTCTTTTTAGCCTACTTTCCCAGTAAAAATCAGAGAAAGAAGAAAAAAAGCATGAAAGAAGGCTTAATAAATCTTTAAAATATCCCGAAAAACAAAAAAAGGCCAAAAATAAATAAAATAGTTAGATAAATATTGAAAAATTAAAAATTGGAAAGTAGGGTATTGAGATGGGGAAAAATGTCTGCGTTCTGTCTGTCGGTCTGCCTATCTGCCCCCCCCCCCTAATAACTTTTGAATGAATAGTCCGATTCGAACAATTTTTTTTTGTTAGAAAGATCTCGACGAGGAAATCTCTTTTTTTTTATTTGAACAATTTTTCGTTCAATTTTGAACAGTTCAAAAAACTTAACATTAGCGCCTACGGCGAAATTCAAATCAAAAATAAATCTTGAACTTAGAAGCGAAGTGGCTCCAAACAAACTTTGTAGGGAAAAGCTTTTGATGGAAAACATGTATAGAAAATATCTTTTTGATTTGAACAAGTTTTCATTCAATTTTGAACAGTTCAAATCTCTTAACATTAGCGCTTAAGGGGAAACTTAAAGTCAATATAAATTCCGAACTTAAAGGCAGATTTACTTCAAACAAATTTTGTTGGAAACAGCTCTTGACGACCTACTTCCGACTCCGACTCTGAGAATTTAGGGGTACCTGACTCCGACTCTGACTCCTGTGCCCGACAATTAATCGGACTCAGGCTCCCCGACTTCGACTCTGACTTCGTAGCTTTTGCAAACATTTATACACAGATGACCAATGACTGACTCCGATTCTTGGATATTCGACTCCGACTTTTTTATCCCAAAATGCGATTGACTCCGACTCCGCTGCTGTGATTTTAACTGTGAAATAATTATTGTTGATACGACTTGTTTTTATTTTCACGCTAAAGTTTTAATTTAGGTATTCAGTTTTCGGCGAATAAACTCGAAGTCATTTATGTTAAAAATATGCGCAGACGATTTTTTTTTTTTTTTTTTTTTTTTTTTTTTTTGACAATTAAAATTATTCCTTTAAGTTCACATTTTATTGTTTTGATTTATTTTGGTAGGTGCATTAATTCGTTTAAAAAAATTTTTTTGGCAACAGGGGAAAAAGAAACAATTTTTTTTAATATGATGTATTTATTTTAATGAACTTATTATTATTTTTTTTTCGTTTTGAAAGCTGTTAAAGATTTTTTTTAATGGAAAGAAGTGTATTAGCTGCTTTGTTTAAAAGGTGCTGCTATTTTATTTGTTCGTTTTTTTTAAAGAAAAGTAAGGAATATTTTATTCCTAGAAATCAGCTTAAAATATTTAAAAAATATGTTTGAAAAAATTTGCGATTTTAGCTATTTTTGAGAATATTGATCAGGTACTACACTGTAACAAATTTCGGAAACGTTTCTGGGTATATCGGAAACGTTTCCGAAATAATAAGAATCCTTCATCCAATAGCGAACTTCTCATTATTCAGAAAGCTTTCTGTTATTTCAAAAAATCTAGAAGCGGGAGTGGGGCGCAAAGCTTCGAAACGTATTTGATCCTTCCAACACTGGCGCCAGTGAGTCGGAAATAACGAGAGCTTATTTGTTTCCTTATCTATGGTTGCTGCAGTCAGCAACTGTTTAGCATTGGATTACTTGTTATTTCATGTCTGGAGAGTAGTAAATTGTGTCGAAACTAATTTTACGCCTTTGCATTTTGGGCTGCCCTTGATTTTTTAGGCGATGTACGCAGCCATTAAGTTAGTTAATAACAATTTGCTTCTTTACAATTTCCGGTGCGACCATGATTACATATATATTGTGTTCAAGCGTGAATAGTTTCAACACCCGTTTTTATACTTAATGAAACGAAACCCTTTGGATTACTTATCCATTTGTAATGGAGGTACTTAGATTTTCTTCCGCTCATGTTCACTTGTAAGTATTATGAATATTTTAAAGCATGTTGTTATATACATTTATAATTTTGTTGATTTGCATTTGACGAGGCTCCAATTGTAACTGCTTTTTGTTTATCGAATTAATTTAAAATTATCCTACATACCTATGTGCGCAGTGTACTATTTGTTGTAACCAATTGAAACTGATTAATTACGCAAAAGAAATAAGATTCATATTTGAAAAGCAATCACAGAAAAGTTATTTCGAAATACTTGGATATACATACATTGGTTCAAAAAAAAAATCAATTGTTTAATTCATTAAAAATACAGTAATGCAAATGTTTTCTAGTATTGTAATATGCTTCACAAAAAATGTGCCAGTATTATTTATCTTTTTTTTTATTATAATTTATTCATTTACTAGAGGACCCGACAGACGTTGTTCTGTTCAAAATTTGTAAGTTGAAAAGTTAAACTTCAATAAACTATCAAATGTTTGAATCGTTTTGTTGAAAAAAAAAATAATAAGTAAAAAGAAAATGTTTTAAGCTGCTTGGTGTCAGAATGCGTACATTTATTACAACTTGATTTATCTAATACCCACTGGGCAGTTGTTTTATTAACTATTTTTTCTCCCGTGCTTGATGATTTGTTCCTTCAGCCATACTCAAAGGACAAGAACCGTCCTCAGATATTAAGTGTAAAAAACTAACTACCCATTTAGAACCAACGGAAAATCCCGCTGCAACATCCCCCATATGAAAAAGAATAAAACAGTCGAAAGGATATCGTTTAAAAAAATGATAAAGGTAAAAGCAGTTCTTTGAATAAGCGAAAATCACCCCTCCCCCTCCCCCCCCCTCCCCCGATGTAAAATAAATACATTCTTCAATCAAAGTGACGAAACACTCTTTAAAAACGAAAAACAATTCTTTGCAATTCGAAATATTTCGCCAAATAAACAAAAAATACAATAAATTACATTAACAGTAGCTTCAAAATGTAAACAAATGATCACCCAACTCTTTTGTTTAAAGCCAAAGTCGCCAAGCCACCACGTTACTGTAATCCAGCGGATCAGTGAGCGAAGCTAACTCCGACCGATTAGCGGTCCGATCTTTTGCACGAAAACTTTTAAAACTTCAAATATTGCCTGATTTGTTCTTTCCACCAAAGGTAAAGATCTTCCACTACACTGATCTTTTGTGTACAGAACTACGGTGTTGCAATTTATCTGGACGAAAAAAAAAATTTGTTTCGTCTTTAAATTCCATCATCTTTTCCTTTTAGGATTATCAAACTAATCAGTTTATTGTTAAAGTATTCTTGACATTGGTGCCAAAACTCAGATGGATTTGAGCCGAGAAACAAATGTTGCTGGGCACGATACTTTCTCATCATTTGGTTAGGAAAACCTAAAGCACCTATTCGGTCACATGGTTCAACTACGACGACAGAGCACACGTTTTGGGTGAACTTTAATTTATCAGTACTTTACTTTAAAATATATCTCGGGACCTAAAATCGTTCCTTTCAAGTAATGAAGGCTTCACCCATACACACTCTCTCTACGTTTTATCTATTCTTAATTGACATATCATAGTAGGAAATTTCATTACAAAAAGCAGAACTGGCTTTCTTATTGTCCTTTGGCAACCGGTTAAATATTTATTTCAGTTCTCGCTCAACATTAGATTCAAATAAATATTAATCATTTGGGAGATATTGCCATCCAATGTTTTAATTAATTAATTAACAAAAACGTTTCCGATTCGATCCATCGCGCTTCAAAACCATGCTTGCCACAATTCGACTACACACAAAAAATTTGATCAAAATCGGTAAAGCCATTTAAAAGTATTCTGGTGACAAACGTACGCACAGAAGATTTTTATATATTAAGATTTAAAAATATTTATATCATTAGAAAATGGCCCAGTTATCTATTAGTAAGCAACATAGTTATGCAATTAATTCATGTGCTTATTCATTTTGTTAAATGTGGTTGACAATAAAAAATTCCTTGACATTAGTTGTTCGTTAAATACCATTTCCTTCGTGGATATACTAGTTTAATATAGGATAGTCAGGAGGAATGAGTCAGTGGCAAAAACGGAACAGCTGCATTTACAAGCCGAAATAAAAAGAAATATTATTTCATGTCATTGTTTTAAAAGTGATGCTTTTTTAAATACTATGTTATTATTATACAATATACGTATGGGGAGAAGACGAGGGGCGTTCACCACGCAGACTGCCATTGACATTTTCAGGGATTGCTTTTTTTAAAAGGGGGGCGCTTTATAGCATTTTATGGGTTCACCATCACTCTTATGGTGTGGGGGGGGAATCTCGTATATATGAAATGGAGTAATCATGCAATCGAATTCAATGTTTTAATAAATAAAATATATAATGCATTTTGCGCACATTGTAAAAATAAAATCAGTAACCTATTTTGATTAAGTATTTATATTTGTGACGAACTGGAAAAGGGCAAGAACAGAAGAATCAACCCGAATGGTTCCAACAGGAGGACTTGGTGTCATATTTAAATTCACCAATTTCTCTGTTGCACTTTTCGGTACACTTTGTTCGTCAGAGAAATAGACTTGACGGGAAGGGAAGGTAAGTTCTGTCAAATTTTATCCGAAAATAAAAACTATCAAGTTTGATACAAGATATGTTTTTAAGTTCTGCATTAAAAATACAATATGTTGATAATTTTGTCTTGAAAATATTGAGAGAAAAACTGAAGTTTAAGATTGTTTAACAAAAAATCCCACTTTTGAGAAAGGACCCCCCCCCCCCTCCCCTGACGATTTTGTGATTAGGAATGAAACTACTATATTATTTCATAAATTTTCAAAAATTTATAACTGTGCGTATGTTATGCTGTTAACCATGCTATTTGTCATTAGAAATTCAGAAAAGAAAAAAAAATCCACGAATGATTCTAAAATTGCTTGTTTCATCGCTGTTAGATATGAAAGAACTGAAACTGATATGGTATGCAATACTATAGTGAAGAATTATATTTTAGAAAAAATCACGGAAAAAGGATTCTGAAAGTCTCGGAAACGTTTTTGAAAATTGTTTGGAGAGTTCCGAAATACTCGGAAACGTTTTCGAAACTTTCAGAAGCCACAGCTGCACAGAATACTCAGAAACATTTCTGGAAATTACGGAAAGAGGATTCCGAAATACTCAGAAACGTTTCTGAAAATTACAGAAAAAGTATTTCAAAATCCCAATTCCCGTTTTATCTCAAAAGCAAAGCAAAGAATAAAAATTGAAAATTATTTTAAAAGCCTTGTTTAAAATAATTACAAACATTTATTTGTTAACAAACATAAGAATGGCAGCAGTTAAAAAGTTTAAATCATCAAGGTTTCTGGAGATTTTCCAACAATTGGGTAGTTTCCAAAATTTTAAAAGTATTTTTTTCTGAAAGAGCATGCTTAAAAATATAGGATCTGACCATTTTTTTTAAATAATTTGTTCAAATTTAATATTAAAAAAAAATACTTAAATCAGTGCGCTTTCATTGTTTACGTTTGTGTCGTGTGACATCACAAATGATGAAATGCCATTCAGTGTTGCCTTTCACGGAGAAAAATATTTAATTCGCATCTTTACTCACGTGTATTGGCAACGATATGGTTGATAGCAAGCGTAGAGCGCAATATTTAATTCGCTTCTTTATTATCATAACATGGAAAAGTGGTAGAATGATGCGTCAAATTGCATCATTTGTGACGTCATAAAGACCATACCTTGTTTTCAAAATCGGACATTTTAAAAAATTAATTAAAAAATAACTGTTGGGAAAATAAAAGTATTTTCTTGGTCCATGCTATTTTTTTTACTCATTCTATCAATTTTAGTGACTAAAAGTAGTACTTTTGACTGAAGGAAACAACCCCATTGAAACCACGCGAAATACGCAGACGACAGTCTATTGTGATTTATCTTTCTTATCGTTTCAATTATAAAGTTTTTTTTTCACAAAAAAAAAAAAAAAAAAAAACAGCCGCCCCATGGAGCGATTGGCGCTAAAATTGAACCAATGCATGTTTGTATATAGAGTAATATTTATTCCAAATTCCATCCAAAACGTAACATTACTTCTTGAGATATGATTCTCACAATGGAAAAAAAGAACGTTCGATTGCGTCACCCCCTTTTCAGATATAGACGCCAAAATAGAATCAGCTCTTGTACTCTTTAAGGGCTACTTATCGATAAATTTTTGTTTGGTTCCGTTCATTATTTCTTGAGATGCAGCAGTCACAATTGACGACAAAAAACGTTCTATAACGCAACCCCCATTTGAGCTATTGACACCAAAATTTAATCAGCACCTGTACCTGTTAGAGGCAACATATAGAATAAATTTTGTTTGATTCCGCCAGTTACTTCTTGGGGAATAGCTGCACACGTAACTTAAGAAACCTCCCATTGCTCCACCCCGCCCTCCTTGGAGGAATTCGCGCCAAAAACCAATGGGCACAACTTCACATAGAGGCACATATGTGTTACAAATTTCGTCCGATTTCATGTGGTAGTTTTTGCTGTAGCAGGTCTTTACTCCCTCCATATTATCTCTTCTCAAAAAGTTAAATCACTTGTTCTCGCTAAGTTATTAGAGTTGGCGCTTTTCTCAAAATGTAGGCAGATTTTATGACTTTATATCTTTAAAACACTGTTCGTTGAAAAATCGCGAAATTTTCAGTTCGTGAAATCAAACGACGACGACTTCATTTTCGCAAAAATTCTGTCTTGCGAAAATAAGTGCTTTTAAGTTGTCCAAGTTTTGAGTTTAAAATCTATAATACTATTTCTGTTACGTTTTTAATTTTTTTTATCGTTTTATGAACATATGGTACTGCGTAATATTAATAGCAATATTAGAAAAGTTCATATAATTTATCTGTTAAAGAAGAAATAAGCTCATATGAGAAGGTATAGAATTAACTGTAGGAATTTCCACTCCTTTTCTCTTAGCTACGGCTAGGTCACGATTAACAAGTTATAGTTATGATTTTAAAAAAAAAACGCTTAGTAAGTTAAATAGAGCGAAGCTCATTAACTATTATGAATCAAGAAATATGACTGTATCACCTGCGTTTTATTAAGGAAAAAGAGGTAAATGAAAAATGACATGTTTTTCATACACCGTTTTGTTCGACTCTTTCATTAAAAATTCAAGAAAAAAAATCTCGAAATAAATTATTAACTTGTCAACGGCGCCAAGTGTTTCTGCTTGATATGGAGATGCATTAAATATTCACAAAAAATAATATATCGTGTTCTTTAATTAATTAATGTTTTTTTTTAATCAAGCGTTATTTCTAAAGATTTCTAAAGCGTATATGTTTAAGAATTTTATATCACTGAATAT
Source organism: Uloborus diversus (assembly GCF_026930045.1). NCBI lineage: Eukaryota > Metazoa > Arthropoda > Arachnida > Araneae > Uloboridae > Uloborus > Uloborus diversus. The sequence continues at coordinate 49,856,354 of NC_072736.1, forward strand.
TAAATAGAAAGCTTCTGCTCCTGAATTACGTTTTAAAAATTAATTTCCCGAAGATAGCTGAGTCATTTATACAAAGTAAATGTAATATGCATTTTTGAGAGGATTTTTTTCTTCATCTCGAGTAAGAAAAAAATGCTAACTTAGTCGTTATTGTAAATTAAGGCTTGCTGAAAAATACTTCTGTGTCTTAGATTTTGGGCACAGTATGTAGACTTTTCTTTCGTTCTGCTTAAAATTCTTATCTAAGGTGGCTGTTTAAATGTAACCTGACACAATTTACACACATTACATCTACTTATATATATTAACGACACATCGGGTGTCACTGTGTTCCGCATTTCACTTAATTATATACATTAATTTTTATAGCAACTACAAAAAAAAAAAGGAGGGGAGGATATTTCACAAACATTCATTTAAAAATTGTTTTTGTGTATTTATACACATTCACACCTAATAACTTTCCAGAAAAAAGGAAAATATTGACAGCTACTCTTTATAACTGTTTAGATATGATATTTTTAATATGGTTGTCACAGGTTGATTACATATTTTTCCATTGACTTTTCCTGAATTACGTTTTAAAAACATAATTTGCCGAAGATAGCTGAGTCATTTACAAAAAGTAAATACACTATGAAATTTTGAGAGGATTTTTTTTTTCTTTTTTCTCATACCAAGTAAGGAAAAAAAAAAGCTAAAAGTTTGATCCTGTGCATTATTTATAGTCATTGGGAATGCTAATCTAAGAGGAAATTGTTCACGTTTGAATTTAAAAGGTACAAAGGTACGTTACTATCCGATAAAATAAGTGGTATACGAGGATAAGTATCAGTATTATTATTAGCATTTTTTTAAATACAATAATATTTTTCTCCACTTTTATTACTATCAGTGTTATTTCAACTCTTTTTCTCCAGTAAAGTGCATGATTATACCGGAAATATGTTTGGAAACCGAACATTTTGCAATTCGCGGTTAACGGCGTGCGTTTGCGCGCCTAATCCTATCGGCAGCATTTCTGACCGATCAGAGTTTAAATCTTTCATCTAAAGACTCCCAAGTCCACTGCTCTCTTCTTTGGAAATTATATTCAAATGATCGAAAACACTCATTCTAAAATCTAAATTCTAACGCTAGAAGCGAGTCTGCAGCATTTGTAAACAACGATCGTACGTAAACAAAGCAGATTGTTGCCGATCGAGAGAAAGAAATAAAGCCTCGTTTTGCGCTGCGATATATCACTCTTCAAATATCGATATTTTCGATATATGGATACATTCTTAGGGGGTTGGGGAGGGGTGCAAAGGTTATAGTTCAGAGCATATTATATCGTAAAACAACAAAAAAACATTTCCAAATGTAATAAATACAATTATTTCTCTAATTCAAAACTTTTCTGGAGGGAGGGAGGAGGGCTTGCAAATGGTATAGTTCAATGCATGACAAAAGCGTTTGCAACGAAAAGGTTTTAAATATTGAATTCAATATTTTGTTTACATCTTTCAATTTGAGCAGTCTCAATATTTTGAATGTATTTTGAACTATATTTTGTATTGGCGTCTTAAATACTAGTTTATTTTTAATCATTTAATGCTCTTGCTGTAAGACTTTTTACTTCTTAGTTGAATAACATGAAGTAAAATACTAATAATAAATCTTTAAAGAATGCAGCTATAAATTTTGGAAACTAACACACCATACACTCACTAAGCACACAAAACTATGAAATATACCTTTAATTTATGTGACACTAGCTGCATTACCTGACGTTGCACGGTCTACCTAGAAAATGAAAGTTTCGTCTAGTGACTCATGTTTAACAATCAAGTTTAAAAAAGAAGGAAAAAATAGCACAAACATTTCCCGTCAATATGTAGAAAGCACAATTTTATGACTCAAAATTTAAATTTAGACATCATTGAATTTTTTCTTAATCATTCTGGATTTTCTGGCGAAACCCCCCAAAGTGGTCCTTATAAACCCCATTTTGATGAAAAAAAAACTTATGTGAATCCTGAGCATCAAAGGACCGCAGCGCCATGTTTGGAAAATAATCCGATGAAAACTGGATTTGCATAAGGAAAATCCCTCGTACAGTATTCGAACTGTCCCCCTTTCCTCACAGTCAGGCGAAAATCGCTATGACAATTCCTGACCATTAAAGAACCGCTGTGCCGAATTTGGCAAAGATCCGACGAAAACTGTGGAATTGTATAAAGAAATCCCCTGTGGGAGGGAGGGAAGGTGGCCCCCATTGCGAACGAAAACTACCCTAAATGTATTCTTGAGCATCACAGGACCTGTCTGCAAAATGTTTGCAAAAATCCGACGTAAACTAGATTTGCATAAGGAAAACCTCCGTGGGGAGTTTTATCCTCCCTCCCCTTAGCGAAAAGCTCCCTATGAAAATTCCTAAGCATCAAAGAACCGCAGTGCCAAATTTGGCAAACAATCGACGAAAACTGTGGATTTGTAAAATGAAACCCCCGGTGGGAGGGGGAGGGGGCTTCGATTGCGAACGAAAACTGCCCCATGTGAATCCTTGAGCATCAAAGGACTTCTCTGCCATATTTGGCAAAAATCTGACGTAAACTGTGAATATGAATCAATAATAACATTTAAAAATATATAATACGTTTAAAACTATTGTTTTTTTAACGATACAAACATTTTAATATTGATTTTAAAAATGCAATTATTTTTTCTTCAGCAGATCCAATCCAAAATCCATATTATTAAGTAACAATTATCTTATCAATGTCATTATTTCACAAGCAATTTAACCGAAAAACAAATAAGAAAATTTTTCCACTTTATCAATTCTGGAATTTGATGACGACTCTTAAACTGAAGTCAAAATATCTCAAACAAAAGAGCTGTAATAAACTATCGAAGTAACGTAAAACCGTAAGTATGCTCGGATTCGCTTTGCTATGATAATTACGTCTTCAAATCCGTTAATGCATAACCCCATACATAAAAACCCTATTTTCGCGCATGCATCCCAGAAGTTCCGTCAACTCGTATGTGCCGCTTGTCTGGCGATATTAGGAAGTTTTAGTTTCGTTCTATTCGGGGTTACCGGCAAAGCGAGATTTCGTCAGATCGTTTCAATGGTGCCGTGTGTTATTAAGGCCGTTGATATTTTTCCTCTTATCTTCGGAATTAAGGCTATATTCGTTCAGAACTGAAAAATATGAGTTGCGCTCTCTCTAGTGAGATAAATGTGTGTCATAAGTATTCTCATTATGATTTTTCGGATTTTCATTTTTTTTAAATAAAAATAGTTTTTTTCAGTATTTTTCTCAAACATTTTATTCGCGCAATATCAGTGGTTATGTTTAATTTGAACTATGAATCGTGTTAATACCTCTATCGGTTAATTTTTTAATTGTTGCATTAAGATGCTTTCTTAACCATTACACGTTCACTTTTATGGGCCCACGAGAGACCATGTCAGCTGGTCAGAAAAAGTGCGCTGGTCCTTGGAAGGATCTCGCTCGGAATGGCAGTAGTATATTTTTGAAATCTTTATAGATGGAGGGAATCCGGAGACCAAACTGACAAAAGGGGCCTACATTTACCTTCGGCGGCCTTGTGAATTTTTCCCTTTTACTATAAATAAAAATTAAATAACTGTTCGAAGAATGCGGAAAATATCTTGAAATTTCAAACACTTACCCATCACACAGAGCTATGAAAGATAACATATTTTTAGGTCAGTATTTTAATTTCTCCGTAGTTAAGTCCCCTATTTTCTTTTCAAACGATAGACTTTTCGGACGTATAGAAAGCTAAATTTCGTTATCGCGGTAGTAGATATATATCGATGTATGACGGTATATCGGTATATCACCCAGCCCTAGTATGTAATGAGTCACACGTATATAAGGAATTTTATATAAAATTCTCGAAATTTGGGCCTCTTGCGAAAGCAGAAAAAAATAACTTACAGGTTTGAAATTTTAGGCAGTAGTTTGTGTTAGGAGGTTAAAAAATTATCGTACTATGGCTTAAAGTTCAGCAGAATGTATATATTTTTTAATTTTCTCTTTATTTGATGTTTTTTCTGAAAATCACAACATTCAACTCTCTTGCCAGAGCAAAAGACATTAACTAAAAGTCACGAAATTTTGCACAGTAATTAGTGTTAGGGAGTCACAAATTTTCCGCACTAAGGCTAAGTGCTCTGCTAAATTCGATTTTTTTCGGCCCACCCTATTGTATATTTACAAATAATGGATGATGAATTTCTTACCAATACGCTATGTAAAACTCACTCGTCCATGTTATGGTAATTTGCTCGTCCATGGTATGGTAATTTGCTCGTCTATGTAATGGCAATTCACTCGGTGTAGAGGAATTAAATCGACCAATGGTAATAAAAATAAAATCATAGAAACAGAACAAAATCGTTTTGGAAAAATCTCTTCAAGGTGCTCACCGCCATTCTACGAACTAATTTTGTGCCAAACTTCAAGAAAATAAGCCATACTGTCTAGGCACTATGCGAGTAACAGATATCCAGAGATCCAGCGACACGAACTTTTATCTTTATTATTAGTAAAAATGTTGTCTGCCAGAAAAAATTTAAAAAAATCGAAAAGAAAAGAAAACGTTTTATCTGTAAATTATATCACATTTAGCATTTTCTTGAGTTCTGAAATAAAAACATGGTTTTACATGTTAATAACATCATTTTTCGAACAGATAATAAAGTCATAAACACACCTGAAGAGACTGAAATAAAATCATCTTTCGAAAAGATTGTCTCCTAAAGTCGCAGTATTAAACATAGCTTCAATCCAAAAATGACAAAAATGCAACCTATTTATACAATTATTTTGTCTGATAATCACTTGATGCACTTTTCTCAAAGAGTAATTAAGAAGATGGAGTACTAAATGGAATAGTTTCAGCAAATGCCGTAACTCTCGAAGCATTTGAACGATATTTCGCGGGAAGAATTTTGTAAGAACGAAAAAGGGAAATAACAAACGCAGAAATTCGTGCAAAGCTAATTGGAAATCAATTGCTGAAGAAAAGCGGGAACAAAATAAAAGCCATAAAATGAGGGAAATATTCCATTTTACCGAAAACGAAAACCTGTTGAAGCGAAAAAAGCAGTGAGGGATTTCATCTGTTTTCGATTAACTTACAATGGTGAAGAATATAATCATGGAAAGCATTTTTGTGTTTCACTACTATCAACTTGTATGCTAACCCAAGACGAAAAAATAATGTAGGAGTATATTTCCTCTTTACACGAAAGTATTTTGTGTTGCTTAACCAAGGAATTAAACAGTTACGTTTTTGAACTTGCAATTTTAAATGTAGAATAATCTTTAATGCACCTCTGGTTTAGGGGCGGTAACTTAATGTTTATCTGCCTCTCATATTTAATGATTGACAATGTCATAGGTTGGTTTATGCTGACGCGATTAACTGTTTTATAATTTTGTTATTGAAACAAAATCGTGTGACATCACAGCAAGAATCCTGAAGTCACGCTCGAGGTGCCGCAACAATGATCTAAACCATTTAGAAGAGATAAAATGGAGGGAGTGAAAACTTTCATTCGTGAAGTGACGACTCCAAGTCACGTGATAGATTTTGAAACAAAGCATTGGAAGAAATCATGTTTTTTTCGCTAGTTTCAAGCAAAACGTGTCAACCATTCGTAGCTGTTGAGTCACGTGACTTGGGGTCTTTCCCTCATTCTCTGTTAAATCAATGAGCCAATGATTGGATTTGTTCCCTCCATTTACTAATTCCTGCTCTGAGATCTAAACATCAAGGCATCTACAGCAGTATTTCGGAATATGTACTTGTCCTGTGTTTCAAAATTAAAAAAAAAGGTCATGGTATATTAATAAATCTATTTTTAAAAAGGAAGGAGAATTTTTTAACTATAGATGGGAGAGTAGGCTTTTCAAATTTCACTAAATGATTTCAGAGGAATAAAACTTCAATAAAAGCGTGTTTTGAAACGTCTTTTCGAATATTTTCATAAAAAATATAAAATTATGACTTTTTTTAAAGTAATTCTAATATCACTTTCAAAATCATATTTTACATATTCGTGCCATAGGGAATGTTTCTCTTGCGCAATTAATTCGAGGTTTGCTGAAAATACCACAAATCATTATTTTGCTTTTTTATAACTAATATCTAAAACAACTAGGCTCCAAAGTGCACAACGTCGAAGAAAACTAACCTGAGAATCATAGTTAACATTTATAAGAATTGCCCCCCCCCCCGCAAAAAAATCTAAGTTAGGTAAGCTAAAGGTACCATAAGTGTAACTTTAATGATTTTTTCATTTATTTCTGGAAAGGTATATTTGGCTAAAATGTTTTATGTTGAGCTTTAAACACATCTGTAACACATTCGAAGGGCATTTATTATTTTAATAGAATATAAAATTTAACTTTATTTAATAATCCAATATCAAAACCGTAGCTTGCATGCTACTTTTGAAGCATAGAAACTCAAAACGTAACACATGATTTGAAATTACTTTAAAAGGTGAAAAAAATATCGAAAAAGTTTTCTTATAAAACATTAATTATAAAACAGTTACGAGGAAAAAATACAATAAAGATTTTTTCAGTCCAACGCTGTTATGACTTCACTTGTTCTGGAAAACGTTTTAAAAAACGATAGCAGAGCATTGTGTAATGATAAAATATGTGAAACAGCTGATCACCGAAAATTGCCTTTCTGGGGTAATTTACGTGCTTTCTAAATAGGTCAAGTTGGGAACATGCATGAGATCACATTTGCACCACGTAAAATTATTACCCTGTGTAGTTCATTAAGTCTAACTAATGTGAAAGTGGTTAAAGAAGAAGAAAAATCTTTCAGAAAATATATCTGAACCCAAAGCTCTAAAAATTTAAACTCATGTACATTAAAATATTCTCTTAAATGGGAATTAGAACGACGGCGAGCTTTTTAGACTTGGCTCGCCACCAGAAAACATCCTATACAGCCTTCATGCACCAGAAGACGCAAAATCCATCCTCCAAATTTTAGGAAATATTTAGACCTTATTCCACTCCCACAGGCAATACAACAACAACAATTAGAACCAGTCCTCCTCAAAATTAATATCACTGTATACAATAGCAACAGATTAAACTAATCTCTAGAAGTTCAGCCAATTGTACTGCAGTTTCATATTTTGCAATGCATTATTGTTTTGTAACAAAAACTAAATCTAATTACATTCTTTTAATGCTTTAAAAATTCTGACTAACTTTGGCACACCTACCTTACGTCAAAGATATAGAAAACATATGAGGCAGTAAAAGGCAAAGGGATGTAAGTGAAAATGTTCAAGTTTTGAGTAAAGCTTGTTTAAAGATAAGGTTCAAGGTAGGCTTTCGTTGAAAAGGTTTTCAAAACCATGCTGTGTAGCAGAACAACCGGGTTTACTAGTACTATATCTTGCCAAAAAAAAGAAGAAAGGTTCACATAGAAACCCATATGGGGGGGGGGCAAATGGGGACTCAACCCCCCCCCCCTTAGAAATTAGAACTTTCTTGTTCTTAGAACTTTTTTCTTTGCAAAAATGTAAAAACATTTCTTCTCCAGTAGATCTTGAATAACTTATTAAAAATGTCAAATTTTAATAACTCTAATCTGTACTGAAATCGGTTCCCATGGGTATAATACCTGTTAAACCATAGGGCAAATATCTGAGCCCCCCCCCCTTAAAATTTTGCATATTGGCACCCATAGAGGTTCACCTACTATTTATACTGGTTATCGCCAAAATTTTAATTTTGCCACTTACATCCCTTTGTTTCTCACAGCCTCATATGAGTACTAAAGAATGCTAAACTACGAATGTCAAAAAAAATTGCATTTTACATTTTAACTTTTGTAAGGGTGAGTTACAGAAGGGTATTCGCTATTCTCGTTCTGTATTAAGAGTGGACTGGCGAAATTTCTTGTGACACATACTTTCTGGATCTTGTTTCTCTTCCGCTAAATTCAGAAAACTAAAAAAAAAAGGCTCTAACTTAGGAAAAGGAAATTAGAAGTAGAAATGAGGAGAGATTCATTTTTAAGTTCTAACACGTTCGTGAAATATTGATTTTTTTTTTGGAAAGTTTTTGAAAGTTGCATTGTGGATTACAAACCATCAAGTAGTTTGTAAAATATCGTTAACAACGAGAAAAAGTAAAAATGGCGAGTTTTCCATAAAAACTTTCTCTTCGGGCAAGATAAATTCCTTTTTTAAGGAATAAATTGGCGTTTACCTCAAGAGTTTTTTTAATCAGTACATGATAAACGCTCTTTTCAAAACTTGGAAAAACGAAACATATAAACGATATGCATAAACCTTTCTTTTTACTTTGGAACGTTTTCCATGTATTCCATTTATCAGCTCTGAAATTTTCCATATGTTTCCGAACACTCTCTTGCATACTGTGGGGTTGGAAAAAAATTTTACGGTTCCCTACTTTTTATTGCAATTTATTCTTGAATCGTCAGTAAACAAACGAAAAATTTAGTTTGAACTTTTTTTCTATTTTGGCCATTCACAAATGCTTTAAACCTTTTCAAAACTCTTGGGAAATGAAATAGTTAACAATTGACCAAGATTTAAAGAAATTTGTTCCTATACTTACTTATTGATTTTTTTTTTTTTTTTTTTTTTTTTTTTTTTTTTTTGCTTACTTAATCTATTTCATTTGATTTTTCTTTTAATTTTTCCTTAAATAAAAATTTGTTCAACAAATAATCTGTACAGTAAGCTTACGCTTCTCAGAGATTCTTTCTTTTTCAATGAAAGCAGGAATAATGTAATAAATTAGTTATCACTTGGAATTATTTTGCCATTTTTTTACTCCTAGTTTGTAATAAACGGACACAAGAAAGCGAGTTTTACGGAGACAAAGCAAACCTCAAACGTTTTACCATAGATTTTACGAAATGTAACCAATATCGCCAAACTGACACTGAACTCAACGTCTCGTTTACAGCAATAAATAAATACCTTTGTACCGAAGAATAGCAGGAAATATCCAATGTTGTTTAGCGCAAATACACAGATTACAGAATACACGTGTTTCGGGATTTCAAGGAACCCGTTTTTCAAGGGGTTCCTTGAAACCCTGAAACACGTGCATTTTATAAACTGTGTATTTGTGCTAAACAAAGTTGGATATTTCCAGTTAGTCTCGTTTATAGATTCAGAACTCATAAAATATATCGACAAATAGCGATTTAAAAGTGACTACAAAAGAATTGGCGATGTAATGCCAAGTGGACACCAGTTAATGAAATTTCTTCAGTTTTCTTTTTACGGTCCCCCGAAACAGAAAAGTTCATTCCATACTTACTATTCGGATAGTCCTACTGTAATAATAAATGGCTGTAGTGCAAAAGCGTCAAAATATTTAGCGTTTGCAAGTCATAGTTTAAAACTGCAATATCATATCGTTCTTAATAGATCGCATAATATACTTTGGTAAACGCAGATTTAACTGTTGACGATATCTGGTTAAAATAATTTGTTAAGAAGTTTTAAATAATTAATTTTCTGCTACTAGTGCCATAGTAAAAATGTTTTAGGGAAATATTATTAGTTGTGTAACTCCTAGATAACTAAAAGTGGAAATGAAAAAGAAGCCAGATCTAGTGGTTTTTATAAGGACATTCAAACTGATAATTTTTATATTCCGCTTGTTTTTCTCCTATTTTTTAAGATGGTAGTTTTTCATTTAAAATAAATTTTCGATGCGTGAAATACGCTTGTAATGGCGTTAATAATATATTAGTCAGGAACTTTTTTGTAATGCAAAAAAAAAAAAAAAAAAACTAAGGCTAATAGCTCCAGACTTTCCAACAGCACTGTCACAAATTATATTTTTTTACCCAAAATACATGTAGGGAACATTTTTATATTAGTGTGCTTCAATTAGGTTTACCGGATCATTTATAACAGATCTCCATGCTATTCATATTTTATCACCTTATTTATATGTAAATAAGTAGAACGACACATTTTGAACAATGATATGTTATGATTTTAGGTTGAAGACTTGACTTTAACTCCATTAACCCGTCTAGTTTGTTACATTAATAGCGTAAACTAAGAAAGTGTTTCGTTTAAAAAAAAGCTTAGAATACGAAGCGCTTTAAAATGCTTTCCCAGTTTCAAATGGAACTTTCTATTTTATCAGTATTAGTTTTGCCTTTCTATATTTTTTTTGTAAATATTGGTAAAAGAAAAGAAAACACAAAAGCAAACACAAAAAGCAACTGAAGATACTAGCGCCTGCCGCAAATTTGCAAATAAATAAATAAATAAATAAAATGAATAAATAAATAAGTAGTTCTTAAAAAAGAAAATCAATATTAGATAAAAAGAAAAAACGATATGAATACCTCCAATTTTCTGAGAAAGTGAGTAATCGTAAAGTTTATTTTAAAAGTAAAATTGTTAAATTACGAAACTAAGAGGATGATATGTATACCTCTCCCAAAATATATATTGGCTTTATAACATGACGCAATAAAGCTTGATTTTCCTCTATTCACAGCATAACATTAATTTTACACTCAAGTAATTTAGAACCATTTTGTTAGATTTTATCTCCCCTGAGAAATTGGTATTTTCAAAATTAGGATAAGTTCTAAAAATTAAGACAACTACAAATGCACTACAAATTGCAATTAAATCAGATTTTGCATCAACACTGATTAGAAATAGAATAAATCTTGAGAAGGAAGATATTTTAATTGTTTTTCCAATTAAATGAAATCATATATGAAATTCTCTGATTTATTAAATGACACGAAGCATAGAAACTATAGAGCCGAGTAAACTTCAAAAGCTGTTTCCAAGACGTTCGCAGATTACAAAGGAAACTGCTTTAGCTTTAAATGGCATTTGCTTTATGACTTAAATTAAAACCTTTTTGGTATTACATTTAAGAGAAAAATGGAAACTGCTTTCATATATTTTCGCATTCAAAGGAACAATAAGGACAATAACTTGAGGAAAAAAATTATGTTTATCATTTCATTGTATCTTCTAGTTTCAAACTCCACGTGGTACATCTAGAAGTACATTTAACTCTTAAGGAATAAAATTAAAAATAATTAATTAAATAACTTTAAAAAAATACGCTCGATAGTTAGAATCCGGGAACATTTTGCTCAGAATCAAATACGATATGACTAAATAGTTAATCGTACTCCATTCAACGAGAACTGATTGCGAAAGTGAATAAAGCGAGATGTAACTGTTTACGTAGAGCTGTGAAGGAACAAAAGATATAGGAAGCATTGCATGATTTTTTAGTTTTTTTGTTTATTCTTCTCAAAATAATAAAAAACACACTCAAATGGAGTTTATTCCAGTATGATCTAAAAGACGAATGAGGATATTTTTTTAATTATAGGATTAGAGGCAAATGAATCGCAATGAAATTTGAATAAACTGGATTTTAAAAAAAAATCAACCCGAATAAAAGTACCACCTCTTCGTAAACCTACATTTAGTTTCGTTGTGAATACTTTTCAATTTCAAGCAATGAATGCAGTTGAGGCGGTGAGAAGCAAAGGAATGTAGATGGACATTTTCAAGTATTGAGTAAAACGCGTTTAAAGTTCCGGTCCTAGGAATGTTTTCATTGAAAAGTTTTTCCAAATCATACTGCATACCAGGACTACTAGGTCCATCCTTTGCCCTATAACAGAGGAGAGGTTCACCTAAAATTTGTACTGGTTTACTCCAAACTTTTAATCCTGACACTTACATCCCTTTGCTTCTCACTACCTCAATTCATTTAACAAGTCCAATCAGGAAATCTCCGTCATATGAACAACCTATTCTGGCTCAAAGACTTCTATTTTACTCAAACTTTCCTCGTAACAGCTAAAAGATCAATATCGAATTAAAATTTTCTTTTCTTCCATCAGACCTTCAGCATTATTTCATCAAAGTAGAAGAGTTTTCAAAATCAAGCGTTGCTTTCCTGTGCCCACTCCTAAAAATCAATTTACAGTTCACTACCATTATTGAATACGTTGGATATTATCGCCCCATTTTTACAATCTTCGAGATTGAATTACTGATGTAAGTGTCCCGAAGAAGCATCGTAAACTTGCGTTTATCACCTCAAAACTGTTTCAAAGTTTACTCTGGGAAGCCATAAAATTGTAACTAAGGCCCGACTGAGATTGTATAGCCCTGTAACAGTAATTTGAAAGATAAATGTATTTGTGATGAGAAAATTGAGTTTTAATTAAGTAAATCCTTTTAATGGCATTTCAAGAAGAAATTGAATACTTTAGAAACTATGGATACTTAAAGACTTAATTTTTTAGATGAACAATTTAAAACTTTTCGTTATTTTTGTGTCACTTTTTCCCACAAAACATTTTTTAAAGTACATTTTACTGGTAAAAAGAAGGCAGAAATCGTCAAATAAGCTTTTATTATGTAACTAGTGGTACCCGCACGGCTTTGCCCGTAATAGAAATATTAAAAAGTCTTTTGGTTCGCCTGTATGGTGATAATATGACAAATAATGTATGGTGAATTTTCTCGCCAATTGTCTTGTATCAATGTTACGGTTCCTCGTTATGATAATTTCGAATCTTGCCAATTGGCTCTTGCCCATGTTACGGTTCCACGTTATGATAATTTCGTAATTTACTCGTCCATCTTTTGATAGTTTTGTTCTTAAAACTGGAATAGAAAAAAAATCACATCGGATTTTTGAAAAAACGCTTCGAGGTGTACACCCCCATGCTACAAAATAACTTTGTGCCAAATTTCATGAAAATCGGCCGAACGGTCTAGGCGCTATGCGCGTCACAGAGATCCGGAAGGGAGAGATCCTGACAGACAGAGAACCGGACAGAGAGGCTTTTAGCTTTATTATTAAAAAAGATTACTCAAGGGTCCGTCATTCGATTCAAAAAGTGCCCCAGATGTGTCAATCGAAAAATAAAAACTCACTCCATTAAAATAGGAAAATAACATCTGGTATAACCAAATAAGTCGTTTCTGTGTCATTTGGATAAAACATGGCGGTAAATACAAATATATTGCCAGAATAGGATATATTTGCTTTCCGTTCGCGACGATTTCATCACATTGCGAATGCACACCTATTATACACTCTAGCTCTCAGTAAAAACAATCCCAAGATTATTTTTTTAAATCGTAATTGATATTTCATTTTAAGCACTAAGAAATCTTGAGTCGTTAAAGTGAAGCATTTATATTCAAAAACCAGCTCAAACCATTTTAAAAAACGCTTTTGATCAAATTAATCAGTAAATAAAAGGTTGAATTAATAGAGGAAAATATTCCGAAACGATAAACTAATAATTTAATTAATTAATTAATTAATTAATGTAGGAAGATAAATAAATTAATGAGTAAAAGAATGAATGAATAAATAAGTGAACAACTAAATAAAGGATTTAAACGCGAATTAACTAATAAATGAATACATGCACTTAGGTGATTTTTTAAAAAAAGGAACTATTTCACTTTGCCCCATCCACTTTGCCCCACATGTACTCGACTAATTGTACAAAATATTTAGAGTGAAAATAAGCTCAATATTAAGTAAATGAATGCTGCACCAAATAGTGGAAGGTCTCAATTAATATTTACAGGGTGCGGCAAAAAAACTCGGACAACGTTTGAATCATAAAATGTAAGTAATGTTTGAATCATATAATGTAAACTAATTTCTTCTTAATCAGTCTCTTAATTTATTTTTGTCTCTCACTTTATTAGAAAATAATTTACGATATGTCTCCTAGTTTATGAATTGTATGAATTGATTTTCGATTTTCTTACAACGGCAGTTCGTTTGCTTGTTGCCGATCCAGGAAGTGTACAACAAGAAGTTCTGTCTAGAACTAGACGAGCCTACTTTCCCGTATTCCCATACTACTTTCTAGTACCTGATCAATATTCTCAAAAATAGCTAAAATCGCAAATGGTTTCAATCATATTTTTAAAATACTTTTAGCTGATTTCTAGGAATAAAATATTCCTCGCTCATCTAAAAAAAATTAGATGCGTAAAAAAAAAACAAAAAAAAAAAAAACAAACAAACAAATAAAATAGCAATTTTTAAACAAACCAGCTAATACACTTTTTTCCATTCGCAACTCCAACGAACTATAGGGGGCACTGAAGTCACTATCTAATGGCGGAATTGAAAACTACAACAAACGCACATGGTAACGAAGAAAATGCTAAAAGTGTTGTGATTTTTGTTCGTACGTATGATTGTTTCGCTTTATTCTTTTTAAATTAATTTTCAAAGTCTTGTGGATATTCTGGCCCACGTAGAAAGAAATGAGAATTCAAGAAGCATTACTAAACGTCAAAGATTCATGCAAACTACGTAGTTCGTAGTTCTAAGCAGCTATTTCCACGATGTTGAATTCGATATTTATCAATTCTTGATAAAACTAAATAATAATTGTGGCCTGACAAGAATAGCAATTAATGCTAGAAAATTCAATGTGACATTACAAATTGTTATCGAAAGAAGATGATACTTTTTTTGCCTTGCTTGGCTAGCGCTTATTTTTTTTTCCATTTGTAGTTGAGTTATTTCTCTCGAATTCCCGAATCGGTTCATTTAAAAATTTTCTGTTTCGATTTTTCTAATTTCTGAGTTACGATTTAATTGTGTCATGTTATGCAAATCATCAACAAAATTCTCACGGATATATGGTGGTAGTTTTCTTTTCAGTTGATTGACCATTATTTCCTTTCACTTATCGAATTCTGTAATCTTACTACCATTTTATTCCACTCATGATAAAAATTAAAAATGGTTTAACTAAAAACGCGAAATCTCGCCAAGGCTACTTTGCTCGCACAATACTAAAAATTAATAACCCTAAACAAATTTGGCGAAACCTTTCAGCTGAGAATAAAAGGAATAAAGTAAATTCTTTCTCGGTTATTCATTTTGTTCTACGATAATATATTCAAGAAAATATTTTGCATACTGTCCATTCCAACTGAATGCTGCTGTAAAATATGGTAAGTTTAATTAATTTAAGATTAAAAAAACCCCCACATTCTTACAAATTCATACAAAACAATAAAAAATTTTACCTGGTATAACGTTATCCAATTTTGTTAATCCAGAGTTTTCTTGTTTACGCTTCCACCATTTAATACTTTTTTGAAAGAAATAAGGAAAACTAACATTATTTTGAAAAGCTCGAGAATACTACTAAGGGACGAATTAATTTCTGTTGTTGAAGGCGTTCTTAGACATGTTGAATGCGTTACTCAGAACAAACTGACCGCGTTTACGTCAACAGATACACGTGATGCGCAACGTGGCAATGTTTTAGGTGCAGACGCAGTTTTATAAATCACCGCAAGGTAGCGTATTCGAGCGCTGGAGTTCCGAATTAAAAAAATCTTTAACAGTTTTCAAAACGAAAAAACAATAATTAAAATTAATAAGCTCATTAAAACAAATACATCATATAAAAAAAATCGTTTCTTTTTCCGCTGTTGCCAAAAACAATTTTTTAAATGAATTAATGCACTTACCAAAATAAATAAAAACAATAAAATGTCAACTTAAAGAAATAATTTTCATTGTCAAAAAAAAAAAAAAATCGTCTGCGCATATCTTTATGTAGAAACATAAATGACTTCGAGTTTATTCGCCGAAAATTGGATACCTAAATTAAAACTTTAGCGTACAAATAAAAACAAGTCAGATAAACAATAATTATTTCACAGTCAAAACCATAGCTCCGGAGTCGGAGTCAATCTCATTTTGGGGTAAAGGAGTCGGAGTCGAATATCTAAGAATCGGAGTCAGTCATTTGTCCTCCGTGCAGAAATGTTTGCCAAAGCTACGAAGTCAGAGTCAAAGTCGGGGAGTCGGAGTCCGATTAATTGTCGGGCAAAGGAGTCGGAGTCAAGTGCCCCTAAATTCTCGGAGTCGATGTCTGGAGTTTGGCGTCAAGAGCTATTTCCATCAAAATTTGTTTGAAGTAAATCCGCCTTCAAGTACGAAATCTACATTGTCGGGATATTTTTCAGATGCATTAAGCCTTCTTTCATGATTTTTTCTTCTTTCTTTGTCTTTTACTGGGAAAGTAGGCTAAAAACGAAGTGAACATTGCCATTATCGTCAGGCCATCCAAAAGTAAGTTCAATGAAATCTTTAGGTTTCCACAAGAGAAGTCTTTCGTGAAACGGAGGGAGGGGGGACTTTTGACCCATAAGAGCGACTAAGTGCACAAACAGAGCTCGGACAGAAGTTTTACGAGCCAGCCTTTTGGTGAAGATATCAAATTTGTATCTCCAAAGATGCCAAAAACATTTGAGTCCGCGCTGGAAGAGATACCTTTCACTGACTTACCTTCCACCCAGCTAAGCATCACCAAAACCCAAAATCAGGCTTGGCCTGTGATGAAATCAGCAAAAGCGACAAAACAATCTCTGTTTTTTGTGGATAAGGACCGTAAAATGAATCAAAAAGCGTTCCAGAAGGACATTTTAAAAGCTGTGGACCTAAGAGCACTTCAGAAATAGAGACTGGACATTTCAATTTGACTCCCATACCAGTTCATATGGCCCAAAAGGTAAGGTTGGTGCAAGGCATATTGTTTTTGACTTGATATCATCTGTAGAGTGGACTTTCTACTCGCAAGATCTCAACCCCATTTATTACAATGTATGACTTATTTTAGAAACAAAGGTCTAACCTAAGCCACAGAAACGTTTGGACTCTCTTATCTAAACCAACTGCTTTAGAGGAAATAGGCTTGATTAAAGGTAAAAGACTTGTAGAAGTCGGCTGAAAATTTTATTTAGAAGCTGCACCTCTGTATCACTGCAAAAGGCTGCCAGTTAGAAACCAATTAAATTGATTGATTGCGAAAAGTCGGCTCATATTATTATTTTTTGTGGTTTGTTACTTTATTTATCTTTACTAATAATAAAGCTGAAAGTCACTGTGTCTGTCAGGATCTCTGTGACGCGCATAGCACCTAGATCGTTCGGCCGATTGTAGTATGGGAGTGTGCATCTCGAAGCGATTTTTCGAAACTTCGATGTTGTTCTTTTTCTATTTCAATTTTAAGAATACTTTCCGGAGCAAAATTATCATAAGATGGACAAGTAAATTACGAAATTATCATGAGGTGGAATGGGAGAGTGAATGAACATAGCCAATTGGCGAGAAATTTGTCATTCATTATTTGTAAATATACAGGCGAACCGAATGACCTTTTAATTCTCAACTACGGGCAAAGCCGTGCGGATACCACTAGTTTTTAATAAAGTTATATGGAAATTGATTGTCCAGATTTTTTGCCGCACCCTGTAAAATGTTAGAAACAAGAACTTTATAATTTTATAATAACGAAACAACGAAATATTACAATATAAGAATCAATTTTTTAAAACTGCCTCTATCATCATATGCTTTAAAATTCGGCGATATGTTTTTCCTGACTGGAGTAGACTACATGTGCTACTACATAGTTAAAATATTTTCAGATAGGAGGTGCTAAAAGCGGAGTTAATATTTTACCATTTCACTTTGCACCGCATTCTCCTACTGGTTTAGCTTTCCTAACAAATGAGAATTAGTAACCACCAGTTTTCATTACTCATGTTGAAATTTTGGTACCGCTTAAAAAAAAAAAAAAAAAAAAAAAAAAAAAAAAAAAAAAAAAAGTCGAATTCAAACATTTTCCTTTTGTTCGTACGGAATCCCAAACGCGTTTCTCTTAATGTCTCAAAAACTCTTTTCTGCAGATGCTGCTCATTTTTTCCCACTGCTGTGTAGACAATAAAATATAAAATGTAAAATTAAAAAAAAAAAGAACGAGTTTCGAAATATCATGGATTGAGCTTGATTTTAATACTAAATGATTTACTTAAAACCTTACGCAAAATCAAAACTATGCATGTAAATTAAAATTAAAATTAATTAATTGTTCAAGTTATTATGTGAGATAAAAATCGATCGAAACGATAACTGGCAGTCCTCAAAAGGGTTAGAAAAAAAAATCCTTTCAATAGGCAAAATGATGGTTTAAAACATTTTTCTTAGTTGAATCGGCAACCCAAACTTCGTTTTTGAACATTTTCAAAAGGAAAACAACTATAAAACACTATCAAGCAGTAAAGCTTTGCCTTGAAAGTTTGAGATGAACCACACCATGCCTGCGGACTCTCGCTGGTGAAATAAGTTTACCTTACCTACCAGTTTTTTTTTTTTTTTTTTTTGCCCTCTCAGCTTCAGTGAGTTGACATCTGCCTCCAGCTCGGTTTTTCCCTTATCCAGACTGATGAGTCAATAACAAGGACGAAATTACAGTCTCTGGATGGGATAACCGGGCTGTCGGTATATTGCATGTAGATAAAACTATGTTTGTCCACAGAATAGGGGTGTTTCTTCGTCGTATTAGGGCACTTAATGTTCATTCCAACCCCCGAAAACTATGAGGCAGAACTATAAAAATTCCCTTAAATTAACAAAAATATTTGCATATATCATCTGAATAATTTTTACTGTTATATGACAAATGCTACAATATTTGACGACGCTAATATTTTTTAAAAATTAAATTGCGCTTAAGTTTTATTCCTTGGTCTGTCTATGTCCCTTGTAGTTGAAGTTTCTAGTTAGTAGCAAGTAACGGTTCCTACAGGCTATGTTGAATATTAGAAATCGATTTAAAATTTCCGAAATACAGCTTTATTAACCAATTTGCCTTGGAGCCATTGCTCGCACAGAGATTTTGTCATAAATAAAATTGGCTTTGCTGATTACAAAGTACTTTGCTTTCAAAGGAACCGGTTTACTTTTAAAATAAAAAAAAGGTCAACACCCTTTAACAATTGAATTTATATATTAATTATGTAAAATATGTTTATCCTTCAGTTTAAAATAGTTTTAAGTATCAAAAATATAATCAAAAAACGAGACTAGAAACCTTTATTCATACAGCAGATTTTATTCATGACATTATTCTTTATACAAAACAGGTGAAAATTTCACTCTATTTGAAAACTTAATTTCCCCATAGACCTCTAACCCAGCGATGTAAATCATCTCGATTTGTTGTCATGTGTAAACATATTTCAAAGTTTTGATAGCTAAGGAAAACCAATTACGCAGTTTGAATGCTTTGTTTGCTTATTTAAAATTTGAAATCCACTGAGGGAGTGCTGTTTTAGATTAGATGGTGAAAATGAGATATTTATATCCAGCCGTTTATTACCTATCTGCAAAGACTTGACAGAGCTTTGTTGATAAAAGGTTTATGAAACAGATTGGTAGATATCTTTAGAAAATAATGGTAAATATTATAAAGGAGCGCATTATTGTTGCAGAAAATGTTTAGATTTTAAGATAAGCGTAAAATTTCCAATTAAGATTCGGAATACGACACTTCATTATTAAGATATTAGATGCCTTTAAGAATAAGAATGCAGGCGTCATAAGGTTTCAGAAATTATCAGCCCAACTTATCTGTAAAAGGTTTCTTAATGGAAGTTGACTGACGACTTTCAATTCTTTAGGTGGGAAAATATGCATTTTTAGCCTCTTACGGAAAATAATATGAAACTCCTAACAGATATTGAAATTTTCTGGTTCAATATTCTCATAACAGTATCCCTCCCCACACTTGTAGTCACTCTTTGACATTTTTAAGTATTTAAGTGATAGTATAAACCGCAAAATTCTTAAGAAAGACTTATCAATGTCAAAACATCTGCTGCTGGAAATAAAAATGCGGTATAGCGCTTCTTTTATATTTTTCCACAATTTGTTGAAAAAAATCGCTCAAGCGATACTCTGTCACTTCTTTTATGTTCTTACATGAAAGCGGTCAAAATGTCAAGTCGTTGTGAGTTGCTGGTTATTTAGTTCTTGACAAGGCAGTTTTTTTTTTTTTTTTTCTTTTTTGAAAGATCAGCTCTCAGAAAATGGTGCCTAAGTCTTATCTTAAATCAAAGTTGGAATTTATATTAAAGCAGGCTTTTATGTATGGACAGCCAATTTAATTTTAATTTTCTAGCCGTTGCCAGAAATATCGAGTTTTGCGTATCGAAATGTAAGATTGTATATGCAATACAAAAATGCGTCTTATAAAAGATGAAAATAGAATTTTTCATCATTTGGGGCCAAAACAATGAACATATTTTTTTTCTGACGTGTTTAGATATTTCTAATGTTTTAATTTTTGCAGATACAGTCAAAGCTTCTTAGAACGACCTCTCATTACTGCGAACCTTCCGTTGTACGACCAATGAATGAAGTCTCGTTTGCTATTCCGTAGATGTAATATTTTATTAACATCCATTACAACGGCCAAACCGAACAGTTCCTTCCAATATAACGTCCAAAATTAATTTTCGACTTTTTTGTAGTTGTGAAGACTATCTATTTGAAAACTAACATTTAACAATTTATGTTTTTGAAGGTAAAGTTTTTCGATTGAAAGTAGTTAAGAGTTATTTGATATTAATAGGTTTAAAGAATTGAGGAGAATTGTGCACTAACGATACGTGACGATTTTTATTCCTTCATATGAGGAGAAATAATGTTTTCGAGAAAAAAGATCTAAAAAGGGAACCATGATCTCTAATTTAAAACACAACTTCTCCCAATTATTTTCAATGCACGTTTTAACTTAATTTAGTCGTCTAAATGTAAGATGGTATTGAAACATAGTGTTTTTACCAACATCGAATTTGAAAAACTCAATTTTCTACATTCGTTATTTTAGTATGCTGCCGATGATTTAACATATTCCTTTTTAAAATGTTTAAGTATTTTTAAACGTTTTAAAGTTTTGCTCTTGATTAAATCATATATTTGCTCTGCTTATTGAGAAAAATACACTCTATTTTTATTGCTCTCTGTTACCAAACAAATTGGAAAGTCTTTGGATTATTTAGCTTATTAAAATGTCATTAATCAGAAGAAGAAAAATTGGGATATTAAAATAGCTTCTTCTGTCTTGAAAAAAAATCCTTATAATAAGTTTTGGCTAATTAGTTTTTCTACTTGCTGTAACATGATTAGTGCTCTTAATTATGTTTAATTGATTTATTTCAATTAAATGAATTTAAACTGAACTTTTTCGATTAGATTTTGTTTCTCTTTGAAGGAAAATGCAAGATGTTTAAAAAGTGTAAAAAGAGTTGAATCATTCACTGATAGTGGGATCGAATAGCAATTACGAAACATGCTGGATTCATTTTTTTGCGTTTTTTTTACGAAAGACTTTTGATAAAGAGAGACACAAATACAAAAAAAATGAAAAACGAGAAATAAATAAATAAAATTAATTAGATAATTATTTTTATTCAATTAGCACATATTGAGTGGCCACACGTTTGCGTCTTCTGCGAAAGATTAACCATTTTGCCAAGTAGTGAACTTGGTATCAAGCAGAGTAAGTAATTGAGGTCCTTCAATAACAACAAAATTCAAAATATGAAAATCGAATTTTCATTTTGCATGTTTTAAATCTGCATTGACAGAGATGACAAGTGTTCATGTTCCTCCTATACTTAAACATCCACTCTAGCACACTCTCGTTTGATGTTCTGAAAAAATTCTATAGACTCTTTGCCTGACTTTCTTGACGCTTCGAATTTTTAAAGATTAATTCAGTCTATCGGCGCCTCAGATAATGTGAGGGAGGTGAAAACCTGCTAAAGAATGGTTCTAAGCAGTTTTGTTTTTAAGAATTACAGGCTCGAGCACACTGCTAAAAGTGGTCAATGAAATTTGTTTTTGAGCTACAATCAAGATTGCTTATTAGAGTAGGGAGGCACATGTGAAAAAGGGGGAACATGTGAACATTTTTTTTTTCCTTTCTTAATTTCTCAGAAAATAATTTCAGTTTCTCACAAAAGAAGAAAGAATTCTTCACATCTCTCTCAGAAAAAGAGTCACCATGACTGAATAATCTTTTCTTTGTGCCGTGGATTTTTTTCAGACTTTTTAAAACAATTATTTCTATAGTTTATGGATTTTTTTTTTTTTTAATGTCTTCAATTGTTCACATGTGCCCCTATAGAGGGGCAGATGTGAACACGATTGAAAAATGCAGGTCGCGCATCATATTTCAACGAAAAACTCGTTATAATAAAGTATATACGTATATACTAATTACATTCAAGGGCTTGTAACCTATACTGTCAGTTTGAATTGCACGGTAGCTGTCATTAAGAAAATATTTGTTTCTGAATTACAGAACTCTGCTCACTGTCAAATTTTAAAGTTTCATAAAGCATGTTCTAATCAATAGATCTACGAGAAAAATCCTAATAAGTCTACTAAACAATACAAAAAATATTATATTATGTAAAGTATAATCTTGTTGTACAGTACGTTTAAGCTTCATACAGAATATGATAATGAATTTAAAAAAATTTCTAAACTTCAATTTTTAGGTAAAGGAAATTATTTTATCTTTATTTTCCGTCCAAATATTATATACCACTAAATTTTTAGCCAATTATTTAGTAATTAACGAATTAAAGGAAAAAAAATAAGTAAATAAATAATTAGTAATTATGTAATAATAATTGACAATAAATGTACAAACTGATTGCAGCAAAACAATAATTATAAGTCTCTACATATCTTTTAACACTTATAATAAGCCTACCGTAAAATTTATTTTGTGGAGAGGATATGGGAACTGTTCCCATGTGCCTCTATATGTTGTGTTCACAAGTGCCCCGGCATCTACCTTAGAATTAATTTTCAAAAATAAAGAATTTTTAATTTAATTACAAAATTTAAACATTGGCATAAATTTACGTGAATGTTCTTATAATGGTTTTCACTAATTAAATTTAGCTTATTATTTAGTTTAAAATATGTTTTTACGCGAAGAAGACAGTGATAAAAGTACATCAGCATCTGCTAAAACAAAGAAGTTGTCACCACAGGAACATAAACTGCTCTGAAAGTTAGGTTAATTAGTAGGGCTAGTACTGCTATTACTTGAGTTTTTTTCAGATTTTTTGCTTGACATTATCCTAGTAAAACATACTATGATTACATGTGCCCCGTGCTCACATGTGTCCCCTTTACCCCTATATTGTAAAAATCTTTCTCTAAAATTTTAAAAATAAGTACCTAAAAAAATCTTCTACAAATCCACATATTCTACAAAAAAACGTAATTCAAATCATTAAGTATTCAAGCACGAGGTCTAAAATTTATAATTTTCTTCAAAAATTAATATTTTTCTAAATGTATTTTTTAATTAAGAGGTCTTTTTACATCTCAAATAAGCACTGAGTATATGTTTACACTAATAACAAACTGATCGTATTTTTTTCAATTTATAGGTGCACCAAATTTATGAACTTCTTGTTAATTTACACAAATATTTTAGCTAAACTTGTGAACTAAGGGCAAAATTGCAGTCTCTGGATGCTGCAAATAAGTTGTTCGGTTCACTGCTTTTAATGATAGAAGATTTTTTTTAGTTCTGGTGTTAGCTGTGTACACAGCAAAAAAAATCGAAACGTTCCCGGAAAATAATGGGCAGCTAATGTACTTAATTTTTGCCAATGATATGTCTGACAAAAACCAGGAAAACTTCTCGCTAAAAGTTAGTGAAACTAACCTGAAATTTTTCTGAAAAACTCAGAAAACTTACCAATCAAGGCTTGTCATGTTTCTGGACTGCGTCAGGAACATTCAAAGAAAACTTACAGACGGATATAGTAATAAATTGGCATCTTCTTCATTTACCGGAAAATTTTAGAAAGCAAAAATGGCTAAAGCTAAGTCGGAATTGCAAGCAATTTCTTCAATGTTACAATATCCAGGGACTGCATCTCACCCTTGATTGGGGCTCATTTAATCCGGTGAGGCTCCAACTAAGCTGAAAGAGAAATACCCAATAAAGAAGCCAAGTATATTTTTACACTTTTAGATAATATGTTTTTCACCACAGTATAAAATACATGTATCTTGTTGCGATACAGAATAGTTTTTCGCAAAAGAACTTGTTTTTCAAGATAAAAATGGTGTAAAATCTTGATATAACGAAACGTTACCCAGAAGTAATTAGTGGCGTTTCGATTTTTTTTTTTTTTTTTACATTATAAGTATGGAAAATCTCAGTTCATGCGAAGACAATAATTTTTTGAGCAAATCCAATTTTTATCCATTTTAAAGCACATTTAGCCAAACCAAAAACATTCACTTTATGCCAAGCGATTGTGAGAATTAATGCTACTGATAGGTTATTTGCCACTGAAACAAATAGTCGATCGTAACAATGCGGCAGCGATCTGATGGGAGAGCATTGATTAAACAAATTAACAATCGCGGGAATTGATTTCTTCCTCGATTCTCATTAAATTAGGCTCCTGCTTAAATCAAAGTTTCTGTACAGTAGTAATACAAATGTGTGAAAAAGGGTGTACATATGATTCTTTGCTGCACAGAAAATGATCGCTCAAATTCCCCGAGGATCCATAAAGCAGATTTGGCTTGAATAAAACTTCTTGACACATGGCTAGGAATTATTTCATTATTTATTTCTTTTATTTTTATGTATTTTTACTTATTAATTATTTTACAGTAGACTCTCTCTATTCTGATCACTTATGAAACCGAAAAAAATTGTTCAGATTATGGGAGTGTTTATTCTAGAGGGGGACGAAATTAATGCACATGTTCTCCCCAAGCCCATCAAAATGTGTTCAGAATATCAGCGTATTCACATTGGAGAGTTCAGATAGTGAGAGCCCACATATTTTATTTTATTTATTTATTTAAATTATTATTTATGCATTCATTTATTTATTTTATTATTAATTTTTATTTATTTATTACTATTTATTGTATTGTTAATGTATTTATTTATTTATTTATTTGTTTTTGCAATTCATTTAGAAAAATTGTAAGAGAACTGTGCTAAACTAAGGGCTTGCAGCCTTTCTTGACTTCCGGGCCATTTATGAGCACCAAACTCTTTTCTTACCCCCCCCCCTCCCCGAGGTGCTTTAAGGTGTTAAATGCTCATGCGCATAAAGCAGCTTACTCTCCCAAACCTTCACTGCTCAGGACAAAGCATTTCAGGTAAACAGAATTTTGTTGATTTCCACTCTTTATTCAGATTTGCTACTCATTTTGTAATGTTACATTGAAAAATTATCATTATTTTCCACAAAAAAAAAAAAAAAAAAACTACAGTTGGTGCAATCCTAAACCTTACCTGGCAGTGTCGTAATAATGTGATTAGTATCTTCGTAGTCTTCAGAATGTTGCCAGATTAGGTTTGCCCCAACTATACAAGAAAAAGTAAAGTTATATCATCGATACAAACTAAACTAAAAAGCAAGAACTTTTAAACGTAATTAAATGTTTTTTACTATTATAAAAGTAAGATTGTAATTGTTTGTTGAGGGTCGTGCTAATATTTCATGTTTCTTACTTTTTAAAATTATTTTTCACTGTTTCCTCTTGAAAGACCGGAAGAGAAGAATGTCAATTTTCACCCGTGATTTACCAATTTCCGGTCTTTAGTCGTTGTATTTGCTATATAAATGTTGATGTTCGCCGTCTAATGTCAAGACTTACCAGATTTAGAAAGGTCAAGATTGATGAAAGGTATACCAAAAACTAGACGTATCATTATTATAGACAAGCTTGGTATAGGCTTGTCTATAATTCGCAACTCCAATATACTAAAGGGTCTAAAAACCGCAGCCAATGTCTAATGGCAGTCGAAAAAAATAAAACTAACCAATACCGTAACTAATAATTTACTTTGAATCATAGTGACTGACAGTAACATTTTATTTTTTCGTTGTTGTTGTTTCCGTGGAAACTATTTTTTTTCCCCTCATTTCATTTTAATGAATGCAATAACTTAATAAAGTATCACCCGGGACTTTATAAATCTATATTTTCGCGATCTTACCATTTTGCTGCATCAAAATCCCAATACACTATTTTGCTTTTTCCCTCACTAGATTCATTCAGATGGAATTGTCTTAACTTGGCTGATTGCCAAATTAAATATTGGTGATCAAACTGTATGTGGGTGGTTCTCCAAAAACCTGACATTTTCCAATCATTTTTTTTAGTAAAAATACTGAACAAAATCTGAAAAAAATTATATTAACTCTTTGTTAAGAATTTATTAAGAGAGATATAGAGGGAACTCTCACTTTGACTATGTTACACCCTAAAAAGGGGGGGGGGGGTGCAAATTTTCATGAAGCAAGAAACTGAAAAGCAGCACCAGGAGAGTTACAAAATGAATTTCTTCGTGGGTTATCTAAAATGTAACGAGAGTAATAAAGAAATACCTGAAGCCTAAATAAAAAAGTATGTACAAAACAAAATTTATGCAAAACCTCCCTTAACAGACACCCCCAATATCTTCTAGTACAAGTCCCACATAGGTTTTTCCATATTATTCACTATGAATAGCTTTCACTCCAAATAACGGACATTCATTTCAATGAAAAAAAAATCGATTGCTACATTAAAACTTTCTTTAAGTTAGTCATACAAAGTATGATAAAATTTACAAAAAGAAAAGTTACCTTCTCCTTACCAGCGAATTATTTTAGAGTTCAAGAAGTACAAGCATAAAAAACAAAAAAGGGAATCAGCAATATTAATAACATATATTTTACTTTTAATTTAAAGCAACTACGAAATTTATAGCAACTTCACTAACCTATTCGAGTAGAATTTATATAAACCAATGTCTAACCAATCTTTTGGAACGATTCGTTTGAACAGCAACAAAAAATATTAAATAAATAGAATTATTCCACGAATACATTTGTTATTTATCGTTTGCCAAATTTAATTTTCTTTTTTTCAATCAATCTTATTTTCCAACTTATGTATTAGAAATTTATCCTTCTATTCTACGGGATGCATTACCAGTGCTTGAGAAATAATGCTAGGAGAGTGATTTTTTAGGACAGGAGTATGACACTTTTTTTACGACAGGAGTATGAAATTTTGAATACAATTTACCTGTAGCGTAAGCGCAGAATTATAAATAAGGTAACTAATGTTATTTTTCGATTCTAACCTCTTAATTCAACTACACAACATGAGTAGAATTTTATTTATTTATTTATTTATTTATTTATTTATTTAACACAGAAATTTTCTTCAGGAGAATGACAGCAAAAATGTTTCATAACTATTTTTGAACTTCAAAGTTTTAGTAAGAATAGCAAACAAATCATATGAACTTAATACTCAAGGAATCTAACAAAATGGTGATAAAAAAAAGTTCTGTTGCAGAGCCAATCAAAAATTCCATTTTTTAATCGATAATAATTGAACTTAT
Source organism: Uloborus diversus (assembly GCF_026930045.1). Classification (NCBI taxonomy): domain Eukaryota; kingdom Metazoa; phylum Arthropoda; class Arachnida; order Araneae; family Uloboridae; genus Uloborus; species Uloborus diversus. The sequence continues at coordinate 49,883,717 of NC_072736.1, forward strand.
TCCTAGGACAGGAGAATGACATGCAACCTGGGAAAAAAATTTAAAACAATGTACCTTGATAACAAAAATAACTTAATTTATTTAAAGAATGTTATTTTACACCTTAAAGTATGCTTAATTTTGTACTACAAATTGAATTTATGGAATGTCGATGCAAAATTTTTAAACAGTTTGAGTCCATTGAAAAACGGACATGCCAAAAGTGTGACTTAGTGGTTATTTTTTAAAATATGTAGAAAAAACTAAATGAGTTATTGTTTTAATTAGAGTAGAATCAGATAAGATATTTCTAACTATAAAAAAATGAAAACACTTTCTGATTTAAACCATTTTTGTGTTAGGATACTGGGACATAATATTGTTAGGATTTTGGAGAATCACCCATGTGTGTTAATATGTTCTGTTTTTCCCCATAATTAAAAATTCGAACTCTTGTTTCGAATCTTGTTTGTTTCTTTTCAGCAGAAATATAACACATTTTTAACATTCAAAACGTACTAATTAAATTTTCAGTGTGTTAATACACAGATTCTAATCATAAAGCTTGATAATGAAGGAATGTTATAAAAGAATTAATGGTTGCAAATTTAAAAGACAGATTTAATTTAAAATAAAACTCGGGCTATTGTACATTTTCCAGCAAATAAATTGCAATCATTAATTTACGTGAACTATATGTCTTGAAATATGGATTAACCATTTCGAAGTACGTAGAAATAATTCTCTCGATTGTTCCACAAGCTATTACTTAATTAAAGTAAGATGTATGAACTTCATTAATTACATACGTAATTTAATTAAAACTCTTTAGATAATCTGGAATGCGATTTATGATTACTGGAATTTAATGTAATGTATTTGTTTTGTAAGGAAATTAAAGCAAACGCATAAAGCAAGGACTAACACGTCTGTCTCTTTGTAAAGGAAAAAAAAAGGGAAAGCTATTTCATCAACTCTACACATTGTTGTAATCTTTACTAATAATAAAGCTCAAAATCTGTCTGTCTGGATATCTGTGACGCGCATCGCGCCTACACCGTTCGGCCTATTTTCAATAAATTTGGCAAAAAATTAGTTTGTAGCATGGGGTGTGCATCTCGAAGCGATTTTTCGAAAATTGGATTTTGTTCTTTTTCTATTCCAATTTTAAGAACTTTTTCCGGGGCAAAATTATCATAAGATGAACAAGTAAATTACGAAATTATCATGACGTGGAATGGGAGAGCGAATGAGCATAGACAATTGGCGAGAAATTCGTCATCCATTATTTGTAAATATACAGGCGATCCAAATAACCTTTTAATTTTCAACTACGGGCAGAGCCGTGCGGGGACCAATAGTGTTAAAATAATGAAATACCGCTAATAAAAGATGAATTGGGTTTAGTTAATACTATAAAGGTAAAAACATGTCTGAAAGAAAGCCTTTGAACTAAATATTGCTATACCTTTTTTAATAATCATTAAAATTGAATTAATTGTAAGATTTGTAAAATTCGCTCTCACGAAAGAATAAATTATAAGGACATGCATTTCTTATCTTTGCCTGCGGCGCAAAAGCAAAACAAAGAAATTGAACAGCGTCAACAAAGTCTGAGCAGGAGAGAATAGGCGACGGCAACTTGGCTACCACCTGCATTTTACAGTAATATTTACGATAAAAGTGTCTTGAATTTTTAACAGTGTACTGTTAGCTGTTGTACGACACGGTGGTAAAGGAGAAAAAATTTTAATTTAAAAAAAATCAATTTTATTCCCAATCCAATCAAAATAATTTCAGATTTGAATTAACAGCCCTCTATTTTAGATACTACTGTAATAAATCCCGTAAAAGCAGAACTTTTAAGCAGCGTTTGGTAAAAAAATTCAAAATTTCTGAATCGGTAGAATTAAAAATGCTACCTTTCCAAGTCCACTTTTATCCAAACTTTTAGAGAAATTTCTCCTTTTTTTATGCTTTTTTTTGGCACTTCTAATACTTAATAGAACTTTGAATTTTTACTCTTTTCCCTTTTTTCTTGTTCATAAATCAGCCGCAAAACGGGTGTTTTTCCTTAGCGTGACCATAGCTGCTGATATGTAAAGTAGAATTCGCTTCATTTACGTCAAAAAATGAAGAATTATCTGTTTAAAATCCAGCTATTTCACTTTTTTGGCGAGATTCAAAGCATCGACAGAACGGAACTAGAAAAATGAGCCACGAAAAATGAAAAATGAATTCCGACGCGGCATTGATGTTATTCATGAGGAAATACTTATTCTCATTTTCTTTATCTAAAGTGATGATAATTTATTGGCAACAAACATTTCAATGCAGCTTGAAAAGAACTGCATTCGTCAGATGTTCAAGTAGATGCACAATGTGTAAAACTACGTTGTGTCTGACTTTTTTTTAATTGTTTGAACTTTAATGGGGATTTAAAATTTACATTCATATTTAAAGCGAAGTGTTTTGAAAACTTTTGGATAAATGCTCCTTCTAGTCACCGGCAGGCGATGGCTAGAGAGGCAGAATAACAGGATTAGGGCGAAGATGGATAAAAAGACAGATCAACATATACTGGGTGTCCCAAAACGACCGCATAAATTCTGCACAACTACATTCCTCGTTGGGAGTATACACGAAAACTGCCAAAGGAAACGTTCCTGTACGATCCATAGTTTTCGAGAAAAATATTAAAAAAAAACAAAGTATTACGTCACTGCCGGTGCAAGAAAAATACTTTATTGGACATAGAGCCGCTATATAGATAGGCCGACGCATCAGCTTAAGTTTAGCCATTTTGGATCGGATTTTTCATTGTTGCACTGCTAGGGTTACCATAGCAAAGTTTCGGATTTCGCCAAATTTGCTGAAAATAATATATTTTTTTAATTAATCATTCACGTGCCGCTAATAATTGCTCACAGTGAACAATCATCAAACGCGATATCTCGCCAAAAAGGACAACCACTCAAACACGCGCTCCGATCCAAAATTGCTAATCTTAAACTGATGCGTCGGCTCGTATATAGGGCCTTAATTGGACATATCAACAGCAGTATACGTACATTACGTATAACAACAAACACGTGTAATGACGTTTTAAACAATATCGTCTAGAAAGATAAGAAAATACTGTTGTTGATGTGTCCAATAAAGTTTTTTCTTGCATCGGCATTGTCGTCATATTTTGATTTTTGTATTTTTCTCGAAAACTATGGATCGTACAGGAACGTTTCTTTTGGCAGTTTTTATGTTTTCTCCCAACGAGGAATCTAACTGTGTAGAGTTTATGCGGTTGTTTTGGGACACCCAGTATATGTTGTTTGTATGTTTCTAAGTTTGACAAAACGTAAATGAACGTGCCATAATCTGGCAAAGGACTTTTGAGATAAATGCGGGACATACAGATATATTTTAAAATGTATTATAATAAGTATACTTTTGACATCAATTATGTATACTATGACAGAAAAATTTAGTTCTGAATCGTATTAAAAGTTATCAAGAACTCAATAATGTCTATTGTTTTTACTTTCCGTGCCTTTCATTTGATGTGTGATTAGTAGATTGTGAGTCGTATAATATCAGATTCTGACATAAAGTCAGAAATAAAAAAATCTACTGACAGAAGAGTGGAGGTAGTTAAGCGTCCTACCAACGGACGCTCCCGACTATTAATTGGAAAAAACTAAATTATTTACTCGGCCCTTAGGTGGGATCTAAAAGTGCAATGGATCCCCAGTTATGGAAACATCAGCTGTAATGAAATGACTGACAGTTTGGAAAAGCAAGGGTCAGCTCTTCCGCGGATCAAACAACCCAGCACTCGCCATTCTGCCAAGATACAGATAAAACCAGCAGTTCAAAGATGGAACTGTCAGCGACTTTGAAAGCTGTCATTGGGCGAGAATTGGAAGAGCTTTGTTTCCAGAGGCACCTCGATCACAACCGACATGTGGTAAGTATGGCCGCTTACAGATAAAACCAGCAGTTTAAAGATGGATCTGTCAGCGGCCGTTAAAGCTGTCACTGGGCGGGAATTGGAAGAGCTTTGTTTCCAGAGGCACCTCGATCACAACCGACATGCGGTAAGTGTGGCCGCTTTTATGATGAGGAGAAGGCATGATTATCTTGCCGCACATCTTCACCATATTTCTGCTCTGGATCACGGTAACAAATGTCCAAACAGCCTTTTCTGGGATGGGGAAGTCCCTCTTTACTTGTCAGCGTATTACCATTCGGCTGAACAACCAAGGTTGGTCGTTGAATGAGAAGGAGAATACATTCCAGATTTCCAAAACTTAATTTTGTCTACAAGATCTCAACTTCCTCTGTGGCAATTTTGTTCCGACTTGTCTATTTTAAGGACATGTATTACTGCCGCCGTGTCGTATTAACATTCCTCTCCTTCAACGTACGTTGATATTAAACGCCACAGTTTCTCCTCGTGAAATTTGAAATTAAGATCTGTTGAAAATGATAGATTCTGTGACACCATCTTCTGTAGTTTGAACCAATCAAAGAAACTCGATTTTTTGTGCCTAATTTCTACCAATGTTTTACCTATAGAATGATACTTTTGTAGTTTTAAATGCTTATAATATTGCTTTAGCCGAAGAACTTTTAATTTTACATCATTTCACAATGGATTTATCTCAAAAAATATTTTTCACAATCAAAGCCGTTATATATTGATTAAACAAGATTTGACGTTGTATTTTCTTTTAAAAACATATAAAAACTTTAATTTATTGCCAAAAATATTCTTTTGTTTTTGATTTTCGTATAAACTAAAAGAAAAATAATTTCAAAACTTTCAAATTATTGAAAGGTTATTGGGAAAACGATTTGTCCTTAAAATAAACTGATGAATTTGAACCTATCCCGACGCAAAAACTACTTTGCAGAGTTAATATGAGATTACTTCTGCTGAGAAACAGCCATTAAAACATCTCAATGTATTTTCTAAAAAAACTACAGCCAATCACTTACGCAAAGTATTTTTGGGAAAGTTTTATCTGACACTTTTAAAGTGAAAAAAAAAATCTTTAACGCTGATGGAGTGAACAAGATAAATGCATTTATTTCCTTTTAAGTGGTTTTCAACTGTAAGTAGCTTTTTTTTAAGTTGATAACTTTAAAATTAGTTTGCACTCATTTTGTGAAGTGAATTAAAATACATTGTCAAACTAAATCCAGTAAAAGTACTGTTTTTATGTTGAAAGTTTAATTTCAGAAGCGTTTGGGTTTGTGTCTTTTTACTTAGGTCAATTTTAATTTTAAAATGTTATTTTTTCCGTTTGGTTTTGAAACTATTTTTCTCGCTTATATGAATGTGTGCTAATGGCAGAAACAAATGATAATAACTCCACTTCTAAAGCAAAATAGATTTTTACCATGTGCAATTTTTAACATGAATTTTAACATGAATATATATATTTCACCAAAAAGGAAAAAAAAAGCAAATCGTTAAAATGTGATTTCTTTTGTAGTTCAGCTATATTTGAAAATTACTTAAACAGAAAAGAAAATAAATTTAAACATTATTTAATCTACTTTGTTTAAAAAGATTAAAATATTATCTGACACTGATATGACAGTTAAAGTCATGGTTGTTCCAAAACTGTTTCGTAATCTAAATGACTTTTCCTAAAATTTCCTTCTTTTATTTACCTTATAAAATATCTTTATGGAAAACATTTTCTTATGTTTTCCAACAAACTAAATATGAAAATATGATGATTTGAAAACTAATATCAATATCCTCTAAAATATGAGTCTTTCTGTTAACAGCTTAAGATCTAACTTAATGGTAAAAACTCTGACAGATCGTAAACCAAATAACTGCAGATTTAATACAATGCTTTATTTTCATCCACTGAAATAATTACAAAAGTAACATATCGATTATTTGATGCTTGAATCCACCATTTTGTATTTCAATGTTGTTTACTTGTACAACCACCGAAAATTGGTTGACGCAGAGCTTTATCGTCATTATGTTCGAATGTAGAAATCAAGAAAATAAAACTTTCAAATGCTATCCTCCAGATCATATTTTTCAATTCCCTTCGCTTCTTTTCATTTTAGAGTTTGAAATTATTCTTTAGAAATGCCTTGAATACTATCTTTACTGAATGCTTAGTATCTGAAAATTTTAATGAATTGCGATGGCATTCAAGAAAAGAATACAAAAAAAAAAAAAAAAAACTTGTGTACATAAGCTAAATTAAGCGTTTGAAATTGAAATTTATAAACTGTTTTCCCATTTTATTAAGGTAATATAGCGGAGTTTTCTTAAAAGTGCTACAGAAATTCTCCTGTCGTTGTTGTTATGGCAATGATGATTTTTAAGCTCAATATGTAGAAAAAAATCAGACATTTTCGTTAACAATTTAAAAAGTAAAATGATGCAATTAGAAACACATCTTCCTTTTTTTATGCATTATTTGTCAAAAATAAAGGATAATAAGTGATATCATCGGTTGCTGTTATTTTTCGCATCACTGGACATTCAACAGTAAAATACGAAATGAAAGAACTGGTTTTACCACACAAAATAATTGCTAATCATCTATGAAGTGCAAAAAAAAAACGGAAAAAATGTTTTTAAAATGGTGTTGTAATTTTAAACATTAAACAAATGACTGATCTCCAATAAATATTAACTTAACACAAAATCAGATTAATTAGACAACAGTAGCACATCAAGTAATGTCATACTTGAAGCCACGCACAAGGTTTGAAACCAGAATACCTCGGGGTCACGATTCAGAGGAAGTATGTTTGTAAAGAAAATATTCCTTCTTGAATCACAAAGAAAAATTAGTGAACATCCCTCCCTTTTTTTCAGTGTCACATGACAGTTTCTCGCAATCCTCTTGACGCGATGATTTATTGGTCATTATTGGTTAGTGTTGGTTTCATAACGCTACTTTTATTAGCGTAGTTTCACAAACAATAAGCGCGTTAAAAAGACAATTTAACTGTAATGTAAATTTATATGCTTTTTCTACAGTTCTGTAACTTAAGTCTAATTTCACTTAAAAAACTGTAAATTCTCAAAAGATTTTTAATTTAACTTTACAAAATTGAAAGCAAACATCCTCATATACATAATAGTCAATGATCGAGTGACACTCCTGACGTCATCAACAATGGAACTCGCACCACGGCATGATAATTTGATCACATGTTTTAGTAATATTTAGCATGCAAGGAAAAGCTTTATTTCAACAAGGCTGAACTGGATCCGGAAATTTTACTGTTTTACTAGTAACATTGTCAGGGGAATGAAGAAACGAAAAAAAGGTCATCAATGAAAACTATCTACTGGAGTTTGGGGTTAATCCACTGGAGTTAGGGTTAACATTTCAACTATCAAAATATCACCAAACAGGCAATTGCTTCGTTCAAATATAGAAGCAATTTTCACCCGTCATAACTTGACGGGCGATTTTCTAGTAAGTAACAATTGGTAAATAATATTTAAAGAAACTAAACTTAAAACCATATTTAAAGCTTTCAAGCGTCAAGTTTGAAAACAAGTCTAATTGAAATCAAATGTAAGGAAAAAAGAAAATCACAGAAACTGACATTACAAACATTGTATAGCATTTTCTTTCTATGGCACCTACAGTTACAATCAAAGTTAATTTGCTGTCTTAACGCTAAGTCTTTTCAAATTTAGCGGCTTGATGCATTGTTATGGATAATCAAGCAGAAACAAATTTCATTCCGGCAGTTGTTATATCAACTCTAAACTGTTACTACTAGATGTCAGCTCTGAAGAGTAGACTGGAGATTCCTTCTTTCTTTCTTAAAAACAAAAAATTGGAAATTTATTTTCATTTGTGATGTAAAAAGGAAAATTGAGAAAAATATCTCACTTGTACACTGAAATATTCATTGAAATTACGGCGAAAAAAGTTATCTTTACTAAAATTTATCCCCCATTTCCCGCAGAGAAAGCAATAAATTTAATAACTCCATAGAAAAGATGGATTGCCAAGGGACTGTCAAACAATTACATTTTTCCCGTTTGCGGTCTGGAAGTAACTCAACGCTATATCTAATGTCTGGTTCAAACCTTGAAATTTGTTCTCGCTGATTTGAGAAGCCAGGAGGTAATGAATGACACACTGTACCTGACCGTCCAACTCATTCCCTGACAGGAGCTCTCCTAGAGGAGGGGGAGGGGGATAAGCCGAAAATACAGATCAGTCACTTTAAATAATTTACAGGATGATATCACCCCCCCCTTCAACCCCAGATTCTCTGAAATTCGTTTTAATGAAATTAGTATCATTAACACAGAATAGGGTAACAGCACCAGTAGCAGACAAGAGTCCAGTAACAGATAGTCGTAAGTTTGAATTTAAATAATAAGAATTTTAGGCGGGTAAAACTGATTTTGCTGCGACCCATGAATACGGTGCAATCATCTAGTTCTATCAAAGTGAATTTTAAGTGTGTTTACAACGCAGTGGCGGAAGGTTATGAACAGCCACCACGGGGTCTGCCGATGTTTCATGTTTATTTGAATTTAATAAAGTTTTAGATCTAAAAATAAAGAACGTTTGCACATTTTGAAAAGAAAAGATTAATTCTGTCCATTACTCATCCTTTCTTCGTCCTTTCTGTTATTGGGTATCATCAGAATCGTCGGTGTCTGTCACTGGGGTTGGACTTTTTTTTTTAATTTAGCAGATAAAAAATATAATTAACTAATTCAGAGGATCTAGAATTAGCCAAGCGTTAGATGAGATGTAGATGCATAAGAGAAAAAAGTTTAAAAATGTCTAAATACATTAAAAGGCTCAGAAAATTGAATTAATCTGAGAGCGATGTCTTAAGCATGTCTGTTACTGGTGCTGTTACACTAAATGTGAAAAAAAAAATAACTCACCATATAATAACATAGAATAAGAGATTAAAAGCTAGATTAAGGAAGAAAAATGAGTAGATTAAAATATGGTTTTATAATTACGCAAGCGAAAGAATGCCATAAAGGCGTAAAGTAACTTTATTTACGAGTCTGAATAAATCAGATGTATGAAACGTGTTCTGTTTAACATTTCAAAACGAGGTGATAATTTGTCTTCCTTTCAGACATCTCTTAGACATTCAACAAAAGTGCTGAAATTTATTCTGCGTTAAGATTGAATAAAATGAGGTCATTTTCTGTTTCTCGTAGAAAAAAGCACACAATATGGAAAGTAGGAAAAAACGCTGTTGTATCATTTAATTTTTGTAACACTCTCATAGTGCCAATGTAGAGGGTGTTTTTTTAGAAGTATAGAACTTTAGGTTCAAAAAAAAAAAAAAGAAAAACACCGTTAAATGATGTAAATCGCCATGAGTTTGGCTTTATTCCAAAGATGGTTCTTTGACATTGTTATTTAAATGTGATTTCTGGTGTATGGTCACTTCGGCAGAAAGTCTAGGAAGTCTAAGGAGAAAGTCTAATCGGGTCTTGGAGAAAGTCTAATCTTGGAAAAAGTCTAATCGGGGTCCAATTTTCTATCACTTTTTGCAGCAATGGGGGCCGTATGTAAGTGATATGTGGCGAATATTGTCGTCCAAGGCGTCAATCGTCTGTGGCTTATCGGTGTAGACCTGAGACTTCACACAGCCCCACAAAAAGTGGTCCAGCGTAGTTAAATCGCATGATTTTGCAGGCCAATTCACGGGTCCATTAAGAGAAATTATTCGTTCACCGAAAGTTTCTTTCAATAAATTAATCGTGACACGCGCTGTGTGGCATGTTGCACCGTCCTGTTGTCTATTCATGAAGAAATGGCAAACCAAACTAAACACAAAACAAGTGATAACTGTCAAAATGGTCCACAGATCAAACAGTGTTCCCGACTTAAAGTTCTATACCTTTAAAAAAAACTCCCTTTATTTATAAAGAAATCTAGAAAAATATTTTTACTTTTTTTTTGGAATCATTTTTCATTCTTATTTAAAACTAAATGTGTAGATTATTTATTTATTTATTTATTTATTTTGACACTGTTGCATCTAATAAGCTTGTGGCATTAAAGGATTATAAAGTCGTTTTCTCATTTACTTCTTTTAATTTATCATTCTCGTCTACCCCAGTGTTGAAAAAAATTTGAGGTCTCGCAAAGACAAAGACATTTTCGACTCGTCGACAAAAAAAGAACAAAATTTCAAAATAAATGCCAGTAATATAAATCACTAAAAACACATAAAGAGTGACGACTTTCTCTGTAAAAATTAGAATAAACCAAAGGAAACAAGAACTCAGTCCTCTCATTCTGTCTAATAAATATAAAAAATGAACAAAAACGTGGACTCTCTAAAACCAGGCCTACTATTTGGGTGATCGGGAGGGGGGAAGGGCATTTGGAATATTTAATGTTGAAATGAGTAGCTTGATATTGCTAAAACTTATGCATTTTACACCCCATTTACAAGAGAATCCCAATAGAAACTTCTTTTATAGTGACGTGTAAGGAAGAAGCTTTTGTAAACAAAAACAAATTTAGTATTACGTCAAAAGTAACTATTTAATTAACTTCGTTGATTTTACTGCGTAAACGAATGCATACAGATAGAAAAGAAATATTCAATAAACTCAATCGTTTTGTGAAAATCGAGCAAAAATAAAAATCATAAATCAACTATTACTAGGGCGGATCCACGAGTTCTTCAAGGTAGGGTTGAAATTTTGTTTTTGAACTTCAATTTTGGAAAAATTACAGAGGAGAGGTTTTAACCCCTATTCATTTAACTTCATGGAAAGTCATTCAAATATGCATTTCTGGAACCAGTTTCAAACGATTAGCAAAGGAAAGTTCTTGACGTTACATCTTCTAACGTTACGAAATATGGTATAAAATTGATTTTTTAAGTCTTTATCTTTGAAAAATGTACTACGAAAAGCCATTGAACCTCTCCACTTTAAAAGATCACAATTATAAAACTCCGTTTTTAGAGAAATTTTGAAAACATCCCTTCCCATCTCACAAAAGATCGTCTCCAAATGCGTTTTTAAAGCTATAATTCTGAAACGGTTGAGGGCCCTCTTAAATTCATCGATGATTGTTTCTAAAAACGCCTTTGGAACTTCAATGTCGAAAAAAAGCCGGTCAAGTTCGTCAAGGGACTGGCGATCGTTCCCAACACGGTCATGCTATTAGATTAGTAGTTCTAAAAAAAAATCTTAAAAACGCAATGCTAATTAAATTATCTTCTCAACTCTTACTGAAGTAGTCATTGGTCCTTTGAAATACAGTGACTTTGTTTGTGGATACTCAGCCTCTTTTTACGAAATGAAAAAAAAAATGGTAAAATAATTATTGTCTAAAATTTTATGAGAAATAACGTAATAAATAAAATTCCATCCACAAATTCATCTAAAAAAATACGTAACATAAAAGTGAATATTTTTGTAAACTTCAAAGAAGGATAACTTATCGAGGAAAATTCGCCCTATAAATTATTTAGACTTACAGAAAAATGTATGAACCTTTATTCTAATAACAGAAAAAAACAGATATAAGTTAGTTAAATATTAGTAAAAACGTGGGTTTTGTTTACCTTAATGTCCTAACTTAATTAGACAATAACCATAAAACTATGAAACAAACCTTAAAATAGGCATAACTATTCGTAAAAAGTTTATAAAGTTTAAAAAAAATATTGTGTGATAGTTAAAAAGTTCTTATTTAGAACACAGAAAATGAAACCCTGCTTCTCTCGGAGCAAAAACGCGAAATTACTTCCAACACAATAATATGGTTTTCATTTTCATTAAAATTCTTGGTAAGCTGCCTCATTAAACTATTTCATCAACTCTCTAAATTAGAAACAATGTTTCCTAAATAAGTTTAATGAGTAAAAATAACCAGAATAGCAAAACAACAAGAAGGACAAAATTTAATCCTTGTAATTATTTGACTTTTTATTTTATTTCATGCATACAATTAATTTATATTGATCATCAAAAATTGTGTACCCTTCGTTGTGAAATTTATGAAAGAGTAATTGCGTCACGTTATTAATTAATGCCTCATTATTTTTTGTGAAGTCAAATTTTGCTAATCAAGTGTATTAGACAAACTACAAGAATTTCACACTTATGAGGCATGCAAATTACAATTGATTAAATTAAAACTACTAGTATAGAGTTAGATTTAATAGTGTTAGCAACGGCTAGTAAGTAATTGGTTTTTGGTTCTGAATAATGAAGTAACTGTGATTTTGTGTAGTTTACAAAAGTTAATTTGATGATTTGGGTGGACCGAAAAAAAGATATTTTTGAGAAGCAAATTCTAATAGCAAAAAAAAAAAAAAAAAGGTTGTATGTTGCCATCCTAAACATGGGTAAAATAATTTTAAAAAAATTGATATTTATGTCTTCAGATAGCGCATTGGCAGCAAAGTTTGAAAATAAATTACTTTTAAATTTAAAAAAAAAATCGCCTTCAAAAAATACCCAGGAACTAAAAAGCAAAAAATAACAGATTACACTTACATTCTATTACCTACCCAAACATAGAAATGAAATTTATTTTACAATTCCAGTACAAAAATCAACTAAACTAAACACCGAATTATAAAATAAACACTGATTTAATTTACTAAACGATGAATTATTTTAAATACCTAACTAATTATATACAATCTTTTAATTTTTATTGACCTTTTAAAGTCGGGGCCTGAAATAAACAACTTCATAACGTAACTGACAACCCACCGAATCCTGAATTAAACATTAATTTAACTATACGCGAAATTAGTCTTAAAAACTAAACGTACTCAGTTACGTTAGGTAGTAGATTATAGGAGGCTCCGACTTCAAAAGATTATTAAAAATTAAGAGATCGTATATAATTAGTTAGGTATTTAAAATAATTCATCGTATAGTAATTTAAATCAGTGTTTATTTTATAATTCGGTGTTTAGTTTAGTTGATTTTTGTACTGGAATTTTAAAATAAATTTCATTTCTATGTTCGGACAGGAAATAGAATGTAAGTGTAATCTGTTATTTTTTGCTCTTTAGTTCCTGGGTATTTTTTGAAGGCGTTTTTTTTTTTTTTTTTTTTTTAATTTAAAAGTAGTTTTTTGTTGTTGTTGTTGTTTTTTAGAGGTGTAAATAACACGGCGAGCGTCTCGGAGACTTCCGACGACTGCGAAGAAAGGCTTTTTCAAATGCGTAACTATGTACAAAAAAAATTGTCTTCATCATTTGTTCAACTTTAAGTTTAAATTTGCAAAATTGTAAATTTTAGAATTGTAATATTGTAGATTGCAATTTATGTTTCGCAATTAGTCTCATGTAACTCGTGATAAAAGTCGCATGTTTCTTCACATGGCCCCACTATAGATGAAGATTAAAAATTCCACTAGAATGAATTTTATGTTTGCTTCAGAGAATCCTTAATTCAAAATTTTCATTATCATTACTCTTAATAATATATATTTCTAGTACTTTCTTTAACTATAGGCAAAGAAAGTATAAACCTTTGTTTTACGGCCTTTGTTTATCAATGGGTTTTATATTTAATCGTTTGTGAGAGAAATTGCATGAAATTTAGTGTTTTGCCCATTGAGAAGGAATAGACGGAGAGAGTGCAAAACTACTATCCCGATACGGCAACAGTACCATGTGACTTTGGGAGCAATTTCGAGTTGACCGTAACCGCTGAAGAAGTTTTCATTAGCTGAAGCCATGCATGATAACAACCTTTAACTGTAGAAGGGAAAAATTAGATTTATAGTAATAGTGCAGTATTCTAGCATTGTAAATCGTGAGGAAAAAGCCACACCAGGAGGTTCAGTAACTTTTCCCTAGCATGTACGAATGTTTTTTACTTCTAAATAAAGAAAAAATAACATTTATATGCATTCAACGAGTGCATATTCCACAGTTGCCTATAATTTTAAAATTTTTGTACTTATTTTACCTATAAAAGTTATAAAACATTGTATATCTTGAGGGCGAATAACATTTTAGTTCCATAAAAACACTTTTTACTTAACTAGTAATTATTTTAACGGCTCTTAAGCATTTTGTGTACGTTTGCTTTGTTGGCGAGTATCTTCTCGCCAAGCTCCTGTGAACAGCAGATGCGCAAGAATAAAGATTTGCTTTTTTATGCTTCAATTTAAATACTAGTATGCCTGCGTATGAAATCATTTCAAAACATTGATTACAATACATATGAATCCATAAATTTTCAGTCAATAACAGAACACTTTAAACTATTTGTACATACCTGTCATTTTAGGGACTAAACATCAAAATACATGAAAAATGCAATTACATTATATTTTAAAATCCGGAAGGAAGTGGGGAGAGGGAATTTGAATTATAGTCCTGTATCTGTATCCGTTATTTATTTATTTATTTATTATTATGCGGTAAAGGAGTTTGAGCCAGAGTTGCTTTGATTTGTAGCCCCGACTTCATAATAAACGCCGTCGCGTCGTCTGAAAAATATTTAATGCCAAAAGAGCGATTGCGTGCCAAAACGCGACAACTTCCCAGCCAAAAAAGTCACCTGACCTGTGAAACACTGGATCCCAAGCTTATTTCACTGAGACATTTGCTATGGCTCCCTCCATTAGTATTCCTTCTCAATGGTTTTACCCTTAACTTTTCCCTAAAGAAGAAATAGGGTAAATCAAAGATTTGGAACCTAAGTTAGACCACCCCTAAACAAAACCACCACTAAACAAACAAAAAAAAAGCATAAAAACCGGTTCACTAAATGAGACGATATACAAAGTTAATAAAGTATAAATCGATTTAAATGTGAGTATGATATTTGAAGAGTTCTCTCAATTTCATCAAACCTGAACTTGATTAACATTAGACCGCCGAGGAACTATGTTGTTTCAGACAAAAAAGACTTTTCCTTATCGGTACAGGCAGGGGCGTTCGCAGAAATTTTGGAGCCCATCACAAATGACTTTTCCGGGGCCCTCTCCATATTGTTTACCCCTATATTTCACCGTTAGTTACAAAAATATTGGGCCCCCTCCAGGTTCGGGCCTGGGCCAACAGGTGTCCCTCCCTCTGCACGCCCCTGGGTACAGGTGTCTTCAATTTATGGAACATTGTACAATGAAAAAACAAATCCGACGAGTTCAGAACCTCCTCCTTTTTTTGAAGCCTGCTAATTAATATAACCCTAATTTCAAATTGAACTGGCGGCATCGTGAAATAGTAAATCCAGAATATTTGTCAAACTTCAGAAAACATACACAGTTATAATGTATATTATTAAAGAATATAAATTAAATCGCGGAGGAGGGATGTTCTGTATTCAATTTCCCCTCAATTGAACACTAAATATATTAAAAAATTGGAATATTAAATAAAGAACTTTATATTTTAGTGCCTAAATAAAGTTATTTATTAGTAAATAAACTATTAAGGTAATTGATTCAACTATTAAAGTAGCAAAATATATTTAATTTACTGCTTTGCTACGCAGTAATAAATACATTAGTAACACCTATGATAAAAAAAATGACCATGAGGCGCAGCGTTGAGAGAATTAATCATTAGGGTGGTCACAAAAAATCGATTTTCGAATTTCTTCCGCGGCACCCCCCTAAAATGTACCAATGGACTACAAAACATGATTTGCAAAGTTTCAGCTCAACCCGATAATATTAACACGTGCCGCAAAGAGGCTAAGTTTCGAAAAACAGTGATTTTCAGCATAAAATCGTAGTTTTTCTTCTTTAAAACCAAAACTTTTCATCTTAGAAACTTCGTTCTGGTTTCATTTTATAGGAAATTTTATTCTCGTGATGAGTTATCTTATCCATTTTTCAAACAAAATTTAAAGAATGGTACTGGACATTTTTCAGGTCAGGTCATGGAAGATACCATCAATAAGGAATTTTCATGCAAAGATATAAAAGCATTACAATATTCAATTACATTTATTTGCTCTTTGTTGATTTTAATTTATCCATTATAAAAATGCTTCATTTGGAGGGACTTTAAAAATTAAATGCAGCAAATTGTTGATTTAAAATAAAATAACTAAGCAGTTCAGAAGAGAAAGTAGAGTTAAAAAATTACAAAAAAAAAAGAATCTTATGCATTTTATTGCTTATACTGTTAAATTATACATCATTATGTTATTACTTTTCATTGAGAAGTTAAAGTGGTAATGGCTTCGATATGACAGACTTAGATGAATGTGGAAAAATGTGCCTGCGTTCGGACAGTGGAAAAATGTGCCTGCGTTCGGACATAACTTGTAATAGAAACTGGCGTTAGTTAGAAATTAGTTTTACACCTGTTTGAGCCGTGTCACTGACAACCCTTAAACTGTTTACCATCTTTTTAGCTTTAATATAATATTGGTTTTCACACTATTCATCAAGATCAGTATTTAAAAGCTTTGTATCGATTTCGAATCTCTGTAAAAAAATGTATCTCTTAAAAAGTTTGAGGAGAAATGAAAAAATCAAGAATTAATAAAAAAAATTAGGGACAAGAGATGGTACTAGTAGCCCTGGTAGGGGCTGTTATATAGCATGATTTAGGAAAAAAAAGTTCAACGAAAACCTACCTAGGATCTGTACTTTAAACGTATTTAATGAGGAACATTGAAAAGTCCATTTACATCCCTTTGCTTCTCACTACGTCATATGAGTTAGTGAGAAGTAAAGGGATGCAAGTGCCAGAATTAAAAATTTGGAGATAACCAGTACAAATGGTATGTGAACCTTTCCTCGGTCTTGGGGCAAGAGATTGTACTAGTAGCCCTGGTAGTGATGCTGTACAGCATGACTGAGAAATAATTTCAATGAAAGCCTACCTAGGATCTGATCTTTAAACGTGTTTCACTCGAAACTTAAAATAGTCCACTTGCATCCCTTTGCTTCTCACTGTCTCATACGGCCTTTGCCATCCATCTTGTGTGATGAATAGCACCAGATACTCGAAAAGTAACATTGTTTGGAGAAAGACTCCCTAGATAAGTTAAGCAAAGTGGAATGAACTTTTTATAGGTATCCCTAAGCTGCTACTGTTTTTATTTCTCAAAAAGAAAGCTTGAAATTTCACCTGGATTGCTTTTTTTTAAATCTTCTATACTTGCTTTGGATTGCCTCTTATCTATACCATTCATCCTGAAATTCTTGAAAAACATCTGGTTGAGGACTAGTGGACGTACCTATTTTGCAAATAAAAACTGCTTTCAAACCAACTTCGAAGATGTGGTAGCGACATGCTAAATACAAAAACTTTTTCTGTAACAACTGGAATCACAAAACGCAGGTTTGTTCTGCAGAAAGGAGCTATAAAATTACTGTCATTTTAACGAAAGCTCTAAGAAGTCCTCGTCTAAGAACACGGGCCACTTTCCCGGGAATCGTAGTTTTTCCTTTCTCTGAGGAGGTCGAAAACCCTTACAAAACTGGGATTTTTAAGATAGTTTTTAGCGCTGACCACCGAGGAGGAAAGCAACGTTCCGTATTTATGGCCTCTACAGCTAGTTTCATAAGTTTTACATGCAGTTTTTCGTTTTAGTTTTGAGTTTTAGAGACATAACTATAGTACAGCGAAATTCTGTTACAACAAACTTCAAATTACCAGAAATTTTCTTCGTTGTAACGAGGTTTTAGTAGCAATGAAATTCAAGCAACGTAATGGAAATCAAATCGGAGCTGAAAATTTATTTCGTTGAACCAGATATTTCGTTGTATCGGTATTCGTTGTAACAGGATTTCACTGCATATATTTCTGATAATATTGTTGTTTTTGCTCTGATAGCTAAACATTGTAAGGGGGTTATAACCATTAACTAAAAGAAGCAATACAATTTATATTATAATGATTCGTTCTTTTTACGCGATTTTGAGGATATTAGCTATGACCTGACTTGAAAAATCTTTAATAATGTTTAATCAATTTTTACAAGAATTTAGATGGAATTAGACTTAAAGAGAATAAAATTCCCTAGAAAATGAGATCAGAACGAAGTTTCTAGGATGAATAGTTTTGGTTTTACAGATGAAAAACTACGTTTTTTGCTAAAAATTGCCATTTTTCGTAACTTTAGCTTCTTTGCGGCACGTGTTAATATCATCGAAATGACTTGAAACTTTCCAAATCTCATTTTCTAGTCTATTGGTACATTTTAGGGGGGTGCCGCAAAAGATTAGTTGAAAAAAGTTTTCCCCCATGTACCTTGTGACCATCCTATTAATCATCCATGTGCCGCGAGAATTAAATATCGTTCAAGAGAAAGTCAAAAGCTTAGGTGTGAAAATACACCGATCACAGCAGCAGCACGTGACCATGACGTATGAAATTTAAAGTTTCTTGTATTTCTCCGGGACCCCTTATCAGATCCAGATCAAATTACAATGGGACCATCTGGGAAGTATACCTTTCCAAACAAAAAAAAAAAATTCAAATCGGTCCAGCAGTTGGAATAATTCGAAAACACACATAAAAAGCCGCAATAAGAAATCATAACCTCCTTTTCTTAAGTCGGTTAAAAAGGTGAAATTTGGTCAATTTTCAAAAGTTTTATAATAATCCATATGTTCAAAATTTTTGTTCTAATCCCGTTTAAATGCTTCCTTTTAATAGTCTTTTAATATAGTTTTGAAAATATTTACATTCCTTTGCGTGGGGTGCTGTCTATTTACATTTTTACTGGACAACACATGGAAGAAATTCAAGACAACTAATAAGAAGCCCCCCACGCTTTTTTGTATTACATTAAAATTAAGTGATTTGTCAACTACTATCATCCAAAGATTATTTTTAACTTTTTAGTTCATTTTGCTACGAAAGCGTGTTTTTTTAGTTTTTTAAACTATTATTTTATTTTTCTGTTTTTTAGTCTTATGTTGGAGAATTATGAGGCGACGAAATTATTCATAAAACGAGTGCGAGGTAATATATCTTAAAGTTAAAACAAGGGCACCCCAATGGGAAGCTACTGAGTCATCGATGTAGTTTGCGGAAATAATATTTATATTACTTTGAAAACTTGAGATGCATTTGAATAAAAGTTTTGTTCAACAATGGTCTGATCAGCAATGAATTTCCCAATTGAAGGCTCACCTAAATTTTGGCATGAAATTAGTTAAAAACAATTATATTTCATGTTCTAAGTACCTTGGAACATTGGAACAAATTTTGTCTGATGCAGAAAAATAAAAGGTTTTTGTAGATATTTTAAAATAATTTTTGCGAGCATTTTTGAATGTATTTTTTTAAATTTTTCCTTTTTCACATTGTTGGATTTATGCCAAAATATTGATTGAAATTGGAGGAAACTAACAATTAAAAGAGTTAATTAATTAATTTGATTATGGAATATTGCATTGTCATCGGGTCTGAGGTCGCGTGCCAAATTTCAAAAGAATCTGATCGCAGGAAGTGAGCGAAATTTGAGCTGCAAGATTCCGTTACAAGATACATACATACATACATACATACAGGTGAAGCTAATAAACCGCTGAAGCTTCAGACTTGAAATTTGGCAGGCATATCCGCATGATTACAAAAGTAACCACTAAGAAAGGATTTTTCGAAATCTCAATTAGTTCGGGAGAAATTAATTAAAACCTCTTAATTTTTGCGAAATTAAAGCCTGTCATTGAATTCAAATCCCTTATTTTCGAAGGCTTTCCTCCATTCAAATCATTATTCAGTACTTCATCTCAACTTTTGGTCGATAGCGAACTATAAATTTGATATTGTTTTTGTTTCTCACGTGGTTCTTCGAGGCTTTTCTCAATTCAAATCATAATGTTTCTGTCTATTGCTTTCATTTTTTCAAAACTAGAAACGAAGTTTTTAAGAACATCATCAAAGGCGGACTATCCTTTTGAATTTAGAAGAGTGCAGTTTCCTGTTAAAGTTTGCTTTGCAATAACCATTAATAAGTCACAAGGACAGACATTAAAAATAGCAGGGACCGATTTAAGAGAAGACTTTTTTTCACACGGCCAATGTTATGTAGCTTGCTCCAAAGTCAGTTCATCAAGCAGCTTAATAATTTTAGCACCAGAAAAAAACTAAAAATGTTGTATACAAAGAAGTTCTTGCTTAAACATGGGTATATTAATAAAATGTGGATGGCCTGTGTTTGCAAAGATAATCAATACTTTAAAAGGATCGTTTATAACAGTTAAAGATCGGTTAAGGACAAAGGCATATATGTAAGGAGTCCAGGGGCCCCGGAATCCTCCTCAGATTAGAAAAAGTAATAGGTAATAAGTAATTATTATAGGGGATTTTCGAAACTAGGTGCACCAAGCACTGTTAACCCCTGCTAATTCCATTACCCGAGCAATGCCGGGTACGGGAATGCTAGTTTTGTATATTGCCGTATTTCTTCTTTTAGATCCCAGTTGTATATTTTTTACAGCAAATGTGCACTATACAGCTCTTTTCTGGAACTGCAATCATATTGTGTTGCATTAGCAACCCAGAACCACTCCAAGTAGCTGGTTGCGCTTTGTACTCCACGTTGCAATTCGCAAGAAGACTGGACTTACTGACAAGACTTACCATTTGTAAAAACTTACATAATAACTATATGGTTTTAAACAAGTTTCTACGTTTCGATCAAGGTGTGAAGTTGGACTTGCGACTCAGTTTTGGCACTTATGTTTGAAAAATACAGAGGTTTTCATATAAATTCATCTCTTCCGTCTAATAATTCAAATGAATTTCTGCAGATTCACTGAACAGTCCCACAATCCATTCCACTGCCCGTGTGTAATATGCAAATTTTAAAAATACATACTTAAGCAAATGTATAGTTTCTAGAAATGATAAAATATCCTTGTTTTCCACATCATCACTGAAGCGGAGAAAGTGAACACGTTGACCTGTTAACTAACTGCTGTAGTTCGAAACTTCAAATATTAATATCAATGAAAGAAATTCTCTTATTTCTATAGAAGTGCTTCTTGATTAGTATTCTTTTGCGTTGTATAGATACCCTACAGTAACCCAACTCATTTATATTTCACCTTTAGTGCACTTCCATGGCCAATAACAATTTCTCAAAAAAAAAACAAAGTAAGCATTTCTTTGAATCACCGGATCCACGATGTGTGGAAGATTATCACACATCTGACTTGCAGATTTTGTAACTTTAAATAAGTGTACAGGTCTATGTTTCATGGAAGTTTGTTCTTTTCTTTAAAATTTTAATTATATCAAACTATAGAAACATAATTTTTTAAGATATTACTTAGGAGGGCCTTCATTCCATTAGTAGTTTAGTTTAAATATTATACAGCCTCAGCACTCCGTTAGCACACGTTAACGAAAGCAGAAGTGAGATCAAAGTCCCATTTTCCTCTTTTAGACTTCGGCTGTGGAATGGGTTATTAAATTAGCTAGTGAGTCGGTAGTTAGGGTGTTTTGGGATGAGACAATATATGGATTAATGTGAAAACCCGTATGCTCGCGATCCTCAATGCAAAAATTGAGTCACAAGTCCAACTTCAAACCTTGATTGAAACGTAGAAACTTTTTTAAAACCATATAGTTATCATGAAAATTACTTTACAAATGTATGGGTCCTGTTAATAAGTCCAGTCTTTTTGGCAACCACCTACTTGGGGGTGGGTTCTGGGTTTTAATGCAACACAATGTATTTGCAGTGTACATTTACTTTTAAAAAATACATAGCTGTGATCTAAAAGATGAAATACTGCAATATACAAAAAAAAGCTATAACCGTCGATTTTTTTTTTATTTTTATTTCATGTAACTTTGCGGCTTATGCGCAAACTAAATACTGTAAAGGAATGCAAATATTTTCAAAGATATAATAAAAGACTATTAAAAGGAAGCATTTAAAAGGTTTAGAACAAAAGTTTTGAATATTTAGATTTTTATAAAAGTATTTGAAAATTGACTATGTTTTACCTTTTATTTTCAAATCCATTGATGCAATTTGCTCTTACATTGTGATACGTGTCAATTTATTGCATTTAAGACTATTGACTAACGTAGTTTGAATTTAAATATTTTAATAAATTGTTCGTGTATTTAAGCCGAATACTCATTTTAACTTAAAAGTCGAAATATTTAAATAGCAGTTTAATAAAATATAATAATAGCAGAAGCAAGATACTGGTTTTAACGTGATAAATCACAGTTTATCTTTTGCAAAATATTTTAACAAAGTTGAGGCGCCAACTTTAATTAGTTTTGTTGTTTTATTACGCATTGCTTTACAGCATAGCATCCTGAAATGGAGACCTACTAGCTCCGCTGGTAAGAGCGTCCCGCTGATAACGCGAAAGTTATGGGACCGATCCTCCCTTGAGTTAGAAAAGGCGGTTTTTGAATGACTTATTACCCTCAGTTATATCCTGATCCAAATTTTCATGAATATGTATTCTTACCTCACTGGGAGCAGAATTTAAAACCATAGTTGTATTATTGGAAATTAAATCAGAAAATAACCCGTATTTTAACACGGTAAATCGCAGTATCAAATTTATAATTTCGCAAAAATGTTTTTTGTTGGTACACCGGAACTTCCTAAATGCTTCAAACTTCAAAAGTAAGGAGTCATTTTCAGGCGGGGGGTCGCAACTGTCAGCAAAAAATAAACAAGCAAGCCACATTTTTGCTGTTACACAAAAAAAAAATTCAAAAATCTGGTTTTTTGATTTTCTTTCGTCAAATACGAATGCTTCGCACGGATCAGTTAATATAACCTTAATTGCTTAAAGCATCCTAATATATATATGGGTCATTCTTCAAAAAGTGTAACTTTTCTGTCACACGCTTTTTACAGAAACAACTGTAAGGAACAATTCATTTATTAATGCCTTTTTAAATTTATCAAAAATATATCTATTTAAACATGCCAACAATTTTTTAATTATAATTTTTATTTTAGAATATTTTGGGTTCACAACATGTGAATTCTCACCTCCGTGGCATGTTGCACACCTTGTGTGACTGTTTTTGTTGCTTAATAACTTGTTTATTTAAAAGTATACACTTATTTATTTATTATTAGCTTCTCAAGTGTCTCAAATACTATATGTTTAAGTATATATTTTTTTAAATACTGTGTTTTAGTTCGTTTTAGCGGGATAAGAAATCATGTCACAGAATAATTTCTCACCTCCGTTACCTAAGCACAAAATGCCATTCTTCATTAAGACGTGGCAGTAATGACATCAAATTATATTTTCCATGATACAAGGAAGCCCCCTTGTTTATTTTTAGCCATAAAGAAGTTGTGAGATTTTTGTTAAAAAATAAGAAGGTAGATTTTGTTTAAAAAAACTATGTGTGGTTATTGTGAACTCTCAGGTGCGTGAACTTGAATTTCAGGGCTGTAAATTAATGTAAAGAAAGAAGTGAACATGTTTTCATACGCTTAACATGTGCAGATTGTAGCAACGAAGAATCAAAATATTTCCCTGAAAAATGTATCCATTAGGCCTATATTAATGAAAAATCCCTCACCTCCGTGACAGACCTTATTAAGAGCCGCCATTGTCTGTAAGGATCAGGGAGGTTGTGATTGCTGACATTTTTGATTTTCTTTATTTTTGCAAATGTTGTTCCTTATCCTGAATGTAATGTTTTTGCAAAATATGAGCTTTGTCTGCCTTACCGTTTCTGGGAAATTAAATTTTTTTATTTAGGGGGCGTGGCACATTTTTGCGTGTTTTTCAAATTTGCAGATTTTAAAGTTCTTGTTGCTTTAAGCGCCCCTATAATTACATGGATTTTTAAATTCTATACTATTATATGGTCTTCTTAGATACTATTACAGCTGTCAAATCGGTGTCACTACGAGGGCGACGGCCACGAACTCCGTTTAAAAATGACCGAAAATGAATTTTTTTCTATATTCAAGGCCAATTTTCTCAAAGCGCCTTCAGGATGACACCAACATTTTTAGATCATTTTGTAGCCACACTTACATACATCAAAACTATGTATCAAAATCAGTGTCACTATAAGGGCGCCAGAAGATATTGGAACTTTTATTCGATAAATTTCACAAAAAAAAAATAAATAAATAAATAAAATCTAACTACAACTGTCGCCCTCATAGCAGAGATCTGATACTAAATTAGGTTGATAACCAACATGTTTGTCTAACATTTGCACAAAAAAAATCGGTGTCACTCCTATTATTTTTGGAAATATAATCGTTCGAAGTTAGTACGTTATGGCGTTTTTTTATATTTATTTATTTAATCTTTTCACCCCCCAGATAGTTTTTTTTTGAACATATTTATTTTTAATTTAATACAAAATGTGTATGTTTTAACATAAATAGCTTTGGGCAGTAAGAGCGCCTTTTCCTTGAATAGAAAATGCCCGTTTTAATATAGGTACAGGCAGATGTATTGTGCATAATATGTCTAGATTATCATACCAATACTCATCTTGTTTTTTCGGCCGAACAAATCTATTTATTCCAATTGTTCTTGACATACATTTGACCTCAAAATGCAAATATATTTTATACGAAAGATGTATAGAGAAAAGCTCTTACAAACATCTTATATAAATGCTTCAAATTTTCAACTAATAAATACCCCTGCATTGCGAAAAGTTTAATTTAATGAAATTGATGGTCCCTATCTTTACGAGCTCAGTTCAAATTCACTTCAAAGCAGAAGGAGTATTTATAAGAACAATTTACGATTGGTGAAAATAGTGGGAAAAAACAACATCCCTGTCAAGTTGCACACTAGATGAGAAATGCAGTTTGTAACGGGGGAAAAACTGTTCGTTGCTTCAGAGTATTATACTATGAAACAAATACTATCCTTTTTTTTTCGATGGAAGAAAAAAAAACGAATGCATTCTCAATACATCAAATGAGAATATTGAAGAAAGCGAACATTCAGAATCTGCAACTGAATTTGAGAATAACGTAGACCAAAACGAAGAAAACATTAAGAATCAAGACAAACCAATTTCAGAAAGACGGTCATCTCTTATTGAAAACTGCTAATTTTGTAGCACTAAAGCATGGGAAAACGTGGTATCCCAGAAAAAGATTAGAAGTTGATATTTGCAAGTTTATGTCAAATGCATGTCAAGAACAATTGGAATAAATAAATTTGTTTGGCCGAAAAAAACAAGACGAGTATTGGTATAATAGTCTCGACATGTTATGCACAATAGATCCACCTGGTACCTATATCAAAACGGGCATTTTCTATTCAAGAAAAAGACTCTCTTGCTGCCCAAAGCTGTTTATGTTATAAGGTGCACTTCTTTGTATTAAATTAAAAATAAATATGTGCAAAAAAAAAAATCTGGGTGTGAAAATATTAAATAAATAAATATAAAAAAACGCCATAACGTACTAACTTGGAACGATTATATTTCCAAAAACAATAGGAGTGACACCGAATTTTTTTTGTGCAAATGTTAGACAAACATGTTGGTTATCAACCTAATGTAGTATCAGATATCTGCTATGAGGGCGACAGTTGTAATTAGATTCTAAATATTTGTGTTTTTGTGAAATTTATTGAATAAAAGTTCCAATATCTGCTGGCGCCCTTACAGTGACACCGATTTTGATATATATTTTTGATGTATGTAAGTGTGCCTAGAAAATGATCTAAAAATGTTGGTGTCATCATGAAGGCGCTTTAAGAAAATTGACCTTGAATATAGAAAAAAATTCATTTTCGGTCATTTTTAAACGGAGTTTGTGGGCGTCGCCCTCGTAGTGTCACCGATTTGACTGCTGTAACAGTATCTAACAAGACCAGGGCGCTTCAAGCAACAAGCACATTAAAATCTGCAAATTTGAAAAACCGGCAAAAATGTGCCACGCCCCCTAAACAAAAAAAATTGTTTTCTCAAAAATGGTGAGTTAGACAAAGCTCAAATTTCGGATTTACATTACATTTATGAAAAGGAACAACATATGTGAAAATAAAAAAAATTTAAAATGTCAACAATCACAAATGCCTTAAACTGCCTGATTCTTACAGACAATGGCTCTTAATGTCATTATTTCTGAGGTGAAAATAACTGATGGAGGTGCAATACATCAATCTTAGGCATGCTACCAAAATTATAAATTTCTAATATTCTCAAATTTACTTAAAATACTATTTTTAAACACACATTTGAACTATAAGGAAAACTACTAATTAAGCCGTACTTTAATTAGGAGAGCTTAATATTAGATTCCCACTAATCATTAAAATAGCTAATTGTTTGCACAATTAACAAAATTACTAATTTGATATTAAATTGGGCTCGATTTTCAAATATTAAAAGTTTTTTCTTT
Organism: Uloborus diversus; assembly: GCF_026930045.1. Lineage (NCBI taxonomy): Eukaryota > Metazoa > Arthropoda > Arachnida > Araneae > Uloboridae > Uloborus > Uloborus diversus. The sequence continues at coordinate 49,909,986 of NC_072736.1, forward strand.
TTTTTTTATTTCCGTGAACAATGCATTATTTTATTTTTTTTATATTTATGAGTAAAATAATTGAAACTTAGTTGGGCCATTGTTTATGGTCACTTCTAGTAGGTAACACTTTCATTTAAGAATGAAAAAAAAAAAAAAAAAGAAAACGAAAGATTTCGAAATTGAAAAATATTTGCGTTCAAAAGTTAAGTTTTCTGGAGAATGACCCATATAATAGCCAATGATTGAGTAACGCTCCTGACGTCATCAACGATGAAACTCGCGCCACGGCATGATAATTTGATAATATGCTTTGGTAATGTTTAATGCAGGAAAATGCCTTACTGGACTTTGCTTGGGACAAGGCTGAACTGGATCCGGTAACTTAACTGTTTTACATGTAAGCTTACGTTCGACGAGCACGACCGGTAGCGACCGGTTAGTTAATCACGTGACAGCTAATGATCACGTGCTCTAATCAACCAATCAACTGCTTAGAATGGTAACCGCTGTGGTAACCGGTTGATCATAGACCGCTTCGGTTAGTAACCAGTTACTTACCGGTCGACCGGTGAGTTTCGTCGAACGCAACCAAAGACTGCGTCATTTCAAGGGAATGAAGAAACAAAAATGTGGTTGTGGAGAAACAAAATGTATGCAAATGCTCGAGCCAAAAGGATAGTGAAGTCAAGTGAATTGAGTAACTTTTTGCTAGAGGTCAAGGTGAAAAGAACAAGCAGCCAGAAGGTCACGATTCTTAGCTATGCATGCATGAACAATTTTTATCAGTTTTTATTCAAGCTTTTACCTTTTAATGTGTTATTCACGATTTTACCGTTTTATTGTTCTTTTAAATAAATGTTTAAATTTTGATTGTTTCGTTTCATGTGATAAATTGTAGAACTTGCAGTTACTCTATCATTACAGCGTAGCATTGGAACTCCCGATAGTGGTCAACAATGAGCGCTAGCTACTAGAGTTTAGGGTGAATCCACTGAAGTGACGGTTAAAATTTCAACTATCAAAGTATCAATAAACAGGCGATTGCTTCGCTAAAATGTAGAAACAATTTTCACCCGTCATACCATGACGGGCGATTTTCTAGTTTATTATATACTAGTGGTTTGTAATTTACTCGTCCAACTTATGATAGTTTTGTTCTTGGAATAGAAAAAGAACATCGAATTTTCGAAAAATCGCTTCGAGGTGCACAACCCCATGCTACAAACTAACTTTGTGCCAAATTTCATGAAAATCGGACTAACGGTTTAGGTGCTATGCGCGTCATAGAGATCCTGACAGACTGAAAGAGATCCGGGCAGACAGAGATCATGACAGGCAGAGAGAGATCCGGACAGACAAAGAGAGATCCGGGCAGAGAGACTTTCAGCTTTATTATTAGTAAAGAAAAATGTTAGGAAGGTTAGATTCCGAAGGAATCTCCGTTGTATTTTTTTTTTTTTTTTGGTGTTTAACTAAGACTTTTGTATCTTCGTTTCAGCCAATCTTGAACCTATATAATCAAACCGCTTCACCTGAGCAAATAACTAGTAATAATTCACCTTAATTAGAGTTTTGTTTAGATCCGTTACCATCAAGTGCCGTTTGTTAGTTAGTTTTAAGTTAATTGAGATCGCCCCTCGTTTCTTATAAATTATGAGTGCTTTGAAAGGGGCTGTTTCCATCAGTCAAAAGTATTACTTTCAGTCAATGAAGTTGATAGAATAAGCAAAAAAAGTAGCATGGAGCAAGGAATAACTTTTATTTTCAAAACGTTTAACTTTAAATTATTTTTTTGAATTATCCGATTTTCCAAGCAAGGAGTGGTATTTATGACGTCACAAGTGATGAACTTTGGTGCGCTATTTCACTAGCGAAACTGAATGCTTACGCTTTCTGTCTACCGCGATTCCACATTATGGCAATCAAGAAGCGAATTTAATATCGCGCTCTACGCTTGTTATCAACCATATCGTGGCCATACATGTGAGTAAAGAAGCGAATTAAGTATAAAGCTCAGCGCTAATGGATCAATAAATGGCATTTCACCACTTGTGATGTCATGTGCAGAAGCGTAAAAAAATTAAATTAAATCTGCGCATCGATTAAAATAATTGTTAAAATATATTAAACTTCGTCAAATTATTTTTAAACGGTCAAATCCTATGTTTTAAAGTATGCTCTTTCTGAAAAAATGCTTTTAAATTTTCTGAAACGACCCCATTGAGGCTTTGCAAAGCAAAAGAATGTAATTGGACTATTTAAAGTTCGAGTAAATAGCGTTTAAAGTTCAGATCCTAGGTAGGCTTTCATTAAAAAGAATTTCGAAATCAAGCTCTACAGCAGCACCTGCCCGGGGCTACTGATACTATCTCTTGCCCCCAAGACAGACGAAAGGTCCACCTAGTATTTGTACTGATTTTCTCAAAAATTTTAATTTTGTCACTTACACCCCTTTGCTTCTCACTGCCTCTATTGTTGTTTATTATCAGAAGTCATTAATTTGTCAGATCGTTATACAATTAATGAAAACAATAGTAATGGACTTTCCGTAATAAAATAACGAAATGAATGTTGAAAGGAAACAATACTTGTCTTTCGGATTCAAATATCAGCAATATTTACAAGTAAATATTTTCAATTTGATTTTCTACATGACTACCTTGTTTGTTCAGCGTTTGAAAGGGATGTTATTTTCAATAAAATTTTAAGAATCTTTTCAAGGACAAATAACAGGATTCAACTCTTTTCAAATGTGAAATGAATTTTTGTTTTTGAAATTGAATATAAAGACTATATCATAAGTAAACAGTTTCGCTGCCCTCTTTGAAATACAAAATGCTTTGCTGCTTGACATGCATCTTCAAGACCATTTTAAAAAGCGTAAAGACTTACCATTTAAGTCGCTTCAAATGAAAACTATATTTGGTATATAACTACATGAATGATAATTTATTTGCTTTTAATACTAAATTTACTCGTTATATTAGCTGCTAACTTCGATATAAATTGAATTCATTCCATAAGCAAGTCATATTAGTTAGGACTCGACCGATGCATCGGCGCCGATGGCTCAACAAATTACCCATCGGCATCGGCGGTCGATGCTAACTTGCAGGAAACATCGGCCCATCGGCCTTAAAAAACATCGCAAAGCCGATGGAATTGGCCGATGTTTTTGAAAAAAAAAAGACCTTTGTTGTTTTACTTTTTAATGCAAAGCAAAGGGAGTTATTGTTTTCATATAAAATTGTTTACTTAAATTTCAGTATGAATTTCTATTTTAGTCACCCCCTGAAAGAGTTTTTAATACTGCATTCAGGTACCAAACAAGTTAATTATTGCGTTGTTTCTTGCGGCTGGATGTACGTACGTATCTCTCATAAGTCATAACTCAAAAATGGTAAGCTGTAGAAGGCTGAATTTTCGCATGTGGGGTGTGCGTACCAACGTACGTTTCAGTTGTGCATTTCCCTTTTTGTTTTCCATCGGGTGTTCTAAAAAGCCTATTTACTCATTTTTTTGTGGCTATTAATTGCTTATTTCAATGGAAAACTAATATAGCGTCTCAGACTGACGATCATTTGTTGATATATTGCCGAATTGGAGACCATGGAAACAAATATCAGATGGCGAAATCGGTTTTGTTTCATTTTGTTAGATTCCCGTTGAACCGACGGTAATTTTTAATTTTTCGATATTTGTAATATGAATCACAGTAATGCAGTCTTTTCTGTATCGCTTCGGCGGAGCTACAAGTTTGAGGCCCGTCGAAATACATTTTGGGACCCTATTTCTCTATCACAGAAGTTGTAAAACATTTATCATAAGCATTTTTGTAATTTTACGGTGCCCCTATGGTTATGGGACCTCTCGCGCAATTGCAACATTTGCTATATTTTGAATCCGCTACTGCACGTCAAAACAAACTCGGGTGCAAGTTTTAAAAGGGTTTTTCAGCTCAATGTTTTTGATTATTTTGAACTCTATTTTTTACGACTGTTTTTTGTATTTCCGGGAACACTTGCGTGCCCCTCCTCCCACTCCCACAATTTCTGAAATTAAACTCTAGTTGTACTTCTTAGTTGTTTAAAACTAACACCATTCATAAAATTAGAGATTTTTTTTAGAGCATTAATGTAAGAAATTGATTAAAGACGTTTTGGTGGCATAATTCGGAAATCAAAGGGACTTTTGAATTTTTTCCTCGGAAGTGCTGAAGTAGTTTCAAAAACTCTTCCGAGGCGTTGGTGGTATCGGTTCTGTACTAAAAAAATAAGGCCGAAGTTGGGGCCGAAGTTTAATGTTGTGAGTTACTCCTAAATCAGAGGGTGAGTCCCCCCCCCAACCCACCCTCGTCGTTTCAAGCAGTTCTTTAATATTTAGTAATTATTTATTTTGGCCAAGAAATGTAATTTTGCGTATTTCTTATACTTGCTTCACCTATATTTCGTAATGCGCCATATTACTTGCATCATTAATAGCGATCGATTTTTTTTTCTGTTGTAAGAAACTTTTTATGCATTTATATAAAATCAACGAATAAGTTATTTTCGTGTTCATCACATTTTTAATACATAATATGTTATAGAAAAGTTTCATGTATCTTCTATTATGCTTTTTTTTTAAAAAAATTTCAGAAAATTATTGTTAAATTGAAAAATTTAATTTGAACTTGTTTGTAGTGCTTCATAAAATATTAAGCAATCAAATTATTCAATATTGCGTGTGCAAACATCAGATCAAGTATACATAGTGCGGAGAAAGTTCCCACAATTTTGTTTAAAACGCTTTTTTGGCGTTAAAATCGTATGTTAGCGATTTATTTGGCACATATTGTTTATTGACATTAAACGTATTTGAGGTTTAATCATTTGTTCTTTGTTAGTTCATTGAGTTTGTGAGCTATGAATCGTGAAAATGTGCGTGTTGCTGTCATTGAATTACACAAGAAGGGAATGAAAACAGCCGATATTATTCGAACGACTGGATTCAAGAGTAAAAACAGTCTATGACGCTGTGAAACGTTATAAGGAGACTGGAGGGACTGCCGACCGTCCACGGAGTGGTCGTCCAACCACTGCAACGACTCCAGGGAATGTGCAGAAGATCCGCTGTCGCATCCGTCGCAATCCAGAGTGCTCAATGCGAAAGATGGCCAAAGAACTGGAGATCAGCGAAAAAAGCGTCCGAACCATCGTGGAAAACAAGTTGGGGCTTCGTTCTTACAAGATCAATCGCCTCCACTTCCTCAATGACACAATGAAGCAAAAAAGATTGATAAAAGCTTGAGAAATGCATCGCTTGACCGCTAGTGCTCGCCTTTCGAAGGTTCTTTTTACCGATGAGAAGATCTTCACCATCGAGTCCACACATAATCGTCAAATCATCGCCAACTACTTAAGAAGGGTCAGAAGAAGACCGCTGCTGTAAAAAACATCGAACACAGTCACTTTCCTGCCTCCATAATGGTGTGGGCTGGCATTTGTGCCACTGGGAAGACGCCGCTTGTTTTCATTGACAGAAACGTCAAAATTAATGCTGCGATTTATCAGCAGCGGGTTCTATGCGATGTACAGAGGCCATGGGCAACAGAACATTTTGGCCAAGATACATTCACACTCCAACAAGACTGGGCTCCTGAGCATTCGGCTCGATCGACGATTGCCATCTGCAAAGATCTGTTCCCAGGTTTTTGGGGCAAGGATGTTTGGCTCCCTAACTCACCGACTTCAATCCGATAGATTACTCGGTGTGGTCACAATCTTGGAGGAAAAAATCTCAGGAAAACGATACGCCACGGTCAACATGCTCAAAATGGCTCTGAGGCGTGCCTGGAATGAGATAACGGTGGATGCGTGCGCGAGCATCGTCGACAATTTCAGACTGTGGCTCCGAAAATGTATTGCAGCCCAAGGAGCCAATTTTGAACAATTGCTATATTTTTTTTTGTTTAATGTTATTATTATTGTCTCAATAAAGAGTTTTTATTGCTTTAACTTATTTATTTGTTGAATTGTGTGTTAGTTACAGCCTACTGAAATCTATATATATATATAAATGAATGTTTGTCTGTATGTCATCCAAATTGCAAAAACTACCCGGCAGATTTGGCTGAAACTTTCACCGTTTGTTATTTTTGGTACTGGGAATGTTTATAGACCAGTTCGAAAAAAATCCAATCGATAGTTCCTTTTTTATTCCAATTTAAGTCACAATCCATTGGATAAATACGAATAAAATTATCGGCTGCAGAAATTAATTCGCGTGAAAGATCTCATTGATAAGAGGTTGGCTGTTGCCATTTTTCTTGAGTTTAAACAAATAAATTCTTTCTTTATTGTTTTATGGCTTTTCATGCAACGGGGGGATTTAAAACTTTTTATATTTGATATTTTTAGCGATTCATTGATCTTGCAAACTTCGTGAGTACAAAATTTGAGTATAGTCACGGCTTCACTAGATACCTGTACCGATTATTTTGAAAATTGCTATATATGTGTATTTTTCCACGGAGAAGGTGCATAATATGCTCATTGAAGCCACTCGCCACCAGGTGGCACTGCAGAGTAGCAACTTCTGCCCCGTTCAACCGATTGTCATGAAAATCAGTATAATGATGTTTTTTTTTTTTTTTGCGTAGTAACGCGCGTTAGGTACAGCTAGTATCTAATAAAATTGTGGGAACTTTCTCCGCACCCTGTATGTATTCAGTTATTAACTTGGTGTAAATATTGAGTTTGCTTATTGTAGCTGCGTTTTAAGAACCTCGCTCTTTTCATGGATATTTTTTTTTCCGCAAAATTTATGTCACTGTTACATAAATTTTAAATAAGTATAAAAATATTCCTATTATGGTTTAATATTGTAATTTATCTGTTACCTTTTTTGTTTAATTTGATGACTAAAAAATGTCAACGCGCAATCTTTCCACTTTAATTGCGTAATTTGTTGAACGTTTCATAGTTTTATTCTTAATTTGTTTTTGAATGATTAAACAACATAACTTCATGTTTTTTAACTTTGTTTAATGTACCTAAATCCATACATTATTACAATATTACTGAAATCTTAGTTATATGTTCAATTTAAAAAAAAAAACAGACAAATCAATTGGTTATTAAACAGTGTCTTTGTTTTTCTTCCTTTTTTTTTCTTTCATTCTTTCTTTTTTTTTTTTTTTTGCTCTTGTTCTTTGTCTTCCACCATACAGCAATAAAAAAAGGAGAATCATAACTACACCCTATACAGATTGTACGTAGTAGGGGAAGCTGCTTTACCCACGGACAAAATTTACTTTTCAATTTTTGTCGATCTCTGAGAATGGATAATCGATCAGAATTTTTTTTTTTTTTTTTTTGGCAGAATCTATAACTTATCATTTAATTTGGAAATTTTTGTCAGGTGAAAATCTCAAATTTTTCAACTTCAAAAAAGATTTCTTAAAAACCATCTTTTTTGTCCGTGGGTACAACACCCCGTTCACCACGCGGACAGGTGCCCCAAGGAGACTAAAAATTGCCGTCCGTGAGTACAAAGGTACGCCATTTTCGTTTTGAAAGCCAGTCACATCGACAGGACCACAGTTTTACAACATCAAATATCAGAAACAAAACGTTCAAAATATAGGGAATCATTATACCTACAACAAAAATGAATAATACAATCCACGACGGACGAAAAAAAAATTGCTCATGTTTTTTTTTTTTACTTAGGTCTTACTAAAACCGAAAAAATCTTAAATGTTCGTTTGATGGCGTTGAAACTTCCTGGGGTACTGTAGAGGGCTGTAAAACACACGTTAAACCCCAATTAGGTTTTCTCTCGACAATACTCGGAATTTCCCGACCAACGTCCGTAGGTACAACCGTCCGTGGGTACAGCAGCTTCGCCTATGGTCCAAAAAATCGGGGAACAAGCTGTATAAAACCTTACCCAGAATAGTTCACATTACCTAAGCACACCCGCCTTCAAAAGGTGACCTTGAGGGACTATGTACTTCTGCGAGTGTTCATATAACTTTCGGAAACACTCCTGAAAGTCAGTTTTCGCTACTTTCTGTGATGCAGCTTTATTTTCTCTTGACGGAAGAAAGTGGCGTCCATGCAAATGTTTTTTTGGTGGGAACAGGGAAAAGTCACACGGAGCTAAGTCCGACGAAACGTTATGTTATTTGTTTGTCATATCAGAGTATTGACCAATCGAACCGTGCATCCTCAACATGAAAGTCGCCTTCTTCCCCACGATAAAGCAGCAGCGCAAGAGGCCTTACAGGAGGTTGCGATAAATGTCTTCCAGGAGTCCTTTTAAAAGCTATACGAACGTTGGCAGAAGTGCATAGTCATTCAAGGTGGCTATTTTGTAGATAGATGTACTTCGGTAATGTGAACTGTTCAGGGTAAGGTTTTATACAACTTGTCCTCGAACTTTTAGATCATACTACGTACGTATGAGTTTTCAACTTACTATTTCATAGCGTTCTTGAGTGACGCAAGTTTACGCGCATGAAGACATCACAAGAGAGTTTGCGATAATTAACTAAGGAGGCGTTCAAAATGGGGAGGAGGCGTTCAATTTCGGTCATCTATATGTTCTTAGGTACAAATGCATGTGCAGATGTGCCGAAAAAACTTGGGAAGTTTAAAGTAGGTGATCTTAAAATAGAAATTTAGGTCGAAATCTGATTTTTTTTTTTTTTTTTTTTGTGATTACAATTCCTTATTCGTAGAAAGGAATTAAAGTGAATTGAATCGATGATCTTTTAAATCCCTGACAATCTTATCGATTTATTTCTGTTAGATATTTTTGAGCAATCACGATTGTTCATTGTTCTCGTTTGACTATCTTTGACGTTACGATGATTTTATTTCCCCCCCCCCCCGCCTCCCTCTGCCGTACTCCCGCCCACCGTCCTCTGCAGGCGCGGCTCCTCCGGTTCTGAGCAATGTCCCCCGAAATCTGCTTCTCCTGGTCGGCGGCGTCCATGTCCTACACACGTTCATACACACACACACACGCCTATGTGCATACACAAGTCTATACATGCACAAGCGCCTACTCACACAAAGAGACACACAAGCCTACGTGTCTCTTTGTGTATGTACAGGTCACGCATGTGTGTGCGTACATGCATGTGTAGGCATGTACGCACACACAAGCCTACACATGCATGCGCGCCTAGAAGCTTACAACACACGTAACAGCCCAGGAGAGGGGCAGGTTTGAGTGGACAGGAGCAGTTTCTAGAAACAATATTTCCAATGAGTAGAGTCCTGTCGCAAATCGTGATTGCAAAAAACATAATTTGAATTAAAAATATCAGAATTCAAATTAATTTTTTTTTGCCATCGGCCATCGGCAATCGGCCATTTGGAGGAAAACAATCGACCATCGGCCATCGGCCATCTTTGAACAATCGGCATCGGCCCATCGGTCAAAAAATGCCATCGGTCGAGCCCTAATATTAGTTATAACTTATAGCAAGAGTAATAACAAAGAAATAATTCAAAAAGTCCAGTACAAAAAATCAATGATCGCAAGACAGTTAAAAAATCTACGTAGCCTCCTTTTTTCTTTGAGGGTCGCTTAGATTAAATTTCCGAGTTCAATTAACATTGCATTTGCTACTTTTCTTAAATGTCTAAAATTAGAAAAAATTTGAAATTGCGCATTTTAAATAATGTTATTTTTGATTTTATTTACGTAAATCAAATTTAAATAGTGAGGCATTCTCAATTAAATATTACTTGTTGTACAAAAGTCGTTTAGTTGAGTTTCATGTTGGAGTAAGAGTTAGTGAATTCTAAAGTTAAAAAACATCTTCCTCTTTACAGTTTACTAGCGCTACCCGCACGGCTTTGCCCGTAGTAGAAAATTAAAAGGCCATTTGGTTCTCCTGTATATTTACAAATAATGGATGATGAATTTCTCGCCAATTGGCTATGTTCACTTGCTCGCCCATGTTACGGTTCCACGTAATGTTAATTTAGTAATTTACTCATCCATGTTATGATAATTTTCTCGGTAAAATACTCTTAAAATCGGAATAGAAAAAGAACAAAATCGAATTGTGGAAAAATCGCTTCGAGGTGCTCACCATTATGTCACGAACTAATTGTGCGAAATTTCATTAAAATCAGCCACACGGTCCTGGTGCGTTTCCAATCCCGCGCCAATTTCAGTCTCGCGGGATTTCGGAATTAACTTTATTCGTCTAAAAGTCAAATTTTAATGCCAAATAGAAAAAGTTGTGCTTTTTAGGAAAGACTGCTTTTGTTACATAAATTTGTCATTATCTCGATTTCCGTACTTCCATTGTAGACTGCTACAAAGTCACACCTCAATTAGCGACTATTGTTTGGTAAGTAAAAGTGTGCTTTAAAAAAGTGCAATACGTCTTAGCAAAGCATCGCTCGTTTGGGATGGGAAAAGACTTTTGCGCAAAATATGATGGACTTGATGAAAACGCGTGATGTGTCTCCACTACAGTTGGTTTTACTGAGACTAAATAATTGTGGTCATTTAACAAAAGATCCCCATAATTTTTACCAACTTCTAACGTAGATTTTTCCTTTATAATAGAAGTAATGTTAAGGGTTTTTGCTCAACAACTTCTATTTTCGGACAAAAACAATGTCTGTTACAATGTCTGTTAATTTGTTTATCACTCTATCCAATTTAACTTGCCTTGTTGCTTCATTATACTCGTTGGTCATTGCATCAGTGCATTTGATTCATTACAGCAGGGAGTGAATGCTGATTTGGTCGCAGCCTCAGTAAAAGTTTTTGAAAAACTTTGCTAATTTTACCTCTAAATCAAAATCCTCTAACCAGACAATCAAAAACTTGAGCAGCTAAACGCACTGCACTGTCATGCGAGTTATCTATTGTCATACAAGTTTCTGTCACCTCTTTTAGAGTCGTGCTGAATATTGAAGATTGTTCAGCTAATTCATCCAACATCACCAACATATATTATTTGCTTCACGGTGACAAAGAAATCGACAGGTACTTTCTGCAGGTTAGAGAGCATAAATAAAATATGCCAGGTTTTCATTGCCTTCTTCTTCAGAAAACATATTATGCACTTTTAGTCAGTTAAAGGTTTTGAGCTCATTTCTTAAGTTTACAGAAGCGTTCGAACATTGCATTCGGGCTACTCCATCAAATATTGCACCCTGTAATACAGTTTCTCAACTTCTTCTGAAGCCTAATTTCTGGGTTTCAGTATTTAGTTGTTTTCTGAAAGGATTATATCTTTTTGCGCATTTTAGCTGCTGCTAAACGTATGGACACTGAAACCTCAAATGAGAGAATACCAGTTCATTCTCAGAAATATAGACTCTATTTTATTGTTTTCTTGAATGGTAAATCCACAGTTCCATAATATGAGACAAAGTTCTTGCTTATATTCTTGCGGGTATACAGAAAGGTGATTAAAACTTCAGATAATACTTGTAAAAATATTCGTTTTATGGAAATAAAAAATAGAAAATCGTTTGCATGGAAAATCTTTACGGGATTGGAAATCCCACGGGATTAATCCCGCTAAATATCATGTGGGATCCCACTGGATTCAGGATTGCGGGATTGAAAACCGTAGTAACAGACAACCAGACATACAGACATACAGACTTTCAGATTTATTATTAGTCAAGAATACGTTGAAAAAAATCAAGTTATCGTTTATGATCTTGCAAACTGTTGCATATGTCTTACAAATGCCAAGCTATGTCTTAAGGTTTGAAGTACTGTGCATATTTAGATATAATAGAAATAGGGTAGGTAGGACGCAATAACAATTGACGTTAGACAAAGTTTCTACATGTGGAAAAGACAAAGGGAACATTTCGAAGAAATCGGTTTCTCAGGACCTTTTTAAACATCTTTTTGCCATGGTTTCCTTATCGGAAGAGCGTTGAATTCGTGACTGGAGAGTAAAGAAGTCGATACCCGTCAGTGGAATGTCACATAAGTATACTATTGGTCATAGTGCACTTTAAATGTCCCGTAGTCACAAAATCCTCAAAGTTTCCATTACAAATCAAAACATCTAGAATCACTGCATCAGGTGTTGCTCAGTTCCTAGTTTGGATCAAAAACAGAGCTGCCGCCAGGTCAGCATCCAATCGGTTAAACCACGTACAATGATAGGTATGTAAACATTGGACTGTAGTGTGTGTGTGTGTGTAGTGTTTGCTACTTTTCAATAGCTAAATGAAAAGAAACAAGAAGCTCCTTCTAAAACTAAATGAACCAATTTTTCGTACACTAACATTGATTTTCTAGCTTCAGATCAATGTTATCTCAATTAGCTACAGTTGCAAGTCATGTCAAACACATGTACCTTTTACATCAAGAGTCGTTAAGGATTCCTATTTCTCTGTTGACGCTCATGTTAGTATTTTGACTGTTCAAAATTGAGCAAAAATGTTAAAATCAAAAAGATAAAATGTACGCCGTATCCTAGATCTTACACAGTGAAAAATATTCAGTTATATTTCTGATATGGGGCAGTAGCAGTGCATGTAATTTTGAAAACTTCTTTCTGTGATTTTCCGAAACGATTACGAGTGCTTTAGAAACATTTTTCTGTGATATTTAAAATCAGTACCGAGTATTTTTGGCATTATTCAGACACTTTTTGTTTAGAGTATTTAAAAAAATCTTTTGAAATTCTCCAAAATGTTTCTAAATAATCCAAAAAATGTTTCTAAAATACTCAGAAACGTTTCTGAAAGTCACAGAAAAAAGTTTCTAACGTATTCTTGAACGTTTTATAAAGAAGGTTTATGAAATGCCGAAAAACATAAACGTTTTAAAAATTGTGAACACTGTAGCTGACCCATTTCTTAAAAACATTTTTTTTTTAACTTCGTGCGGAACAAAAATAAGTTTGAACAATGTAACTATCTAAAATTTTGAGGGATATATGGGAGTAGTAAAAAGTATAAATAGAGGGAATACATACATGCATGCTTCTCTGTGTCAAACCCGAACTTCAAAATATTTTTTTTAACAATTTTTGAAGTTTTTCAAGTAAGATTTACTTTTGTTTTTGTTCTTAATGAATTTTCAAAATACATTAAGCTTCCTTTCACCATTTCTTTTTTTTTTCTTTATTTTTTTTCTTTTTTCTCTTTTACGGAAGCGTAGGCTAAAAAGACACATGCAATAACTCAAATGCATTACATCACAATATTTCACCGAAAGTAAATATTTTATTAAAATTCACTTCTGAATAAAATTTAGCATATAATATTCGTTCATTACTTTTTTCTTCTAATTCCGTAAGAAGAACTTTTTTTAAATAATACAATGAAAAATTAATGAAACACCAAAATTTGCTAAATTTATTACAAAACTCTACTTCGGGTATTTATATTACTTTTAAGGCAAGAAAACCACTATTGATAAGCAACTTTCTGGGGAATACAAATTAACAATAATACGAAAAATTTTACAGCATAAACCCATCAACAGTAATCTATTTTTTTCCTTTTACCGATGTGAATATAATGCCAAAGTGAAACTATAGAATCAAACTCCGAAATTTAACAATATCCAAAAGATGTGCTCACGTCGCAACTGTATCACTGACAAAAGTCAAAGTTTGAAATGGTTAATCATTTCGGAGTTTTGAGTTCTTGACTTTGATCAATTTGTAATGCAGTTAATCAATAAGGATCCAAGTCCGTTCTTACATTTGGCGCATGGATGGAACACCTTCACACTGATAAATAAGTCAGATAAAAGTCAGTGACGCTAAATTTCCTCTAATCAGTGTCGGTCAGAAAGTTTTGTTGCGAATTCTAGAACTTGACAAAGGAAGTGCCGCATTCAAAAATGTGATAACTCATAATGGAAATGTAGGATTACGGTCTGTACAAACTCAACATGAAATCCGGGATATTATAGAAGTTCTATCCAGAAACGAATTTCAACTTACTGAAAACATTCTCGTATCTGAAAAAGTTGTTCCGAATTTCGCACATTCACTCCGAGCCACGGTTGCCCTCTAATCAGGAAAGTCACTGCCTTTCTTTCACTGATTGCAAAAAAAAAAAAGAAATGCGGATGTGAAAGAAGTGAGTATTTTTTTGGCATTAAATGTAACTCAAAGGTGCATCACAGCCTGCAAAACTGAGCAACTGCATGTTTCAAAACTTGTTCCATCCTTTATTACTTCATTACGTTTTACTGATATTATGCGTTACATATTTTCTTAATCCAATATTTAGAATTAAAAGCGATTGTTTTCTGGGTTTTAACTAGCTTATTTATCCATGTGAAGGTGTTTCGCCAATACGTCAGCTGTAAAATTTGGATTACTACTAATTTACTGCATCGCGAGTTGATCAAATTGAAGTACACTAACTCCGAAATAATAATAATAATAAAAAACATTACGAATTTAGCTCTTTTGTCAGTGATCCATTTGCAATCTGAGCATTTCTGTCGGACATTGTTCAATTTTGGAGTTTGATTCTAACACACACGCAAATAAATATAATGAACGCATATTTTGAAAACAACCACGAATCTGGTGTCGCATTACTATCGCTTGAATAACGAAAAAAGATCTATGTAATGAAAAAACTTAAAGAAATTAATCCATTTTTGAAAGAAGTTAAATTATTCCCAAAAAAATTACACTATAAAAAATAACTTCTAGTTTCATTAAAAACTATGAGTAAAAATTAAGTCAAATAAAAATAAAATGTGAGGGAAAAAATTGAACATATGCTTGATACTGATCTCATAAAAATGTAAAACGCTGATAGATTATGTGAAGCAATGCACCTTTAATAAACTGTTTTTCATTGAATAATGCTTTTTAAAGAACTATTTTAATATTTTTCTCTTTTTTTTTCACTTTCTCTTTTGGCAAAATACCCAAGCGGAAAAGTGATGTCAGAAAAATGCTGCGCTTACAATATTTCATCTGAAAAGATTTTTTGTTCATTGTTACAAAAACTGCAAAAAATGGTTTCATATTCAGTACTTTAGTTAAACGCACCGTTTATATTCGTGGTTGATGTTTGCTATGTGACTATCTTGCGTTAAAATTTCTAGCGTTTTTTGTCACTACTTAAAAGTTTTTTCCAGTACTCTTTATTTTAACCCTGTTATAGTTTCTGTTTTTTTAGAATATTTTGCCACGGCAGTGCAAAAAAAATTTTAGACAAGTGTATGAGAACACTCGCCTTCTCATGCTAGAAGTTAGAAATTTTGGAATGTGTTTCAAGGCTTAGTCTTCCTTTCCTTCTTTATAGATGAAAAACTTAAAGCTTATAGACTACGTATGTGCCAACAGTTTTTGAAAATTAAAAGAAAAAAACGTTTATA